>NC_133617.1:64460181-64787056 GCF_048593235.1 Sminthopsis crassicaudata | reverse complement strand
GAGCTCGTGAGACTAATCGCCAATTGGACAATTCTCTATTAACATGTTTGAAGGATGACCCTCCCCAACTATTGGTGCTGGCTGGATCGGTGGGTGTGGACAAAGGAGGGGAAGGGACATGAGTGGGTGGAGTAGGAGGAGGAAACTGAGGCATTTTCCTGGCTGTGGAGAGAGAGGAAGGAGTTGTGGAGATTGCTAGATCTAATCCCCTGACTGGGACTGTAAAAGACCAAGAATAAAGACTTTGATTATCCTGACTCCGACTGATTCTAAGAGATCCAGGGTCCCAACATTTGGCATCCAGTGTGGACCAGGCACTCTACCTCCACTGAAGTCCTCCGGTGACCAGGAGATTAGGTGAGTATTGTCATAGACAAATAAGGAACTTACCTTGTTAAGGGCTAAACCAGCAATCTCTTATAGCCGAAATGGGGCGGATGTTAGCTAAAGACGTTCCCTCAGCCAACTCAGCCCCAGCCCCAGCCCCATCAACAACCCCACCCCAGAGTGGCGCTATAGAGAGCATAATTAAGGTAATTGAGGAGCAGAGTTTCCTTATAACCTGGATACAGATTGATAAACTCTTGGGCACATTAAAACCACGTCCCCTTGGCTATTAGAGGAAGAAAAACTAAGTGTAGACAATTGGAAGCTAGTTGGACCCCAACTGAAAGAATTCCACACAAAAAACGGGCCTCTTTCAATTTCCACAGAGGTATTTTATATATACAACATAATTCAATTAGACTTAAACTATCCCCAAGTTGTAGGAGAAAGAAAAGTTTTTAAAACGGCCGGGGGGCAGCGGGACTTCAATGAGGATCCAGGGTGTGGTGATTCTGGTTCTCTTGAAGCAGCTTCAACCTCCCCTAGAGAGCAGATTACTGACAGGCCCACATCAACTCCACCTTCAGGGACTGAGGGAGGAGGAGGAGTGGGAGTGGGATGTCATCAGCACTCCCCCCAGCAATCACCAACTCCTATAACTAGATTACAGAAAGCAAAGCAGCAGAAGAAGGGAAGGAGATAGGTAGTGATCTGAGACTTCAAATTTTTGCCATGATTCAACAGTTTAACTCTTCAGGCCAAGAAAGTAGAAGATACATTCCTTTTGATATGGACATCCTCAAAGACCTAAAAAAAGCTTGCACTCTCTATGGGGCTACATCAGCTTATGTTAAGATGTTACTACAGAATTTGGCTTATGAAGTCTTAGCCCGTAGTGACTGGAAATCCATTGCAAGGGTGGGCTGAGAACCTGGACAAAACTTGTGGCGGCTTTCTGAATATAGTGAGCTCTGTAGGATACAAGCCCAACAAAATAGTCAAAGTGGCATTAATACTTCATGATGGCAGCCGATGCCACACCCAGAGAGTGCCTCCAAGTCCAATACCCAGACATGACCCATCAGCCAGGAAGCCCTCTGATGGGAGAAAGGGACTACACAATCAGTCAGCCAGGAAGCAACATGATGGGAAGAAGGGATTACAACTGGGGAAGATAGAGTTGTATGCAGCTGGGACCACTGAGGTACCCCCTGGAGAGGTGAAATCTGTTCATCTCCAGCCTATGGATTCCTTGCCTCCAGGCACAGTAAGCTTGACCATTTCACCTCCTGAGAATACTTACAAAACAGTGTTCATCCATACACTGATGTGGGAAACTGGGGAATGTGTCGATAATATCCAGTCACTAACACAGGGAAATAGTAGCATCGGGTTTAGTGATAAAGCCTCCTAATAAGCAACCTGGTGATAGTCATCCACGTTCTGACTCCAAGCAGCAAAACCCAGGAATATACTGACTGCTGACCCACCTATGCTCACCTTCTGTATAAATGGCATACCATTAGAAGGACTGGTGGACACAGGTGCAGATCACAGTCATTAGAAGTGCCAACTGGCCCAGTCACTCACCAAAGATTAAGGCAGACACCTACATGTCTGGGATAGGAGGATCAATAGCAGCTGAAGTTAGTGCTAACCCTTTGAGATGGCTATTTGAAGGTGAAACAGGAGCTTTTACTCCTTTTATAGTTGAAAAAATCCCCATCAATCTGTGGGGAAGAGACATTTTATAACAATTAGGGTTAAAAATGAGTACTTCGGTTTTTTAGGCAGGGCTGCTGTTGAAGGCCTGCCAACACTTTCACCTGTTCCTATCCAATGGAAAACTGATACACCAGTGTGGATGGAACAGTGGCCCTGAGGTAGAAATAAAGTTCAGGCCTTACTAGACATAGTACAGGAACAACTTGACCAAGGACACTTACAACCTTCTCTAAGTCCTTGGAATTCCCCAGTATTTGTTGTAAGAAAGAAATCTGGAAAATGGAGGATGTTGACTGATTTAAGAAAGGTAAATGAACAGATGGAAACTATGGGAACTCTTCAACCTGGACTTCCAGCTCCTACTCAGTTGCCTAGAGAATGGCCTCTTTGGGTTATAGACATTAAGGATTGTTTCTATTCTATCCCTCTAGATAAGGAGGATATGAAAAGATTTGCCTTTTCAGTGCCCAGCGTTAACTTAGCTGAGCCTTATAAAAGATATGAATGGACAGTTTTTGCAGGGGTGACACGGGAAACCCCTCTCTTCTAAAAGTCAGTTACCTTGAAGCCAGATTCTTTAATCCTATCTTGCTCTAGAAATCAAACCCCCACTTTTGTTAAGTACCACTAATTAATCTTCCTATAGAATTCAACTGACACTAACCACATTTTCAATAGAGCTGAACTAAAGTTAAGTACCACTAATTAACTTTCAAAGGAGCTGAATTAATGTTAAGTACCACCACTTAAACTTTCTATAACTTTACTGAAGCCTATTCAAACCCAAACTTCCCTATTGTTTCAAAAGCCCCCAAGACCTGAACTCTGATCATAAAACTAAGAACTCTGGATGTTCCACCTTGCAAAACTCCTAATCCCATTTTGGAGCTTTTGTCCACTAAGAGATTAGTTCTCTTAGTGATCTAAAATTAATTTTTTTCTTTTTCTCAGAGTCGATTAAGAGTAAATTCTTTTACCAGACCTTCTCCTTGTCTCACACACCATTAGCCTGGATCTCCAACAGGAGGAAGGGGGGAGAGGGAGGAGACAAGTATAATAAAGGAAGAAAATAGGAAGAAAAATAGTGAACTAGAGTGTATTTGGGAAATATCATAGTACTTTCTCAAAATTCCATGCTATTCCCTAACAGGAAAGCTCATCTTTTCAACATATCCAAATGATGCAGTATAGTATTGCATGATGGAACACCACAAGGTCTGAAGAAATAAAATCATGAGCAACTCCAAGGGATAACAGAACCATGGTGGTTATAAGTTGCATGCATTTTATTAGCAAAGATTATTTGCTCATGAGAATTGGCATCTCTGAAATATTAAAAGTCTAGGGAAAGAAAAAGAAATGTATCTCCTTGCCTCTGTTTCTCTGCTGAATTCAAGCCCAAAACTTTGGAGGCTCCCCTTCCCAATCTCAACAGTGGATATATGTGGATTCACAGGATATCTTGAACCTGGGGTAATCATCTCCTAGGAGAACCAACTTGTGAGTCTGATTTGGAAAGATTATGTCAAACACACACACAGTGAAAAATGGATGGGCATTTTGGGTTTGCACAGTTGTGAAAATTAAATTGGAGAAATTGAAGTTCAGAAGGACATCAAGGAATAATCAAGGGTGGGGTTTATCTCTTCCCACTAGAATATAAACACCTTGAGGGCAGGGACTGGCTTTTGTATTCTGGCAGGGAGGCCTGAGATTTGAAAAGAATCTTTTGTTCTTTGTCCCTAACCTTCCTCTGTTACCTTTCCCCTCCCCCCCACTAGAATGTAAGTTCCTTAGGGGCAGGGACTGGCTATGTAATGAGGGGTGGAGATTCATGTCCTGTAATCTCTAGAATATCCAATTAATAAGGAATCAGGGGAGGGGCTTGTGCTTCAGGATAGGAAATAAAAAGCTGCCTTTGGAGTTTCAAAGGTGTCTCTACTCACCTGGGCACTCCTTCTTGCAAGGAAGTAAAATAAATCTTTCTTACATTCATCAGTGAGCCAGTGCAGTTCTTGGTAAGTTATTTTGTTTACTACAAATGGGGGCTCGTCTGGTATCCAGACTTTATGAGTTCGGGTGATCCTGTTGAAGCACAAGGGGACACATCCCCTTGATTTCAAGGCCTCGAGGCTTGCCTCGGGCTTCCCCCCTTTATAGACTGTGGGAGACCTTGGTAAGTAAGGACACTGATACATCTGATGGGGCATAGCTTCCAGGGGAGACAACAGTGATTTTGAGGCTCTCTGATCTAGGAATGCTCTTGTCCTAACAATCTGTCAATAATTGTAGAGGAATATAATGATATTTCTTCCCTTGGATTTTAGGGAAGATGTATTAGTAATCCTAAGGCCCTCTGACTTAATGTTATTGTTCTGACAATCTGTCAATGAATGTAAAAGTCCTCTGGCCTACAAATATAATAATATTTCTTCCCTCAGATTTTAGGGAAGATATATTAGTGATCCTGAAGCCCTCTGACCTGGTAAGAGTGCTCTTGTTGTAACAATATGTCGATGTTTCTAGCCTTAGAATAGTCCTACAAACATTACTGTCAGTCATAACCAAACTCCTGAGACAATGGTGAATAAGACCACCCCTCAAACCTACCTGAAAGCCATTTAGCAAATAAGTTACATGAAGCTCTGACCAATTTTGCCCTATAAATTAGCTCCCTTTCCTTGTCAGGTTGAAAAGAGCTTGTCTTTTGGAATTTAGCCTGCTGCAATGGTGTTATAATTAAAACTTTGCCCCTTGACTAGGAAATGGGTTCAAGTCTGCAAGTCCTTTTGAGACACCTTGCAACATTGGTGTGTGACCCCAAATTTGGGGGGGTCCCCCTTCCCAATCTCAACAAATCCAGGAATCATGAAGGGAACTAGAGTAAGTTCTGCAGCAACCAGGCAACTCTGTGCACAGACCAAAGGTAAGAATGTGGACCATCTGCCTTTGGTGGCTGGGCCCACTTTATGGGGTCTGAGGTGTCAGGCAGATTAGTGAAATGGGGAATGTAATGGCTCCAAGAAGTGGGAACTCCTGGGGCATACCAGGGGACTGGAAGAGAGGGGATGTCAGGAAATCTGTAGTTGAGTAAAAATTGGTGATCTGGGATCACTGGAGTGTGGAGATCACACTGGAATACAGTAAGGATCTGCACAAGAGAAATTTATAAGAAACTCTAGTAAAGGGGCAGCTAGGTGGCGCAGTGGATAGAGCACCAGCCCTGAATTCAGAAAGACCTGAGTTCAAATCTAGTCTCACACTTAACACTTCCTGGCTGTGTGACCCTGGACAAGTTATTTAGTCCCAATTGCCTCAGCTAAAAAACAAACAAACAAAAAAACCAAGATGCTGGAAAAGAAAGAACTCTATTTAAAAAAGTGAGATTCCAGAAGAGAAGAGGCTCTCTAGGAAGTAAGAAAGGAACAATTGTACTAGACAAAAAGAAAAGGAATTTAAAAGCTGATTGTGTGTGTATTTTGTCTTTTATGTTCAGTCAGCTGAGTTACAAAGTAAAAAAATGTGGCCATTTTGGGATTTAAAAGCACTTTTAAGGCATCTTGATGCAAATTAACCTGAATTTTTCTTAAGTTTTTAACTTCTCTCCCTAGAGCGCACTGAGAATGACCTGGACGGCAACAGGTGGACGTATGTCCAGTCCAGCCTCTCCAAAAAAAGGTAGGCTTCCCCAAACCCCATGCTTTAGAGTCACCCTCAGTCTTTCTCTAGATGTGCTCCTGTCTTTCCTAACCCCCTGGAGTCACAAAAGGCTTCTCTGGGGATTCTGTGGTGTCTATCTCCGTGGCTTGGGGAAATCTAGGGAAATTCACTTTATGCTTTAAAATCTTTCCCCCTTCCCAATTATAACAGTCCACATAGGGAAGATTACAAGATTGAGGAGGGGAGATAGGAGCCATAGCCATTTTATTCTCAGGTCTCAAGTAGTTTACTGCCATTTCGAAGATTTCGGGCAGTTTAGAAGAGTGAAGTTTTTGAGAAGGGAAGAGAAATTTTCTCGCCAAAATGTAACCTAAATGACTGTGCTTAAATTTGAATGGTATATGATGGAATTACTTCCTATATAGAATTATAAAGATCCCTTTGTGAATAACAATTGAAAAATATGTGTACATTTTAATGTTGTAGTATTGTGAGCAGAAATTTAAATCTGTATTTGAGTTTCAAAAAAAGTTATTAAAACAAAGTAGTCTGGTAACTTACCTAAAAGAAGTCACATGTTTATGTCTCCTAATCAGATGAAATATGTTGCTTTCTAAATTGTATATTGGGTAATTTGATTTGGAACTATGCCCAAAAAGTTATCAAACTGTGCATACTCTTTGATCCAGCAGTGTTTCACCTGGGCTCCTAAAGAGATCCTAAAGGAGGGAAAGGGACCCACATATGCAAAAAATGTTTGTGGCAGCCCTTTTTGTAGTGGCCAGAAACTGGAAACTGAATGGATGGCCATCAGGTGGAGAGTGGCTGAATAAGTTGTGAATGTTATGGAATATTATTGCTCTGTAAGAAATGACCAGCAGGAAGATTTCAGAAAGGCCTGGAGAGACTTACAGGAACTGATGCTGAGTGAAATTGATGAGAGATAGGAAAGGGGGAACCCTGTTTTGGTCGGCGCAAAGATAGTCCCATTATGGCACAGTGTCTCCTGTAAATGAATTTACAGGCCTGAAAACCTAGATTGATAAAAGATTTATTGTAGAAATTTGAAAGTAAAGTTGAAGGTAGAAAGACGCCCAGGCCAAAGGCGTGGCCAGAAGGACACTATGTTTTGGGGGGAAGGGCTCCTGCAAAGAGAGAGCTCCAGCTTGGCTCTTTTATACCTAAAAGGGTCTTGTGGGCGGTGCTCCAAGTTCTTGGCGGGCTTTTCAGATAAGGAAGAAACTGTTTGTGAGGGATTGGGGAAACCTGAGCAGATAGTGGAGGCTGAGAAAGCCCAAGCCAGCTCAGATCTGGTGGGGGTTGGGCCCGGATATTCAAAAGGGTGCTTTTGGACCAAGATTTGTGAATCAAAGGTCAGCCATGGGGGTTGAGAAATCAGAAAGGAATCTTAAAGGGACCTCAACCCCCATCAAAATGAGCAGGACCAGGAGATCATTATATACTTCAACAACAAGATTATATGATGATCAATTCTGATGGACGTGGCCCTCTTCAACAATGAGATGAATCAAATCAGTTTCAATAGAGCAGTAATGAACTGAACCAGCTACACCCAGCGAAAGAACTCTGGGAGATGACTATGACCCACTACATAGAATTCCAATCCCTCTGTTTTTGTCCACTTGCATTTTTGGTTTTCTTCACAGGCTAATTGTACACTATTTCAAAGTCTGATTCTTCTTATACAGCAAAATAACTATATAGATATGTATACATATATTGTACTTAATATATACTTTAACATATTTAACATGTATTGGTCTACCTGCCATCTGGGGGAGGGGGTAGAGGGAAGGAGGGGAAAAATTGGAATAAAAGATTTGGCAATTGTTAATGCTTAAAAAAAATTACCCATGCATATATCTGGTAAATAAAAAGCTAAAAAAAAATTAAAAAGATATGATCTGTGCTTTAAAATTTTGTCAGCTCTGCTGGACCTATGTATAAGTTTTGAAATTTGGTCCAAAAGTTATTTAGCTATTACTTGTACTGTAAATCTTAAAATATAAAAAAGATGGTTTTAAAAATAAAGGACAGGAAAGACTGATCTGCAAAAGCAATTGACAGTTTGAATGGAACATCTTACAAGCTAAAATATTGATTTAAAAGTTTTTAAATATTATTTTTAAAATAACTTTTTTTCCTATTGGTGTGTTTGTTTAAACTGGAAAGTTGACTTACAAGTCAAGACAATCAGGGGTTTGGAAAAAGCTTGGTTCTGGGTATAGAATTCCAGTCTCTTCACCATTAAGTTTCTGAAAGTTTTTGATTGTAGTAAATCTGAAATTTACCAAATAACTGTATACCAGTTATTTGCACGATCTGTTAGCTTGGAAAGATGAAGGCTTAGTCCACCCTTCCCTCACTGAATGAATAGCTGCTCTCAGAAGTAAAAAAACAAACCCACTCACTGAAGATTCACCCCTCAGTTAAATGGAATTACTTTAATATTACTAGCTTCTGTTGTTTAACAGAATAGCTTACATTTACATGATGTTGATAACTGAATGGTTTTTTATTTTTCAAGTCTGTGCTTGTTTTAAAGTGGTCATTTGCTATGTTACATAAGGTTTTATAACTAAGCTGTAGTTCTTCTTAGAACTTCTCTTAGAAGTTCATTAGGTTTCTTGTTAACTGCAAATTCTCTGAAAATGGTTTCAAAATCCATTCATCAAATTATCTAATTTATTGAGTGCATCATGGTCTCGTGGTTAATGAATATGATAGTAAATGGGCTTTATGTGAATGTAAAAAAAATTGATGCAACTGTCTGTGGGACCTATTGATTATTGAAATTAAAGCTGAAATATGTTTTGTAAGAAGAGTATTTTAGTGTACTCAAGTTTTCTTAGAGGTATGTAATTTAGGGAATATTTTATTTACTAATGTGGGAATAACATTTGTTTATATAGTATGTATACTGTTTTCTTTTGAATAATTTGAATTGAAAAGCTGTTGGTCAATCTGTTGGTTTTTGCCAATCCATTCTATACAGGCAAAAGAGGGGGGATATCTTAAAAAAATATATACATATATTTGTAGAGGGCTTACACATATGCCTCATGCAGAAGTCTGGGTTAATCTCTATCACCATCCTGCTTTTGACAGGTAAATGAGACCTGTTCATGAAAGAACTCTATTATTCTGATGGAATTCCCCTTTCTGAAAATTGCTTTTGGGGTAAATGTAGGCTCTGTAAAGAGATGATGCTTAAGTAGCTATATACAGAATCTTCAGGGAAGGTATAAGCACACCTCCCAAGAATGAGGGTTTTGCTCTTGGTACTTGCTTTCCCTCTAGTTCTCTTTGGTTTGTTTTTCACTAAGTAATTCACCTTCAAATGACCAGCCCTAGACAGTTGTATTGATCACTAGATCTTCAGTCAGCTCATGCCCCTTCAAATGGGAGCCTGTAGGAAGATGAAATCATTGTCCCATAGCTCAGACTGTTGAGGGGTGAAAGATACCCTAACAGGGATGGGGTCTCCAGGTCAGTGTCGCAGTCCCAATCTGCAGGCAAGGTTTTTTTTTTGGGGGGAAAAAAAGGTTTATTACACTAAGAAACAACTTCCCAGAGGGCCAGTTCCAGATAGGAAAGTTTGAGGTACATAGTCTTTTTTTAATTAGCCTTCTATGGTTTGGGGCAAATTTTTAAATCAATAAGAGTGGTGATTGTTTTCCAGGCCAGTGGTTCACAGATTAATTGGAGGTGGGAGATTTCTGTGGGAAACCAGGTAGCTTTCCCAAGAGAGATTCAGGGGATCATTTTTAGGAATTTACCCAGGCCAAGTGGCCCGCCTTCCACAAAGATCAGGGGACACAGTTCTATTATGTCAACTTTGGGCCCGCTTTGTTTGGGAATGAACTGGAACTGGTTGGTGTCTGAGTGGGTTCCCAGTAAGGAGTCCCTCAATTCTGTGAAGGGGGGAGGTTTTCAATGCTACTCCCCTGCTTCAATAGTATTAGTGGCTTAAAATGGGGACATCAGGTTAAGATTTGGGTTAATATTACTGAAAAAGGATATCCCATAAACAATTTAGTTTGATGCAGTGTCAAATTATAGGATTGTAGAGACTTGATAAACCTTGGCGAGTAGGTACAATTGTGTTCTAGCAGAGAAAGGAGTTTATGGAACTGTCTGTCCAATTTTGGAATAATGTTTGGTTTGCTACAAGGGTTAGACATTAGAAAATGCAGATAAAAGAGTAAATTGGTTATACATGTAATAACTATAGATCTCTTAGAAAGATCATGTTAAGGACTAAGGCAAATGATAGGCACTAATGCCTGGGTAGAACGGTAAAATACTCTGTAAAGAATCTGAACAAAAAGCAATTTCTATGTCAATGCAACGGATTGCCCCATGCCAGATAGTACCATTCCCTTTGGGTATGGAAAAGCATGTTTCCAAAATAACATTCCTGGACAGAATTGCTTTGTTTTACTTTTCCCTTCTGTGAGAGAATAAACCAGGCTATATGAGCCCCTTAGCTTTGGAGATCAATCAGCTTGTCTCTCATGGCAGGGCGAACGATTCCCAAATCCAGGGACTGTAGTGGGCATGTACCTGAATCTGCAAGGTAACTGAGGGTAGCTCTGGCCATTTTTTTTCCTGAGGCAATTAGGGTTAAGTGACTTGCCCAGGGTCACATAGCTAGGAAGTGTTCTTGCCCTTTCTTAGAGATGTACATGTTGAAGTTGGGAAAGGGACCTGGAAGGGTTGGGGTCTCAAAAGAATTTGCAGACTTGAACCCATTTCCAAAGCAAGGGGCAAAGTTTATTATAATTATAACACCAATTGAAGTGATCTAAATTCCAAGAGAATTTAGCAAAGAAACAGAAGGTGACACATTTATCTGTTTTAATTTTATGGCACAGAGCCCACCAAGGGGTGATCTCTGGAATTTGGTTCTCAGTGACCACAGACAGTAATGTTTGTTCATAGAAGTAGTCTTAGGTTGGGGGTCAGGCATCTCAGGGTCACAGAGGACTTTAGAATCACTGACATTGTTAGAATACAAGCCCCCTAAGGTCAAGAGACCTTAAAATTATTGCTTTCTTCCCTAAAAGCTATATTTTATCAAGCATACCCCACGCAAGCCTTGGGTGGTACGTGGAAGCAGTGCTCTCAAACCTGCTTTGTCTGGGAATTGTGCACCCACCCAGTTGGCTATTCCTTTCACCCTGGCATTTGATGGAGTAAGAAAGACTGAATCAGGAAAAATTAAGTCAAGGATAGTAACTGATGAATTCAAGGCCAGAAATCTAGTCATTCCTACTCTGTTAAGTCAATATTATTGGGTAAGTTACACCAGAGAAGCAGTGAAGGGAATGGCAGAATGGCATGGGAAAACAGAATGACTCTAGAAAGGTTAGTGGCAGTGATGAGGTTCGGGCAGGGAGTTGTGAGAACCCCCTTCTGGCAGTGCAGGCCCTTCATAAATGAATTTGCGAGCCCGAAAAGTTAAACTGGCAAAAGAAGTTTATTATCAGACTTCCTTAGTGGCAGGTCCCGACAGAAAAGTAAAGATTTCGCAGAGAAGTCCTGGCAGAGAGAGAGTTTCTAGCAGAGAAATCCTCTAGCAGAGAAAGTGAATAAGATCTTGTAAGGGAAATGGAGAGAGATAAAGAGGGAGTAGGGCTGAAGGAGAATGTCTTCAGTGGGAAGAGTCCCTCCCAGGTAGCTATGCCAAGGGAGGCCCCTTGGTCTGGCATGAGTCCTGCTTTGAGATCTTCTACAAGGAGTTGGGCTGGAGCAAGCTTGTTATTTGGGCAGTTCTTGAAATCCAAATAGAGAATCTTGGAATTGAATGAGAAGTCCTAGCCTAATTTTCAACTCAATAGAGAGCATAATCAATAATGAGTGTTATCAATGGGGGTGGTGCAGGTCTCCCAAAATAACAGAATGAAGCTACTTATCCAGTTTATCTCGGATGGGTCTTTTATGGAGGCAAGAATTCTAGGAGACTATCTTCTTGAAGGAGTTTCAGAGTTTCTGGGTCCCCCCTTCAGTTTAAGGGTTCTCACATCAGCAGGAAGAGGAGGAAAATCAGAAGAATTAGCAGAATTTTTAAAAGATCTCCAGACACAGGATGGATAATTAATCCCTGAATTCTCTGCTAATTCTTCATAAGCAGGGGTGGGGTGGGGAGACGGGAGGGGGGGGTGCGAGGGGGGGGGGCGGGGGGGGTTAAGAATCTAGAAAAAGATGGGCATTTGTTTTCCAGTTATGAAAACTGGAGAAGTTAAACATAGAAAACTGAAACCCACAAGAACATCAAGGCATAATCAAGGGTGGAGATTGTTTTCCCCCCCCAAAGAAGTTAAGCTCCTTGGGGGCAGGGACTGACTTGTTATCTGGTGCTGGCCTGAGATTTGAAAAGAATCTTTTATTCTTTGTCTCTAACCTCCACTGTTATCTTCCCCCTTCTAGAATGGAAACTCCTTGGGAGCAGGGACTAGGGTAAATTCTGTAAGATCCAAGAACCAGGACAGGAATTTGTGCTTTAGTATAGGAAAGAAAATGCTTTTTTTGGAGTTTTCAAAGGTATGTCTATTCATATAGGCATCCATTCTTGCAAGAATGTAAAATAAATCTTTCCTGCATTCATCAGTGGAGTTCTTCTTAAGATATTTTCTTTGGCAATTCAGATTAGCAAAAGTGACAAAAGGAAAAATCTACCTTATCCAGCAGGAAAATAGGAGGGGAATGGGATATAGCAAAGAGAGGGAGGATGAAAAAAGAGAGGGCATATTGGGGGAGGGAGTGGTCAGCAGCAAAGCATTATTTGAGTCAATTCTGATATGTTAGGTTCACTCACTCACCCTCTCCTACTCCTGTTTCCCTCCACTATAAAAGCTCTGATTGTCTTTAAAAAAAGAGGCAGCTAGGAAATGGAAAAGTGAATGTCACAGTGGATTAAAGAGCAGGGCCTGGAGTTACCATACCACTGAGTCTAAATCTAAATCTAAAATTTACCAGCTGTTTGACTTTTTGACATTTTTGACATTTACCAGTTGTGTTAATCATGTAACTTTGATTTTCTAACTATAAAAGGGGGATAATGATTGCACCTATTCCTCCTACCCTTATGAGGAATGAAGAACGCAATACTTTTTTTTTTAATTAAAGCTTTTTATTTGCAAAGCATATGCACGGGTAATTTTTCCAGTATTGATCCTTGCAAAACCTTTTGTTCCAAATTTTCCCTTCCCCCCACCCCCTCCCCTACCTGGCAGGTAGAAGAACACAATACTTACAACATCCTTGGCATAGTACATGGCACACCAGAGGCATCTGGCAAATGCTTGT
This sequence comes from Sminthopsis crassicaudata, assembly GCF_048593235.1. Lineage (NCBI taxonomy): Eukaryota > Metazoa > Chordata > Mammalia > Dasyuromorphia > Dasyuridae > Sminthopsis > Sminthopsis crassicaudata. Next base: position 64,774,012 of record NC_133617.1, on the reverse strand, counting down.
TCCTTTTCTTCTGTCCCCTTCGCTTCTCAGAGCTTCCCTGAGTTTTCTCTCCATGATCAGCTTCCCTGGGTTCCATGATCATTTCTATGGAGATGGCCTTGCTGCTTCTAGCTTCACAATATATCTGGCATGTGTCCCTTTCTCTCCACCCACACAACTAAAACCCAAGTTGGGGCCTTCATCACATTTCATGGAGATTATCACAACTGCCTTCTTCTCCTTCAACCCTCTCCTGACCAATGCATCCTCGCTCAATACACAGATGACAGCGGTGACCAGATCACCCGCCTCTTGGTTTCCTGGGCCTTTCTTCAAGGCCCCACTTCTGACAGTGGACCGGGCCTGCCCCTCTCAGATGACCTTCTGTCTTTGTCTATATTTTGTATTGTATGTTTGTATAGTCCCTACTACATTGTACTTATTTAGGTATTTACATGTTGCCCTCTCCATTAGAACGGGTGCTTCTGGAGAGCAGGGACTGTTTTTGCCTTGGGTTGTGTGCTCATCGCTTAGCATGCTCCCTGCTGTTCAGCTGCTTTAGCCACGTCTGACCCGTTGTGACCCCATTTGGGATTTTCTTGGCAGTGGTTTGTTGTCATTTCCTTCTCCGGCTCATTCTGTTGATGAGTTAACAGAGGCAAATAGGATTAAGTGACTCACTCAAGGGCACACAGTGTCTGACCCCAGATTTGAACTCAGGATGATTTCTTCTTGATTTTAGGTGCAGCACTCTAGTCACTGTCACCTGGCTGCCCATCCTGGCACATAGTAAGCACTTTATCAATGTTTGTTGAATGACTGATGTCTATGGTTCAATCTTGCTTCACCCTCTGCCTAGATTTCTCACAGGCATCTTAAACTGGCCATGTCCAAAATGGAACTCATTATTTTCCCCAATAAATCCACCTTTCCTTCAAATTTCTTTATTTTTATTTATTTATTTCTTGAGGCAATTGGGTCACACAGCTAGGAGGTGTCTGAGGCCACATTTGAACTCAGGTCCTCCTGACTTCAGGGCTGGTGCTCTATCCACTGCATCACCTAGCTGCCCCAAAACCTCTTTACTTCTATTAAGGGTGCCATCATCCTTCTGGTTGCCCCCGTTCTCAATTCTCAACTCTGTCCTCCCCCTTATCTCTTGTTCTTGCTTAGTTGTCAAATCCTGGTGAGTCTACTTCCGCTCACATTGCTACCATTCAAAAGCCTCCTAATTGGCCTCCCTGCTTGTTTCCTCTCTTCTATCTATTGACCACGCAGCTGCCAAAATAATCTTTCTAAAGCACAAGTCGGACCATGTCCTATGCTCAAGACCAAGCCCTCTTTTATCTCTCAGATAAAACACCAAATCCTTAGGGTGGCCCTTCACAGTGTGACTCCAACCTACCTTTCCAGACTTATATAACCCTCTTTCATGTACTCTGTTCCATCCAAGCAGGTCCACTTGCTGTTCCATTTTCCTGCTTTCTTGCCCTTACCTAGTCTATCGCTCATCCTTGGAGTGCATGCTCCCCTTACCTCTCCCTTTTATAATTTCTAGCTGCTTTCAATGTTCAGCTTGTGCTATTTCCTACAAGAAACCTTTTCTGAGCTCTCTAGCTAGTAGCAATGGTCTCTCCTTCCTCGAGGAAATAAATCTATATTTATCTTTATCTCTCTATATATCCATGTCTATATCTCTCCCTCAGGAGAATGTAAAGATGTGATCATTAAAACCACTGACCCACCATGGGAGCCGTTCATGTGATCATGAATGAGTACAGAGCAAAGGAAGGCCTAGGATAGAGCCTTGTGGATACTCACAGTTAGGGAGTGAGATATGGATGATGAGGCAGAGAAGGATACTGAGAAAGAATGATGAAAAAGAGAGCCAGGGGGAGAATGAAGGGAGAGCAGTGTCATGAAAATCTAGGAAAGAGTCAGTATAGATGAGTGTTAGTGTTCTGCAGAGATGGCCAGACAGAATAATAACTAGAAATTGGAGAAAGGTTCAACCAAAGAGTCAGAAACAAGATTGCAAGGTGGGGGTGAGGTGGAGAAGTGAGTAGGAGGAGAGACTTGGAGGAGAGGAGTATAGATGTTATTTTCTAGACCTTGGGTTGCTGAAAGATACAAGGGTCATAGTAGGATATTTTCTTCAGCCTGGCACAATGGAGAGTGCCCTGGACTTGGAGTTAAGAAGACCTAAATTCAAATAGAACCTTAGTCATTTATTAGCCATGTGGCCTTGGGCAGCTCACTTAACCTCTCAGCTTCAGTTTCTTCATCTATAAAATGGGGATAATAATAGCATTTACTCTCATAGGATTGTTGTGAGGATTAGTTAAAAAAAGTTTTTTTGTAATGTGCTTTGAAAACCTTAAAAGGTTGCCTAAATGATAGCTATTATTATAAACAGTAAGCATTTCAACATGATTTCAAAGTAACATGGACAGACTTGTATGAATTGATGCAGAGTAAAGTGAGCAGAACAATGTATATACTAAACTCATTATTGTAAAGATAGTTTTTGAGCTAGGATTAACTCAGTGACCAATCACAATCCCAGAAACTCAAGATAAAATTTGCTACCAACCTCTCTTGATAGAGAGGTAATGGACTCAGAATACAGATTTAAGTTTTTTGTTTTTTTTCTCAAGGAAATGGCCAATATAGGAATTTGTTTTGCTTGACTATATATATTTGTAACAGGTTTTGTTTCCTTTATTATTCAGTGTGTGGGGGGGATGGATAAGGACTGGAGGAAGAGAATGTGAATCTGAAAATAAAATAAAATAAAATAAATTATATTTATATTATATTTATAATATAATATAATATAACATACAATATTATATTATAATATATAATATTAATATAATATATATTATATTAATTATGTTATACATTATAAATATTTATAATATGTAATATTATATTATATAGCATATATAATATAATATAACATAATATATAAATATATTTATATTTATAATTTAATATTTATAAATCTTAAATTATAATTAAAAAACAAAAGCTAGCATGTATATAGTATTCTGATTTGGTCTTTACAACAATTTTGTGAAGGAGGTGCCTTATTATAATAATATATCGATGCTACACATATGGAAACATAATTTGTATACATTTTATATATACAGGTGAAGAAACTGAGATTGAGAGGTTAAATAACTTGACTGAGGTCAAATGGCTAAGTAAATATCCAAGGCAGGATTCAAGTTCACTTCTTCCTGACCTTATGTCCAGCACTCTGACTACTATCTCCCTGGCTGCCCAGAACTGTCATAGACAGTTGTCTGGCTATGTGTCCAGGGTCAGATAGCCAGACAAATTAACCTATTAGATGTTCCCTGAACGTAACATACTATTTCATCTCTCAGATTTCATCTCAGAATAAACTGTCTCCTTACTTTGACTCTTAAAAACTTATTTTTCTTCAAGATTCAGTTCAGCTCAGATGCTATTTCCTATAGGAAGCCCTTTCTTTTCCCCTAGTGTTATTAAAGCTCAGTCTCTCCTAAATTTTCCTTCTGTTACATTATTTGTATAAATGTTCGTAGAATCAATAGAAACCTTAAGAGTTCATAAAGCCATATACCCTTAGGAAAATATAAGCTTTTTCAAGGCAGGCACTCTTTTGTGTGTGAGTGCTTAAAATGTGTATTTAATTGACTTTCCTATACTCCCATGGGGTCAATTATCACTTCTATGCACATTACTTTCAAATTAATATATGTAGTACTAAGTGTTTTCCTAAATTTTGTTGCCAATTACTTGTTGGGATGCTTTTCCCAGAATACTCAGTAGACATCTCAAATTTAAAACAGAAGTCAAATAATCTCAAAGTTGGAAGCACTTTAGACTCCATTCTAATCTAGTCCATATCTGAAAAAAAACATACTTTCTAATATACCTGGCAAGAGTTACTAAAGAATTCCTTAAGGGGGTAACCAATCAGGTAGCCCAATTTCATTATCTTCCTAAATTTTCCAAATTCCCATGGCAGATATGCTGAATTGAATAAATTGGATCCAAAGAGTGATAATTAATAGGTCAGTATCAACCTAATCATGGGGTTATAGCTCCTTATTGCCTTTAAGATCAACTCTAAAATATTCAAAACCCTTATAACCCTTTCTCTCCATCTTCCCAGTCTCACTCCTGTATTCTTTGATCCAGTGACTCCTGATGGTTCCTCAAACAATACATCCCATGTCTCTACTCTTGGCATTTTCTCTACCTGTTCCTCCTGCTTTCCCTTCTCACCTCCATTTCCTGGCTTTTCTGGATTACTTCAGGCATCAGCCTCTACAACCAGCTTTCCCAACTCCTCAACTCTATTGCCTTTCCTCGGACATTATCTACAGTTTATTGGGCCTATAGAATTTTATACATATTTGTTTGCATGTTAGGCTTGAGCTTCTTCAAAGGTGAAACTGATTTTTGTCTTTCTGTATCCTTAATGCTTAGTACCTGGTAGGTACTTAATAAAGGCTTATTAACTGAAAGGATCTTGGAAACATCCTCTGAGTCCTAGAGAAGCCAAATGTCTCACCAAGTTCCCCCAAGCAGGAAGTGGTGGAGCCAGGATTTGAATGCAGATTTTCTGGAAAGTATTATTCTCTCCATACTAAGGTCCTAAGATATCATCTCCATCTGAGAGTGTCCTTGGCTCTGACCTTTCCAATTGCTTCCTTTCTTCTCTCACTTGTTCCATTAGCTCTCATTGTCATTAGGATAGAATACAAAAATGTCAAGACCTCCACAATCTGACTCCATGAGAATTTCATACTGCTTTCCTTCATGCACTCTGCATTGCCTACTCTAGTAGCTAAACTAGATCACTTATTTAGCTTTTGTTCCTGATCCCTCTTCCATGCCTTAAATGTCCATCTTCATCTACCTTTGAGAATCTTTTAACTTCCTTCAAGACTTAGCTCCAAGTGTTGCCTTCTATAGGAAACCTTTTCTAATTCTCTCCTTCCTCAAAATATTTTGGTTTTATGCAGGAACATGTACTTATATCATAAGGTCTGGGGATGTGCAAAAAGGTTTGTCACTGACGCCCAAGAATACTAAAAATGTGCTTGAAGTGCAGAAGTGCAGGGTCTGTCCAGGGTCACATAGCCATTCAGTGTTGGATTGAAGTCCAGCTCTTTACAATTATAAGTCTATGAGTCACTAAATATTTCTGTTTCATTGTAGTACTTAATATTTATTGTAGTGAATTAAATTAAATGCATTGCACCCCCATCCTCTTACCTGTCTTTTGTTTCCTTTCCATTTAAAAATTTTATTCTAATTATATATTAATATAGCTTTAAACATTTACTTTATTTAGATTTTTTTTCTTCCTTCTTCCTGGCCTCTCTTCCCAGACAGCAAGCAATCTGATATATATATATATACACACAATTATATTAGACATTTCACATTGTGAAAGAATAATTAGAACAAAAAAGAAAAACCTGAAGAAAGAAAAAACAACAAAAAAAGTGAAAATAGTATGCTTCGATCTGCATTTAGTTTTCTCTAGATGTGCATAGCATTTTTCATCATGAAGTCCTGAGAAAAGCTAAGAAAAATTACATGCAATAAAGGGCTGCAGAATGACAGACTGTTAAATTTCAAATTAGTTTTTAGTCTAATCCAAAAGAATGGATTCAATTTAGTCTAATGCAAAAACAACAAACCATAGGAAAACCAGCAATTTCATCCAAGAAAATGGCAATAATGATACAATATACTAAAACTTATAGGATACAGTCAAAGTAATTCTTAGGGGAAATTTTATTTCTGAATGCTTACTTGCTCAAAATAGAGAAAGAAGAGATCAATGAATTGGGTATATAACTAAAAAAATGAGAAAAAGAACAAATTAAAAATTCCCAATTAAATACAATAGAAATTCTGAAAATCAAAGGAGACTAATTGAAAGTAAGAAATCTGTTGGTCTAATAAATAAAACAAGAGCTGATTTTATAAAAAGAAACAATAAAATAGATAAATCTTTTGATTAATTTGATGAAAAAACCCCCCAAATTATCAGTATCAAAATAAAAAGGTAAATGAAGAGGAAACTAAAAGAATAATTAGAACCCATTTTGCCCAACTGTGTGCCAATAAGTCTGACAATGTAAGTGAAATGAATATTTATAAAAATATAAATTGCTCAGATTAACAGAAGACAAAATAAAATACTTAAATAATCCCATTTTAGAAAAAGAAATTGAACAAGTCATCAATGAACTTCCTAAGAAAACTCTCCAAGGCCAGATAGATTGACAAGTGAATCCTACCATACATTTGAAGAACAATTAATTTCAATGCTACATAAGATTTTTGAAAAAATAGGCAAAGGAGTCGTACTTAATTCTTTTTGACACAAATATGGTAATAGGAAAGGCCAAATCAGAAAAAGATTATTATAGACCAATCTCCTATGAATATTGATGCAAAATACTTTAATAATATAATAATAAAATTAATAAATATAAAAAATCTGCTATTCATTATTTAATTTTAAGACAATTTTATTTACTTTAATATCTACTTATTTAATTAATAAATATATAATTATAATATAATCATAATTTTAATAGTTTTTCATTTTCAATCAATTATTACTTATAAATGTGGTATAAATTAAACTACAAGTACCCAAGATAAAGTTAGAAGACAACAGCAGCGCTAGGAGCAAGTCTTCCTCATAGGGTTTATTTATCAAAGCCTGAAGAAATGGCTGCTTGAGGAAATTAATGATGTAAAGGAAAAAAATTAAGAATTGATTAATGCCTTGATTAATTTCACTATTCCAGAAGACTCTCCCCATCTCTCATTAAAGAGATAAAGACTGTCAGAGGCACAGATTAAAAGGATGTTTTAGACATGGCCAATGAGTGGATTTATTTCATTTGACTGGACTTCCTTCCATTTAAGAGTGAGGATTTGTGGGGAAGAGTTGCTGAGTAGTGACAGAGATACAAAAAGAAAAATAATGAAAAATACACACAAAAAAACAGAAGGAAGTTCAGAAATGGATATAGACAAGCATGGCAGTTTGGTTACTATATTAAATCTAATATGGTTTATATTAGTTTAGTTTTATATACAATCATCTTTATTCTTTATATATTGAAATGGTTGTGTTTGTTATTTGTTAATTTAATAACTGCAATAATAAAATCCTGAAAGGTGGTTTACTGGACTAACTTGCACCCAAGTCTCAAGCTGCCTCTTTAGTCTACTTTGCTGGATCTTCATCCATGTCAACCCCATTAATTGAGATTATTTCCCAGAGCTGTCTCCTGGGCCCTCTTCCCTTTTCTCATTATGTTATCTTGCTCAAAGATTTCATCAGCTCCCACTAGTTCAATTGTTATCTCTAATCTGATGCCTCACAATCCATCCATAGTCTCTCTCCCAGCTTCAGTCCCATATCCCAAACTGCTTATTGGACATTTTGAATCATGTGCCTTCCAGGCACCCCAAACTTGTCATACCCCAAAGTAGAATTCATATTTTATTCCAAACTCTCCCTTCTTCGAGCTTCCCCATTACTGCAGAGAGCATCATCATCCATTCACTCAGGTTCCCGACTTTGGTGCCATCTTTTGATTCCTCACTCTCGCCCCATATAGACAATCCATCACCAGGTCTCGTCATCTGTGTCCATCATTTCTCTCGTTCTTTCTTTTAAATTTTTTTTTTCATATTTGGAGAGTTCATTTTTATTCTTACAAAATCTTTTGAATATATTTCTCTTTTAAAAACCATTTTTAATACACATTTCTTTATGAATCATGTTGGGAGAGAAAAATCAGAACAAAAAGGAAAAACCATAGGAGTTAAAAAAAAAGAAACCAGAAAAAAAAGTAAATATAGCACGTGCTGATTTACATTCATACATTCCTGACGTCCCTACATGTCGGTAGTTTATTTCCGAGGTGCGGAAGGCATTTTCTGTTCAGTTGGTTGGGATTGCCTTGGGCTCTTGTTCTGGCTCACACATAGCTGCCCCCTTCGTAGAGGCCTTTATCACTCTCACTGGATTATCGCAGTCTCCCCGGCTGTCCTTACCTCAATTCATCCTTCACCCAGATGAGTATCCGGTTTTCCTAAACTGCAGATCTGACCGTCCCTTTGCTACTCAACACACTCGGGTGGCTCCCTGTGATGTCCAGAACGAACACCTCTCTTGCATAGCCTGGACTTTGCCTTTTCACCTGTCCTCTTGCTCATCCTTTCCCTCCACACATTGGACGCTCCAACTAACCGTATTGGTGTGCTTGCTGGTGGCTCCATCTCCTGTCTCCAGCCCTTTCCACTGCCTGTTCCCTGTGCCTAGAACATTCTCTTCTCCCCCTGGCCCGGAAGAATTCTTGGCTTTCTTCAAGATTCAGCTCAAGCGCCACCTTCTGGAGGGGGGCTTTCTGGGCCCCCTCCTCTCGTGGACATTCACCGTGGGGACCTAGACCTCTAGACGCACAGGTTGTCACTAGAATGTGGGCCTCTTATGCGCAGGGGCTGTTTTGAGGTTTTCCGAGTTCCCCCTCAGCACGGGGCCTGGCACAAAATGAGACGCTTCTTTGTGGACAAACATGATTTGTTTAGCAAATGTGAAATTGGAATGTATACAGAGCTTATCAAATGCGTACTGAGAAACAGGAGGACATAGGAACCGATGTTAAATGAACAATACTCACAATGAGGACAAACGTAAATGGTAACAACAAAACTATAATTTTAATAATGAAACGACCTCCAAAGACAAGAGAGAAAACAGTTCTTTCTTTGAAGAGAGGGGTATGGGATATTACATATTGGTTATGGTGTGGTTAGTTTTTAAAAGTCGCCCCTCCCCCCCTTTATTTTGTACTATAGGTGGTGGCTTTGTGTAAGGAATAGATATGTGTATGTGTGTGTGTGTAATTTCAAGTTGATAAAAACACTAATTATATTTTAATATTAATATTTAAAAAAATAATCTGTTTCTTGAATACAATAAATGGTTAAGCACTGCTATGTGTAAAGTATTAGGCTATGATTTGTTCACTACAGAGATAAAGAAGGAAAGTGCCCGAAGCTCGGACCCCAGGGCAGAGGTCCGCCGCACTCAAACGCAAGTCTCCAAAGAGAGCTACAGCACGATCCCTTTAAGAACGCGCTTCCAAGCTCTGCAGTGCACCAGAGGATACTGCCGGCGAGACTGCGCTTGGGGAGCTGCTTCGGATACGGGCTGTGCGCGGCCACTTCAGAGAGCCTTCCCTGCCTCCCCATGGCTTTTCTATATTTATGTATTTTAAATGAGGTCGGGGCGGGCCAGCAGCCGGGCTCGGCGCGGCACCACTGGTGAACCGCAGCGGACCTTTTGTCCGTGGGTCTGTGGACAGGCCACTGTGCCTCAGTTTCCCCAACTGGGAAAGGGGCTTCTGGTGGCGAGGCTTCGACAGTTCAAGGCCGCTGACTAACAGGTGGAGGACACCGGCCCTCAGCTCGCTGTCCGTTAGGACTCGGACTCGGGCCGGCCTCATAGAGCAGGCTCTGTGGCTCCTACGGTGCTCCCTCCCAGGGCGGGGTCTCCGGAGAGAAAAGTGTCAGCTGTTTTTACTGCCAGGGTTTCCCCTTTGCAGCACCAGGAGCCCCCCACCCCCGGCCTCGGTCCGGGACCTGGGAGGGCGCAGGGAAAGGACTCATCCGAGTGTCAAGCGGGCGAGTGAAGTGCACCGGGCTCGTCGATAGGGGTCGTCCCGGGGCGCCCTCCCGCTCCGCAGCATCGGGCGCACGCGCACCTGAGGCTCCCTGCAGAGGCTTTGCGCTTCTCTTCTGGCAGGCCGCCCCCTCCCCCCTTCTCTTTTCCTGGTCAAGGTCGGCTAATTCCCCGACCTAAGGTCCCTTCTCCGAATAGAGGCGGAAAAGCCGAGGCTAGGCTGAGAGCCCGGGGGCGGGGGTGGGGCGATCTGGATTCTGATTATTTCTGGACAGATAGACCTCTGGTCGCCGCTGGGCGTGCAGCTGGAACTCCCTACCTGGAGAGCCCGGGGAGAAGCCTGCCGGGCCCCATCCCGCCTGGCCTTGGCCCTCTCCATTTCAGAGAGGGAACAGCTCTGTCGGGGGCCCTGCGCGGTTTGCGGGGCCGGCAGCGTGCTGCTCCCCGCGCCCCATTCGGGGGTTTCCTGGCTAAGGTGGTGGCCTCCTCCAGCCCACTTTACAGATGTTGAAACTGAGGCCGACGGAGTTAAGTGGCTTGCACAGGGAGGGCCTCTCAGGTGGTGCTGAGCCAGGTGTGAGCTCAGGAAGACGCAGCCCAGGGCTCTAACCGTTTCACCCCGTGGGAAGCTGCCTCACCTTCTCAGTAGTCAATCAACTGGTAGACTTAGTTAATGGATCCGGCCGGGACTCCGAATCCACATCAAGAGTCCCGGTTTTGCTTCTCGACTTCACCTCCGCCGCGTCTCCCTGGCGTCTCTCCTCTGACACTCTCCTCCCTTTACCGAAGGCCCTCCACCCCATGGCCCAACTTTCACATCGCCGCTGGGAGGTCTGCTTGCCTCGTTTCTTTGCACTCTAATCCATCTTTCATTCATACATAAAAATGCTTTTCCTAAAGTTCTTTTCTTTTTAACCTCCTCTTCCCCCTAACTCCAGGGCTCTCAATCATTCCTAGGACACATCCTGTGCTTGGCATTCGAAGCCCTTCCCACCTTTCCTTAAACAAGTCATTGCACCTTGGGCGCTTTCTTCGGCTCTCTCCCATTTTCAGAGTTTTCTTACTCCTCATGTCCAGCTCTACTTCCTTCCATTCCTGGCCACAGTATCCTCTAAGTAGCCTTTCCAAACCTTCCTGAATTCCAGCGCCTCCTTTTGTTTTCTATTCTCTATGTATCTTGCTTTTTATATTCTACTTGTTATCTCTTTGACTAGATTATGAGCTCCTCAAGGAGCTTATCTTTGGCCTGTTTTTGTGCTCCCAGTGTTTAACACTAGGCCTGGCACATAGTATGAACCTAATACTGTTGCTTTCCCTGAAGCATTTCATTGATAGTTTGTTTTTTTAATATAGAACTAAAATCTGCTTCCCGATTCTACCCTTTGGGGACAGTCATCTTTTTCTTTGTAGCAGAACGTCAGCTCCTTTAGGATCAGAATGTTCTCATTTTTGCATTTTTATATCCAGATGCCCGACAGTGGTAGGGGCATAGCAGTCTCTTAATGAATGTTTAGAGATTGATTGATAGGGTCCTGAAATAGTTTCCCTTATTTATAGTTTTCCCTCCTAAACATTCTCAGTCTCTGTACTTTGTTTTTTTAAATCTTAGGCAGGAAGTCTGGTTTTCCTCTGAAATAATGGGAACAGCATCTCCCAAAGACAGGGTGAAGAGTATGATGTATGGTTTGCTTTAAGCTTATATCATTATTTCTGTAAGAGTCTTAAAAAGTTGGACACCACTGAAATAACACAACAACAAACAGGGATTGGAGGGCAAGAGAGTAAGTACTCACCTTGGACCTTCCATAAAATTTGGCTCTAAGGAATATAGCCTATAGTATTTTATAGTCATCGTGTTTGTATCCAGCTATTATCTTTTTAAAAAATTTGTATCTCTAGCACTTAGCTTAGTACAGTGCCTGGAACATAGTAGGTGCTTAATAAATGTTTATTAACCATTGAATGGAGGGACAAGCCCTGTGGGGACACTATATCTTATCTAAGCCTTGCAGTTCTCTCTGTGCCTAGTGTAGTCTGGTGCACCGCACTAAATAATATGAGTATGTTGAATTTTACATACAGATCCATATATTCCTGATGCCTTCTGGGTTGGGGAATCCACTTTCCGTAGCCTGAGAGGCACCACCTCATTTTGGGAAACTTCGAAGTTTCTTTAATGGGGAATTTTAGTGGAGAGGTTTTTTTTCTGTGATACTCAGATTAAAAGCTGTAGAGCGGATGTAGGCTAGTTATGAGGAAGTTCTTCCTTATAAAGACCACTTGTTAGGGAATTTATAGAGGAGATTCCTTGTCATATAGATAGTGCCTGGCCTTCTCTGGTCTCTTCCACCTTTGAAATCCCATAATGTTTATATGGTCATAGCAGCTGAGCTGAGCAGGCTTATTAAGATAGTTTCAGAGATCAGCACTCCCACATCCATCTAGATATAGAGATATGTAGTATATAAAGCTCATCTGATTCATGATACAATCAATTCTTAGGAATAACTCCTACAATTACCACTAATTCATTTTTTCCTTAATAGTATTTAATGTTTTCCTATTCCATGTAAAAATAATTTTCAATATTCATTTTTATAAGATTTTGAATTCCTTTTCTATCCCCAAGACAGCGAGCAATCTGACATATAGGTTATACAAGTAAAAATCATGTGAAACTACCTCTACTATTTTAGGCATAAGATGGAAGGCATGAATGATTTAGTCTGCCTCTTGATGTCCACAGTGATAAGGACTGAGCTCCTTTTGAGCAAAATGTTTTGCTGGATGTTCATTATTGTATTTTTCACTACTCTGGCAACAGAATAGATTAAGCCCTATATAGAAAAAGGTAAGGACTATACCCGTGATTTCATTGGAATAGGAAAATCCTAGGGAAGGGGCTTTCCCTACCAAGTAAATATCCTAGAAGCAACTTTTAGTCCAGTCTCTAGGTGCTGCTCTATTTAGACAGATTAAGTGACTTGCAGGTGGCATTTGAATCCTCCTTACTGGCTCTGAGGTCAGCTGTCTATCCACTGTACTGTGCTGCCTGTATAGAGAAGACGGTTACAAACTGGCTATAGGCTTGATTCTTCTACTGTGCTTGTGGCCTTCACAAATTTACCTCCCTCTGTTTCCCCATTCTCTAAAATGGGAGAATAGATTAGCTAATAATTCTTTTTTCATTTTATCCTCTTAGTATTTTATATATTATTCACAAACCCTCTGTGTCTTTGTATAGGTCTTCTAGAATTGATGTGGCTGAAAAAAACCTAGTCAGCTGGAGGTGATTTCCTTTTCCATACAGGGGAAACAGTATTAAATTAGGACAGGACCTTCTAGGAGCCTTTTGAATATCAAATTATTCTTTTTTTACCTTTCCACCCAAGGGATCCCATCACCGACAAGGAGGGGACTAGGTAGTTGGTGGGAGAAAGGTCCGTTCTTTCTGATTCTTGTGTCCTGATTCCTGATCCTTTGCTATTCTAGTCATCCCTTCCCTCTCCCACCCTCATAATGATTTATGGTCCTTATAGTCAGACTCCTCCTAAAGATGCATGGAGAACCAACCCTTACTTCCCCTTCTTTCCCGGATGAGTTTCCAGTTACTTTGAGAACCTCTGAAATGCAAAAGGGACATATTCCTGCCCTCTCAACTTATTTGGTTGCTATGTTACCTAATGAGATAATATTTTGTAAAGTACATAACACAGTGCTTGGCAGTTTATAATTACTCATTTCCCTTCCTCCCTCCCCTCTGGCACAGCTCTAGGGTCACCCTGTAGCACACCGAAGACTTTGGTGCAAAGTTTTGCTTTATGTATCAAAATTCTTTGACATTGACAGCTTGCAATATACAAGAGGCCTTGTTGGGAGTGATGTTCAGTTATCTCATCTGTGAGATGGGATAGTACTTTCCTCTCAGTGAAGCTGAAAGGGGAAAGATCTGTGTAAACCTTAATCTTTTATATTACTGCGTGATAAGGAACCAGGTATTTGTCCCTCCAAGCTTATTAACTAGACTGCTCTATTTAAATAGATGCTATTGCAACAGAGCTAGCACCTCAAGGGTTAAAGGGACCTCTGGCGCATGTGCATTACGTCGTTTCTTCCCGCCTCCCTCGCAAGAGTCACCTGACCTTGCAACCGGCGTCGGGCTATAAAAGTACGGAGCGTTGACGTCAGCGTCCTCTTCCGTCGTCGCCGCCGCCATTCTCGGCGCGACTCACCCCAGTCGGATCGCGAGCCGGAGAATCCACCGCCATCCGCCACCATGGTGAGGGCCGCCGCCCGCTTCTGGGATCGAGGCTGCGCTGGGATCCGTGCGGGGCGAGGGGACCCGCTCCTGGGCCGAAAGAAATGGCGAAGCGGGCTGGGGGAGCCAGAGGAAGGGAGATGGGGGAGAAAAAGGGGAGGCCGCCACTGCTGCCTCCGCTGCCGCCATTTCGGGGAGATGCGGCAGCCGGCGGTTCCGGGCGCGCGCCCCCGCCCAGCCTCCTCTCCTGGGCCTTGCGCGGGGGCGCGCGGAGCCCCTATCCCGCGGTCCCCTCCCCACTCCTTAACCCGCACCTGGGGCTCAGTCTCCTCGGCTTGGGCGGGCGCTTCCAAGGGGAGTGCGGTTGGATTGGAGCCGGGTGATGTGGCAGCGAGAGCGAGAGCGGGGGAGGGGGGAGAGAGAGGAAGTCACGGGGGGGGGGGTAAGAAAGGGAGGCATCGGGCCCGGCCTCGGTCCCGGGTCCCCGGGTCCGCTCTGGTCGCGGGTGGTACTGCATTGGGGCCGCGCCCCGCGGGGTGCAGAGCCCTGGAGGGGAGGACTCACTAACCCCCCGGGGCTGGGTGCGGGGCAGCAGCCTCCGCCCGGGCCTTCCGATGACCTTGGACGTCGGTAAAGAGGAAGATGTGTCCTTTTGCGAGAAAGCGGGGGCAGCCCCGGTGTGTGGGCGAGGGAGAAGGGGCCGCTGGCGGCGCCTGGCGCGGCCGGGAGGGAGCGTCAGGCCCGCGTCCGCTGGGGCCCGCAGCCGATGACGTGTCCGTGCTCCCGGCGTGGACTGGAGTGAGCCGAGCCCTCCCTCTCTTGACCTGCCTTTGCTCGGCTTCTAGGTGAACTTCACAGTAGACCAGATCCGGGCCATCATGGACAAAAAGGCCAACATCCGAAACATGTCCGTAATAGCGCACGTGGATCACGGCAAGTCAACCCTGACGGATTCCCTGGTTTGCAAGGCGGGCATCATCGCTTCAGCCCGTGCTGGTGAGACCCGGTTCACCGACACGAGAAAAGATGAACAGGAACGGTGCATCACTATTAAGTCAACGTAAGGCTCCTGTGGTCCAGAGGGGCCGGGAAGTGAGACCTGGGCATCCGTGGGCTGCCTTTGCGCCACCTTTTGATGTGACGTCTTCCATCACTATTCCCCCTTTACTATCAGCTCTCCTCTAAGTCAAGTATGACTTTGGTATTGGGGTTTTGAGTTTATTAGATAAGACTTCAAAACTTTGTCTTGGTTGAGACCTTAACCAAAGGGGGGGGACCTTGTTAAGGGGCTAAACACTAAATGTAATCCTCAAGCAAAAGCTCTTCAGAGATTCTCGATTTTTTTTTTTTTTAATAGTATAAAACAATTCTGAGACCAAGAAGTTGGAAAACTTTTGCTCCACAAAAGGATAATACTTAACCTAATAGAGAGTAAAACACATAGGTGACTAACTCATTTGTCATCAGAAGGGGGAGGAGAAAAGGGAAAGGCATCATTCAGATTTCTGAAAAAAAACTAGGGCTTAGTGGCAGTTTTTTTTATACTAAAGTATTAAATATGTATTTGACAAAAAAAATTAAGTACTAAAATATTCATTTGGCCAGTGACCTGGAAGTTTAATATCGTTCCATGTCAGAATTTTGACTTGTGAATGTGAAGAACCTTAGAGATAAATGATAACATCTGAAACTTACATTCCACTAAAAGGGATAAATGTGTTTGCTTAAACTGTAAAATATTATTGAATTTAAGTTTGTGAATGCATAAAACTGAATTTCTCAATTTGTGTTTTCTCCAGTGCCATCTCTCTCTTCTACGAGCTGTCAGAAAATGATTTGAACTTCATCAAGCAGAGCAAAGACGGTTCTGGTTTCCTCATCAACCTCATTGACTCACCTGGGCACGTTGACTTCTCATCAGAAGTAACAGCTGCACTCCGGGTTACTGATGGTGCCTTGGTTGTAGTTGACTGTGTATCTGGTAAGCTCGCCTTTCAACTCAGTAGCAGCAGCTGAGTAGAAAAAGGGTGCTTTTCCATTGAAGATCGCTTGGCCTTGGGAAAGTGCCTGTCAGGCTGGGTTACTCAATAGCACTTCTTTCTTCAGGTGTGTGTGTCCAGACTGAGACTGTACTTCGCCAGGCTATTGCTGAAAGAATCAAGCCTGTCCTGATGATGAACAAGATGGACCGAGCCCTACTTGAGCTGCAACTGGAGCCAGAGGAACTGTATCAGACATTTCAGCGAATTGTAGAGAACGTGAACGTTATCATTTCCACCTATGGAGAGGGTGAGAGTGGCCCAATGGGAAACATCATGGTGAGTCTGAGGAACAGATTTCTCAGATGGTCAGACCAGTCATTTGAGGGAGGTTAACCTGAAAGATAAATTCTCATTGGGATTGACCCATTTCTAGGTGACCCTAGTACTCTAGAATTTGTTAAAAAGACTTGAAAATAGATCACTATTCTTGTCATCTTGTCCCAACATATAACATCTGAAAATTTAGTTGCTAAATTTTTTAAGGCAACCGTTTCAACTGTATAGCTTGGGAGTAGTTTGTCCAATTTATTTAGTTATTTAATAACCAATTATTAGGATTAATCGTGAAATTCATTATTTGAGGGATATGGTATGAATATTTAAGGGACTACAAGATAAATTGAGTTTTCTGTGGAACAGAATTGTCACTAAAATACCATTTCACCTGTGGCAGCATATGGGGAGTGGAGGAACATAAGGGAAGTGAGCATACTCTTTGTAGAGAAGTGCTAGGTATTAGAAAGATTCTTTTTCAAACTAACACTTATCTTTTGTATCTTTGGAAGTATGGACTGTGCCCTTTGCCCTCAGTATGATTTGCCTTTAATAAATACTTAACATGAATGATTTACAAGATATGTTCTTTGGGCATATATATGTTTAAATACTATAGTCAAATAGGCCTTTTTTGACTATGAATTCACTTTTGGAAAGATTTTTTGATTGTCATTAATTAGTCTACTAATTTGGGGATTATGAAGCTTAAATAATTTTGCAAGTTTGCTGCATTGATTATATTGGAGTGTTTATAACGCATATATCACATTGATTAGAGATAAGCTGTTAAGATTAAAGTTACACGAGGCTGGCCACCTAAATTGTGAATAAATCTTGCCTTAAGATTGTCATTTGAGACATTTTTGAATAGTGCTTTTAAGGGAGTGTGCACATACTGCGATTTGAGTTCAGATTGATAAATTGTATGTATGAGTTCTTTGGACCACAAAACCTTAATATAACTGTCTGATTTGCTTTTCTTTAACCTTTCAGATTGATCCAGTCCTTGGTACTGTTGGGTTTGGCTCTGGGCTTCACGGTTGGGCCTTTACTCTAAAGCAGTTTGCAGAGATGTATGTGGCAAAATTTGCTGCCAAGGGTGAAGGTCAGCTGGGACCAGCCGAACGGGCCAAGAAAGTAGAAGACATGATGAAAAAGTTATGGGGTGACCGGTGAGTGGGCTTAGAAATATTAAAGTTTCTGTCAGTAATTTAGAAATAGCCTGCAGTTGATCTGTTTTGCAGATCTATTGCTATTTTTAAGCACAGGAAAACTTTTTCGTATTTAGTGTCCCTTCGTCAGGAGGGTAAATATTTTGTTTTATTCTTTTCATCTAGGTATTTTGATCCTGCCAATGGGAAATTCAGCAAGTCTGCTACCAGCCCTGATGGAAAGAAGTTGCCTAGAACCTTTTGCCAACTCATTTTAGATCCAATCTTCAAGGTAAATGACAATGCATACTGATTTATTTTCATTTTTTTAGCTTGACTCAGGTGTTCATGATGATGGAATATTTCTTCACTTTGACCTGATGTCTAATGAAGAAATCTAACCTCTGAGACTCATTGTAATCATAACTTGTCAATTATTTCTGTAGTACAGTTAGTCTTTGAATTTTTTTCTGGGGAAAATAAAAAATTTTCCTGAGAAATTTAAGGGAATAATTATCTTTGCATGTCTGGAAGTAGTGACTTTGCTGCTTTATAATCTACATTTTTGTCCAAATGTATTACTTACATATCTCCTAGAATGTCTCTGGAGCTTGAAACTAAATTTTGAACTAGTAAGTTTTCTTGCTTTTACTTAAGTGAATTGTTTCCTTTGCCTTAGGTATTTGATGCAATTATGACCTTTAAGAAGGAGGAGACTGCAAAACTGATTGAAAAACTTGACATCAAATTGGACAGTGAGGACAAAGACAAAGAGGGAAAACCACTTTTGAAGGTGAATGGGATGAATTTTATGACAACTTTGAACCCACAATTTAGAGGTTTCTCTGGTTGAAATTGCAACTTGTTTTTTTGGTCCTGTTAAGGCTGTGATGAGACGTTGGCTGCCTGCTGGAGATGCACTTCTCCAAATGATAACCATCCACCTGCCTTCACCTGTAACTGCTCAGAAATACCGATGTGAACTGTTATATGAGGGTCCCCCTGATGATGAGGCTGCTATGGGTATGTTTTTTTTTTAAATCTAGGCACAGGTATAGAAATCTTGGATACCCCAAGACAACAGTTCTTGTTCCAACAAAGGTCAACCCAACTAGATTGGTCATTCTATTAACTTGGCTGAGTGACTTGTTTCATTTTGTTGGACCAGCTAAGTATCAACCTGTACTATTACTTTAAATGACTTGGCATGTAGCTTTTAAAAAATGCTGACTAAGCAAGATCAACTGCTGACTAGCAGCCAAAATTACAAATTCATCACCAACTTTGTGTGAAACCAATTAAGTTTCTTATTTTCGTTACTTTTCTTCTTAGGTATTAAAAGCTGTGACCCCAAAGGTCCTTTGATGATGTACATCTCTAAAATGGTGCCAACCTCCGACAAAGGCAGATTTTATGCTTTTGGCCGTGTATTTTCTGGTTTGGTTTCCACTGGCTTAAAGGTCAGAATCATGGGACCCAATTATACCCCTGGAAAGAAGGAAGATCTCTACCTGAAGCCAATTCAGAGGTTAGAAATTTATCCCTTCTTTACTCTGAGGAATAAGAAATCGAAGTGTTTGAAATAGTTCTAGTAACTTAAATCAAGATTTTTTTTGACGTGTCATACATTGGTTATGCTGGTTCCATGTCTTTATTGTGTTAGTGAAGTTTTACCTGGTTAGTGGTGAAACAAGCTAGGCTTGGAGCCAGTTTGCCCACCTTAGAGCTGTATTGCTTTATACACCTGGAGCATGTTTTTTCCCCATGAAGAACACATTTGTTAAATTCTGCTTTGACTTGATCTTAAAACTGTTAGATGCGGAACCATCCTTGTGACTTCTACTAAATTCACTTTAGATTTGTAGCCAAATATTGGCTGCCAGGGACCAGCATAAAACAGGATAATCGCCTTCCTTTCATGAACTACTCAGATATCTAGTTAAGCAAGGTGGATCTATGAGCTGTAGATGTTTCCCTTCCCTGTTCCTTAGATGAGAATTTCCACAATTTTATTTGCCATAGTAGTTGAAAACTCTGGATAGGGGTTGGCGAAATCTTGCCTTTTGCTTTTATATTAAAAAAAAAAAAACAAAATTTAAAATGTGAAAACCCATTCTTCTTAAACCAGCCAAGCCAACCCCTTTTTAGAGTAAATTAAAATTTACCACTAGAAATGACCTTGCTTATGTTAGTAGATGATCTTGTTATATTTTACTAGTTCTTGACAATTTTTCTTCAGGACAATTCTGATGATGGGCCGTTACGTTGAACCCATTGAAGATGTGCCTTGTGGTAACATTGTTGGTCTGGTTGGTGTGGATCAGTTCCTTGTGAAGACAGGCACCATTACTACCTTTGAGCATGCCCACAACATGAGAGTAATGAAGTTTAGTGTAAGCCCTGTGGTGAGAGTAGCTGTTGAAGCCAAGAACCCAGCTGACCTGCCCAAACTAGTGGAAGGACTGAAGCGTCTGGCCAAATCTGATCCTATGGTCCAAGTAAGTTGCTTTGGAATCAAAGGGAAATTCCAACTGGTTTTCTCTGCTTGATTGAGATCTTGTAGCTTATCTGAATTACCTGCTGAATACAAGGTTAAGGGGGATATGCTGCATTTTTTGTCTTATTTTAAGATAATAAGACGTTTATGCTAAATAACATTTCTTGTTATATATTGGATCTTTCTTTTAGTGTATCATTGAAGAATCTGGAGAGCACATTATTGCTGGTGCAGGAGAGTTGCATCTGGAGATCTGCCTGAAAGATCTTGAAGAAGATCATGCATGCATTCCCATCAAGGTAAACCCCAAGTTTTATTTAGTCATAAAGTAGGAAAGCAAGGTGTGTAAAGTGCAACTTATGTTTATAGTGGCCCAAAAGAATTTGAGCATAATGGGAACCATAGTTGCTTATGCTCAAACACTGTTAGATAAAAGGAATATTAAGACTTGGTCACAGCTCTCCAGTCTCTTTAAACTCTTGTGTATGAAAATATTTGTTACATTTTTCAGTGCCTTGTACTTTTTTAAAATGTTAGATACATTTGTCTGCTTTTAACTTAATTAACCCATATTTTTTTTCCTGTGCAGAAATCGGACCCTGTTGTCTCCTACCGTGAGACAGTCAGTGAGGAATCAAATGTTCTCTGCCTTTCCAAATCCCCCAATAAGCACAACAGGCTGTACATGAAGGCTCGACCCTTCCCTGATGGCCTGGCTGAAGATATTGACAAAGGCGAAGTTTCTGCCCGGCAGGAGCTCAAGCAAAGGGCTCGTTACCTGGCTGAGAAGTATGAATGGGATGTAACCGAGGCCCGGAAGATCTGGTGCTTTGGCCCTGATGGAACTGGACCCAATGTTCTCACAGATATCACCAAGGGAGTACAGTACCTTAATGAAATCAAGGATAGTGTGGTAGCTGGATTCCAGTGGGCTACCAAGGAGGTAAGTAGACTTAAAAAATAAAAAGCTGGTTATTTACCTTTATAGTTCAAGGTTCAATGGAAAAGCACTCATTTGGGGCAGCTGAGTTTCTAAAGTGATAAAATTAGGAAGAAATATGGAAGGTCCATGGTTTTTTTTTTCCCCCTGCAGGGAGCACTATGTGAAGAGAACATGCGGGCAGTCCGTTTTGATGTGCATGATGTGACTTTGCATGCTGATGCCATTCACCGTGGTGGCGGCCAAATCATCCCCACAGCCAGGCGCTGCCTGTATGCCTGTGTGTTGACTGCTCAGCCCCGTCTTATGGAACCCATCTATCTTGTGGAGATTCAGGTAAGACATGTACTAATCTATGTGAGACCTTAAGAAACAAAAAAAGCTAATATAAGTCTGATTCCCATCTTTCCCACACTGTCTCTAAGTTAACTTTTTAAAAATTTTATTTAGTGTCCAGAACAAGTGGTTGGGGGCATTTATGGTGTCCTGAACAGGAAGCGAGGGCATGTGTTTGAGGAGTCCCAGGTTGCTGGCACCCCCATGTTTGTTGTGAAAGCCTATCTGCCTGTCAATGAATCTTTTGGTAAGTACTAAGTTCTGTTGTAAATGACCTTTAAATAAAGTGGGCATACTAGTGGTAATGACAACTTATTTGGGAAATTTGTGTTAGGGGCCTTAGTTCTGTCACTACTGAAAGCCTGGATACATTTTCCTCCATCTCTGAAAGTGAAAGATAAGCCCTTCCTACTTGGTGATGGCAAAGATGATTGTAGGAAGTATATAGTAATTTACAAATTTTATAGTCATTGTAATGAAAATTCACTTTGAGAACTTTTTTTGGTGGGGGAGACATTTCTATATTGTAGATTGGTTATTTTTCTGTTTTGTTTCTAAACTTTTGCCTTTCATCCTTACTCTTCTCTTTTAGGCTTCACAGCTGACTTGAGGTCTAATACAGGTGGCCAAGCCTTTCCTCAGTGTGTATTTGACCACTGGCAGATCCTGCCTGGAGACCCCTTTGACAACACTAGCCGCCCTTGCCAGGTTGTGGCAGAGACCCGCAAACGCAAAGGGCTGAAGGAGGGTATCCCGGCCCTGGACAACTTCCTGGACAAGTTGTAAAAGCTCTCCAACATCAGTTCAATCTCCTGTTGGACTCTTAGCATAACACCAATGCAGCAAATTGTTAAAACTGCAGTGACATCTCTTTGCATATACTTAATCAGTTCATAGCAACTTGAGACTTTCAAAACACATTGATATTCAGCCTTATAGGTTTCTGTGTTGCACATG
Source organism: Sminthopsis crassicaudata (assembly GCF_048593235.1). Taxonomy (NCBI): domain Eukaryota; kingdom Metazoa; phylum Chordata; class Mammalia; order Dasyuromorphia; family Dasyuridae; genus Sminthopsis; species Sminthopsis crassicaudata. The sequence continues at coordinate 64,751,849 of NC_133617.1, read as the reverse complement.
ACACATTTGGGGCCCACTCGGTGCCATAACTTGAAACATTTCCACTTGATGCGACTTGAGTTGCCTGTTTCCATATTTATTCAAGTCTTCAAAGAGGTAGAAAAAGTATCCTCTTTGTAGGGTATATTTGGCCAGGGGGGTGGGCTGGGATGGGTACCTAAAAACATTTTTTCTTCATTTTTCAAAGGGAAACATAGTGCCCCCCAAATTGGAAATGAGTGCATTAAGAGGTTTTGCTCGGGTAAATGGCCTGTAGTGGATCTTCAGGAATGGTGAGGGGAAAGTTAAGGAGATATTTTCTAGTTGGCCAGAAACTAGAAGGCAAGAAAATTTTGTGCAGTGTAATTGTCATCATGAACATCTACAGATGTATTAGTGCCATTGGAATAATAAATTTGATATGGTGATGAATATCAATAAGTGTTGAAGTGATTTATTCCAAGTGTATTCTAAGTGTGGTCTTTTTTTAAACTTCTGGGTGCCATTTAAAAAAAATTTGTATTTTTTGGGGTGTCATTCTTCATGTAGTTATTAAAGCACACTAACTTGGGACCAAAATTGTTTTCTTGCAACTTTTGGATTTCAGTACATGGGCAATGATCTTGATCCATCCATATAAGCTCAATTGGTTAGTGAGCTTTTTGAGGACCTACTAAGTTGCAGAAATATCACAATGCTGCTTGTGATTATGGATTTTAAAGTTTGTTTTTGTCTTTTTGGGAGGGGGAATTAAAATAAGTCATGCCATTCCTGAACTTGTGTGGATGATTTGGATGTAGAATAGTACTTATAAAAGGAGTGTATGTAGCAAAAAAAAATTGGCCTGGTTGCAAAAGAAAAAGAAAAGCTGGGATAGCCTCAAGAAGCTAGTTTAGACTTTGGGCATTGTTTTTCTGAATGACTTTGTAACAAATTTTCATAGCAAGGTTTGCTAAAATAACCATTGTACTCTAGATTTGCTTCAGGTCTTGTAGTGTCCTGTTGTCTCTCAATTGTAATCCTTCTCTGGCAGTTTTCTGTAAATCCTTTTCTCTGTGAGCTGGTTTCTTGGGAAGCTTCTGGAGCCTCCAGCCAGAGCGAAGGTAGAATCTCTAATTCTCTTCTTCCTGAATCTTGACTCCAGCTTCCCTGAAGTTCTGGGAAGTCTTGTCCTTAACCCAATCCAGACTGCCTTCTTCCCTTTATCCTCCCAGAGAATGTGCTTGTGGGTACTCCCAGGGGCTTGTGGGAACTCCTACAATCAATGAACTTGCTCCTTTTAAAGGTGTAAACTCCTTTTCAGAAGTCTAAAGGTGTGAACTAAGGGTGTGAACCCTGAGCTAGAGAATTGTTAAGTACTACTTAGCACCTAGTAAGAACCTAACAAGATCTGTTTTAACTTGATAACAAAAAGCCCTAAATATCACATTTAATTGTTAGCATCTACTATGGAATAATAATCTAAGTACTGGATTTTTGTCTCTCAATCTCTAATCCTGGCCATAGTTTAGCTGTGAGAGTCTGGTATGTGCTTTCAATCTACTGAGGGGATGGGGGCGGAGGTGAGGAGGTGGGTGTGGCTTTTAGAGTTAGAAGACTTGCCTGTAATTAACAACCTGAAATCCGTGCTTGAGATTAGGGGAGTAAGTGATGCCTTGTGGTATCTCCGTGATAATTTAATACCATTACGTGACACTTGCTCGCTACCCTATCTGCATCATAGCCTGACTTCCTTCAGACCGTGTCACTGTGACGCGTAGCTCTGTGCCCAACCAACCTTTCCAACTCCATACATTGCTCATCGGGCCGGACACCACCAGTAACGGCCTCCCTTTAGATCAAGTGCGCAAAGCCATAAGGGACCCCTGGAAGCTGCTAGGGACCCTACCTGACTCCCGGGCTGGGGCCATTTTAAGCCTTGAGCACTTAAGCACCCTGCACGCGCCTTCCCAGGAGTAGATTTTGTTATTACAGCAGCATGAAGCTTATTCCTCCACGGAGGGGAGCTAGCTCCTTGCAGTGTGCAGCCGTCTGACTGCTTCATTTTTCGGATGAGGAAACGGAGGCAAACTGGTACAAAGCTAGGAAGTGACCGTTCAAATTGAACTCGGACCCTCCCGACTCGGGCCCAGCGCCCTGGCCATCGTGCCGGATTACTGCCCGCGGCTCTGACGGCGCCAGGACTGCTTCAATCCTGCCGAGGAGCTCCCTGCGGAGGGCGCTGGTTCCAAGGCCTCGCGTCCTTTCCAGTTCTCGTCTGGTAGTCTCACCGAGGCCGAATCCCCGCGGACTTTCCGGCCCTGGAGATCCCCTCCTCCCCCAAAGCCAGAGCAAGTCCTCGTCTCCGGATCCCACGACCGGAGATTTCGGGGCTCAGGATACCTGGGAACCACCACGGCGGGCCTGTACGGAGCAGGCGTGCAAACGCTGAACGAACGAGGGGTTCTGGACTTCTTCCCAGCGCCCTGAGCCAAATCCCTGGGACCCCGCTCCAAGGGAGAGTAAGGGACCGGAAACTAGTCCTCCGCGCCACGCTAACATACATCTAAAACAGCCAGTCAGCTTCTCTTCCTGTCTGTCCTTGCCCCGCCCTCCCCCTGCGCCCTCTAGTGGCTGGCAACTCGGACCAACAGGGAGCCCTCTAACTTCAACCCAGTGCTCGGGGGCGGGGCTTTCCCGGAGAAGTTTCTCTGACTTGGTCCGCAGGGGGAGGGAAGGGTAGAGAATGACAGCAGGGTGTGGGCGGGGAAACGCTCGAGCGTGATGACGTCTACGAGAGATAGGCCAATGAGCGCTGACTCGGGGCCCGACGCGGTGACGACAGAGTATGTCGGAATGTTGCAGCGGCGCTGACCCGGTGCTGAGGTAAGCGCGGGGCCGGCTGCCTGCTCTTCCCCTGCTTGGACCCTCGTTGGGACGCCGGCGGCGCGGATCTGAGGTAGGAGACTGCGGAAAGCTCGCGGGCCGCGCACCGGTTGTGCAGCGTGGGGGAGGTTCCTGCGGGGGCCCTGGCGGGGCGCAGGGGAGGGCGCCGGCGTGGGCCTGGGAGCGGAGCGGGGGGCGGGAAGGAAGGCCGGAGGGTGGGAAGGATACCCTTGGCCTCGGGGTGATGTGGAGAGTTACGGAGCCCACTTTGGGCCCACACGGGGTGAGGGGTTGATCTTGGAGAGGGCTGCGTGTGATTGTGTGTGTGTGTGTGTGTGTGTGTGTGTGAGAGAGAGAGAGAGAGGTCGAGCTTGCATCGCCGTGGGCGTCTGGACGGGTCGGGGGAGGGAGGTGGGCGACGGGGGGCCCTAAAGCCTCTCCGCTGGAGACGTGCGGTGCCGCAGCCCCGCCGCTTTCTCTTGACCAGCCCGTCTCTTCCAGGCCTGCGTTGGAGGGCTTCCCTGGCACCTCGCTGTCCCCCAGCAGCGGCTGAGAACCCCGTGACAGGGCCGGCCCGCAGTCATGTCCACCTTCAGGCAGGAGGACGTGGAGGACCACTATGAGATGGGAGAGGAGCTGGGCAGGTGAGAGCCGCGGTGGGGCAGGGGTGGGGGCGGGGACAGCCGTGGCGCGGTACTCCGCCAACGGGCTAATGCTACCTTTTATCCGTTTGCTTAGAAAGATGGAAGGAAAGCGATCCGGAAGGGCTCCACTGAAGCCTCTAGAAAAGTTTAAAAAAAAGGACTTGAGTTCTTGCTCCGGTCTCACCCAGGCCTGCTGCTTTGACTTTTTTTGTCAGAAAAGTTTAAACCCCATGGTCCCGCAGTGTAGTTGATTTCCTGTAAGTCTGTGGACTCGTTAGTCCCTAGGGCTCCACTCTCCCACGGAGCCTCGAACCTTATATGGTGAGTTTTGTTCAGGCATTTCTCTTAGTGCCGCCTATAGGCCAGCGGGATGATGTCACTGGATAAAAATGTAAATAACCGAGTTTTGTGTATGGCTTCTGCTGAAAGGTTTCTTCTGAGCACAGGGGCCTCTTTGTTCCATTAAAGCATACCCGGGTTTTGGAATTCCCGCAAGTTGAGGCTTGTAGGTTAGGGAAAAAATATGTAGGATGAATATAATAAGATACTTATAACAGATTTAAGTGGGGCTCAAGGTTTACAAAACACCTTCCTTACCACAGCCTTGGAAAGTAGGAAGTGTGCAGTCTGTATTTTGTAGAGAAGACTAAAGCTTAGAAAAATAAAGTGACTTGCACGTGGTTACATTTTTTTTAGAAGTGGAATTTAAACCCAAATTTCATGACCGAGTTCCCCATTCTTAATACTTAATATCATAGTACCTGATGTTTTGAATTTCTCACCTAACTGAGAAACCATTTAATGTACTGAGCTCCTGCTGGGAATGCAGTCTTATGCTTTTTTGGTTGAGGATATAGTAGAATTGTAAGGTCTGGTTCTGGTCCTGGAGCTTGATACTTGATATAGCTTGCTGGCAGACTAAGTGCGATTTGTTTTTACAGTGTAGCTGGGAAGATAAAATCTAAATGAAGTTACAGAAATTAATGAGAATTTATGTGGTGCCAACTCTCAGGAAAATAAAAGTTTGGAGAAGAGAAGGAAAATAATAGAGTGATTAGGAGAGACTAGAGGAGGTGGGATTTGATGGAGACCTTAAAGAATGGGTAGGCTTTGGAGAGGTAGAAGAATGGGCGGCCATTCCACGTGGGGGTTGAGGAGAGGCTTGGAGTTTGGAATGATCGCAGCGTTCTCAGGGTAGCGTAACTGAGTATGGAGTTGCTGTGGGAGAGCAGTAAAGCTGGGGAGGTGGTTTTTCAGGGAAATGAAATGAGTGGATAGGCAGGGAGAGGTTTGATAAGGAGTACTTTGCCCTCCTACCCTTGTATGACTTTTGAACTATGTTTATAGAGTTTTATTACCTTTTCTTGGCTTGAAAATCATCAAGTTGCCAGTCTTCCTACTTTCTGGACATATTGTCTCACAGTCACCCATGGAGAGGTTAAAAGGAAAACATCCTTATGTAAATTACCCCAAAGAAATCTTGTGGCAGTGTATGAATATGTGGACATCTAGACCTAATCCTAGAGGATCACTATTTTCAGAGCTATTACTCAAGTCCTTTTTCCGTAGCTGAGTTGGACTATATTCTTAGTTCTGACAGCTGCCGCCCTCCTCTTTCCTAGAGTAGAGTAGCCTTCCACACCTTATTGTGGAGAGTGTATGTCTGGAAGAATGCCAGCTCTCTGCAGGTGTCTTGAGTGCTTCATCCCAAGTTCTGGGAGAAACATTTATGGAATTTGAACACAAGCTTCCAACCCACTGGTCATATGGAAGGAATGAAGAAGAGGGGGCTTTACTTTTGTAAAAGCTTTTTTCCCCTCTTTTTTCCTTTCATTTTTCCCCTTATCTTGCCTCTTCCTTGAACTCTGTACAGTGGTCAGTTTGCAATTGTTCGGAAATGCCGGCAGAAGAGCAATGGGATGGAATATGCAGCCAAGTTTATCAAGAAGCGTCGATTGTCATCTAGTCGTCGGGGGGTAAGCCGAGAGGAGATAGAGAGGGAGGTGGACATTCTCCGGGAGATCCAGCACCCCAACATCATTACCCTCCACGACATCTTTGAGAACAAGACTGATGTAGTGCTCATCTTGGAATTGGTTTCTGGAGGTGAGCTCTTTGATTTCTTGGCTGAAAAGGAGTCCCTAACTGAAGAGGAAGCAACCCAGTTCCTTAAGCAGATCCTAGATGGCGTCCATTATCTGCACTCCAAACGGATTGCCCACTTTGACTTAAAGGTGAGCCCTGTTTCCTCTCCTTAGTTTTCCCTGAGCCTTTAAAGAGATAGAAAACAATGTCCTCTGGCTAGTCTGTTCTTTCTTAAAATTGGTGTAAGGAAGACCTTGGCTTGAATACAGCCTCTGAACTTTCCAGCTATTGATCCTAGGCAAGTCACTTTAACTTTTCTTATTCTTAGTTTCCTCATTTTTAAAAGGAATGGGTTGAACTTGATTGCTTTTAATGTCTAAATTCTTAATTCTCTAATCATATGATCCTCTTGTTTCTGGTCCTGAGAATTCTGGCCAGTTATAGAAAGGATGCTTTGCTTGATAGTGTTGTTTCTTCAGGCCCGTCCTTATGTACTTTTATGGAAAGGAATTTGGTTTTTGGGCTTGGGTTTAAATACCCTATTTGTTGTTCTGTTATTCTACTTTTCTTTCATCTTGGATTTTGGGCCTCTTTCATTTGTTAGTTTTTGTAGGAATGTTTAAATTCAGTTTCTTCTTTTTAGAGACCGTCAGTACTTGGTCTAAGTCTGAGAGGATAAGATGGCATTCTAACATAAGCTCATATTTCTTTCTAGTTTAGAGCATATTTGACAATAATTGTTGCACTAAATTTCTTAAACCCTATGAAGCCTGATTTGAGGAAGATTCCCTTTCTTACAGCCAGAGAACATCATGCTTCTGGATAAGAATGTGCCCAATCCTCGAATCAAGCTCATTGATTTTGGCATTGCCCACAAAATTGAGGCAGGGAATGAGTTCAAGAATATTTTTGGAACCCCCGAGTTTGTAGGTAAGTGGCCATATTATGTAGTGGAGGTAATAGGGTAGGTTGAACCATTTAAGCACTTCCAAATGATTTAAGTTACTTTTTCTGGCAGAGGGAGAGACAAAGAGTGCTGGCTGCTATAGCATCTTGTAAAGCCCAGGGATGCTTGGCTTTCCTCACTACAAATATTGCAACCACCTATTTCCCTGTTTTTTCACATTATCCCCTCCTTTGGGCATATAGAAACTCAAGTGCCAAAGTTGAGTCTTGTTAGGCTAGTGCCCAAATTGACCTAATGTTGTATGTCAGGGAGTTTATACTAGAATTGATATTTTACAAAGTAGAACTGATACAACTTCTTTTTTTATCTCTCCTAAAGCTCCTGAGATTGTGAACTATGAACCACTAGGTCTGGAGGCAGATATGTGGTAAGGGAGAGGAAGTGATGTATTGTGCTTCCTTGATAACTTTCATTTCTTTAGCAGTTTGGCTTCAGGATTCAGTTTCCCAATGGAAATATATGTGGAATTATATTTTCCCTTTATATAGAGAGGTGAGGGCAACTTTTTTTTTTTTATTCAGTGTCTCTCATTCCTCATGATGCACATCTTTTAAAGGAATGGGGATGATCAGATCAATCCCTACCTCTAAACAGCCTTAGCAGGCTCAAGGCCAAAGTAGGCAAACTGAGACTGACTCATTCCTATGACTTGAGACATTAAAACCTGGTGGTAAGGATGGGATTTGGCTTTGCCAGTGGCCTTTTATCCTTTATTCCCTCCTCCTTCCTTTCCCTAGCTAGTCTCTCTGATTTAAAGATGCCTTAGATTGCATTATGTTTCAGAAAAGGAACTTGCATTCATTCCACTATAAGGGAAGCTGTCTTTTGGCCATTACTGTCTGTGGCTAGTGACTAGTGGATGCTTCATGGCATTGCCTGGCCTCCTGAGCTCTGCTTTGGTTCTCAGTGTGTGAAGATGATTTTTAGGCAACTTGGCATATGGACCAATCTACAGTATTAGCAATAAAGAGGCATCATAGAGATGATATAGACCAATTATCTAATTTTACGAGGAGGGAAAAGTGAGGTCCATGAAAGGGAAGGTTTTTGGCCAAATGGTACAGAGCCATACTTGCCTATGTCTCCTAATACCCAATTACCTTTCTGAAATCTTAGGAGTTCTAGAGAGTCTTATATACCTTATAGCTTTGTGACTTTCAAAAGCCTCCTTTCTGTAATCTGCTCTGCTTTTAAACTTTTGCCTTGATATTGGCAAATCCAGAGTGTGCTTGCCAGAGAGTCTCTGGGTACAATGTGCTGAAGAAAAAGCATGGGTTTTGCTCCATCTATAGACTTCCTTATCTCTTGCTAGTAATTCACTGGAATTATAGAATAATGTTCCATAGTGATCAGATTTCTTCTCTTTCCCTTCTTTCAGGAGCATTGGAGTGATCACATACATTCTGTGAGTATAACTTCCCTCACTTATAAAATGGGAGAAACTAAGTGGTTGTTAAATATTGGGGAATTGAAGAGATAATTCTTGGGCTATACTTTGTGCTTCCTAGACTTGGCAGTACAGGATGGTATTTGGGGGAAAGATTGAAATCCAGACCTATTATCTATACTGCCAGGTGAAAGAACGAGGACTTTGTCCTCCTTGTATTTTTGGTCCCTGTGGCTTTTAGACTTTGTTTATATGATACAGGTATTGGGATACCTTTGACCTTGGGTTTGGGGAGCCCTCTTTGATGAGATGTGTGTATGTTCTCTCCAGTTTGAGTGGAGCATCACCATTTTTGGGTGAAACCAAGCAAGAGACTCTCACCAATATTTCAGCTGTGAACTATGACTTTGATGAAGAGTATTTTAGTAACACCAGTGAGCTGGCCAAGGACTTTATCCGTCGACTGCTTGTCAAAGACCCCAAGTATGAAGTTCTGGGGCTTTGGGAGGGGGGAAGGACTTGGGAGGGAGGAAGTGGTACCTGTGGCATAATGAGAATACCTTGTTTGGGTAGTAAGAAGGGTTGGTGGAACCCAGCATTGCTGTTCACTAATGTGTTACCTTGGCAAAGACATTTATCTTCTGCTTATCAGTTAAATAGGACTTTGGCTATCCATTCTACCTCTCTCCAAGTGCAGAGTCATGATAAGTCTAAATTCTCATTCCTTTTTTATTTAATTAAATATTTATTAAATGAAATGATAAAAACTTACAAATCTGAGAACTTAATATGAGGGAGAATGAGGTAATTCAATTTTAAATGTATACACAGAGGTGCTATTCCTCTCCCCCCAACTTTACTTTTGTCATTTTTAGGTGCTATTTTGTCCCATCAACCATTTTATTCTTTATATAACCATTTATTGGCCTAAGGGTATAATGGATGTTATTTATTATTTTCAAGCCAATAAGAATTCTAAGTACAATTAAAAAAAACAACCCAAAAAACCCACAACTTGATAATGGACATCAAAATCAAATGTTTCTCTCAAAAAGCAGATTTAGCTATTCAGTCATCTTTCTGTATTACATTTTGATGTTTAAATCTGATATTGACAAAGTTCTCTTTTCTTTTAACTGTTAACTTGAAATAGGAGACTCTCCTTCCCATTCCCACATCCCCCTGGCCTGTTGCTTCAGTTAACCTTTTTGTGACTCAGTTATTTGGCTTATCACATGGGGATAATACATATCATACTTACATAACATAGTTTGAGCTGGAAATCAGATTGTGTTTGAAAAGTGTTTTGAAAGCATAAAGTACGGTATAAATATAAGATAATATTTTAATTCCAGGAAACGAATGACCATTGAGCAGAGCCTGGAGCATTCATGGATTAAGGTGAGTAGATTTTAGGCCATTCTGCCCTTGGGTTCATAGAGCACTGGGCTAGAACATTTTCCTAACTGATTCAGTGGTCTCAGTTTGAACTGAGCATGACTTTTTGAGTTGTCCCACTCAAGCTTTGTTCGTGGGATTAGAATGGTCTCCTCCCATTTCAGAATGTTTTAGGGACTTTTCACTCTGCAGGCTGTTGAGGGATAACCATTGGGCAGGGTCAGTAGATAACAGACTGACCATGTCCAGGAATAGTATTGTTTGTCTCATAGTTTCTTGCAGAGTGACTTGGGGAAGTCCTGCAGTCCTGCTGCTTCCCTACACAGCCCTGGTAGACTTGCTGGAAGTTTTTCCCCCCAATAGTTTCCCCCTCACATTTTCCCCTCCCTGCCTGATCTTCTCATTAGTACAACACCTCCCCAGCCCCCCCAGCAGGTTACCTAGCTCTAAAGTCCTCGCCTCCCTACCTCCCCTTTTACCCTATGCAGGTGATTAAGAGGAGGAATGTGCGGAACGAGGACAGCGGCAAGAAACCCGAGCGTCGGCGGCTGAAGACAACCCGCCTCAAGGAGTACACCATCAAGTCCCACTCAAGCATGCCCCCCAACAACACCTACATCAATTTTGAGCGCTTTTCCAAAGTGCTGGAGGAGGTGGCGGCGGCTGAGGAGGGCCTGCGGGAGCTGGAGCGGAGCAAGAAGCTTTTCCGTGAGGACATCGAGGTCCTGACTTCCATCTATGAGGAGAAGGAGGCCTGGTACAAGGAGGAGAACGAGAGCATTGGCCAAGACCTGAGGCTGCTCCGCCAGGAGCTGCATAAGACTGAGGCCCTGAAGCGGCAGGCCCAGGAAGAGGCGAAAGGTGCCCTGCTGGGGGCAAATGGCCTGAAGCGCCGCTTCAGCCGCCTGGAGAACCGCTTTGAGACCCTGGCGAAACTCGTGGCGTCAGAGATGAGGTTTGTTCAGGACCTGGTTCTTGACATGGAGCAAGAGAAACTGCAGGACGGGGACTGCAGTGTGCGTTAGTATTTCTTTGGGCTGGAGTACCACGAGAGGGGAGTTAGACTTCTTATGCTACAGCCCTTTGAAGTGGAGAGAGACTGTGGTTGATAAACTTGGATGAAGAGAGAGGATCTGGGATTGGCGGCTCTCCAGAATCTCTACCTCTCTAAGGATCTTCTAGCAAAACGCCACAATGCTGACATTCCTCTTATTTACTTTCCCTGAGAGGTTCTGATTTATTTCTGAATCAGGGAGAGGAGGCTAGGATTGACTAAAATGGAATGTTGGAATGAAATAAGAATTTCTGTACTGAGCAATATCGATTTCTGCAACGTTGCTGCTTAACCTTTCTTAATCACAGTTTGGACTGGATGAATTTGGAAAATACCAACTTTCTTTATTCTGACTTGGAACTGAAGAAGTTTACCATAATTCATACAACTGAGGGACACTCTAGACTAAGAGTGCTGTTATCACCACCGCTCCTTCACCTGCTAAAACAGAAGTACAAATATCACTTATACCACTGGACAGATTGCTGATTGTCTTCTAGAGGAGTCTTGCTCTGGTTTAGCCTCTGAATTAACAGTGTCTGTTATATGCACTTAAAGAAATTCTGAACAAGGCCCTCATATCTTGAACTGCCCTTATTTGAAAAAAAAAAAATCACACTATTAACTGAGACTTGCAGACTACTTGTATCTGTAGGTCCTAATAAAAACATGAAACTACATGAGAATAAAATAGTATATTCTCCCAAAGTTAGATATAATTGAAATATATATGTATTTTTAGAAAATTTAACAAATGTTCTTCTAGTCTTTTCTGTGTAAATGCACTGAGAGAAAATCTTTGTCCTGTGTAATGTGTGTAAAGTGACACATATTTAAACACAGGCCATTCAAACTTTGTCCCAGCATAGAATGGTAGCTCAAGCCCAGTGACTGTCCTGACATCTTCCTTACTCTCAATACCTCATGGCCATTACCCTATTAGCCAGGGCCACTTGTTATCCTCTCTGTGGGTGAAAAGTTAGCCCAGTAGTCCGTCTATATACCCAGTTTTTTTGGTTTATTGCCATAGTTGCAGCAAAACCCAGTGCCATCTGTGACAGTATTTCAGACTCTATCACCCAGAATGTTTAGAGATGAGCTGGGCTAGTTCCTTATTTTCATTTTCCAGGCCTAGCCTGCCCATTCTTACTTCTTTTCCCTCTCATTGCTAGCAGTTCTACTGTACAATGTGTCCCAAAAGTCATAGTGCAGTTTTAATCTGGGCTGAACACTGGGCTAAGGCTTTTGGGACACCCTGTATTTTTTGAAGCCAGATTTCTTTAAAATTGAGGCCATTTTTGGTTGTACCCAGGTAAACTCCTTGAGGGCAAGGACAGTGTTTTATTTTTCAGGATTGGTGTTCTCCATCTGTAATCATACTTGTACTACTTACCTCAGAATTGTTGGGGGGAAAAGTGCTTTGCAAACTTTAGGGTGCCATAGCAGTATGAGTTGCTATTATCTTGCTTTTCTCTACAGCACCTAGTACTTAGTACCTTATTATGATTGTTGACTTCTTTTTTGAATGCTGAGTCAAGCTTTCTTTTAGTTTGGAGACTTTCCACTTTCTTGAGCTCCTTGGAAGAATTGTAGGATTCAGCAAATTCAACCCAACTCTACTATATGTAGAGCCCTGTAGCTACTAAGTGCTGAGAGAGAAAGAAACAAATTCTGTAGTTCCTGCCCTTATGGAACTTTCAATTCTGTGGGTCATATTAAAAAAGGATTAAAATCAGGAGTCATTTAATCCATTGGGATCAAATTTAAATAAAAATGGGGTCAATAAACCATAAATGAGGATCTCATAGGGATGTACATTGACTTAGAAAACAAATATTAACATCTACATTCCATTGTATTTTTATTTTGTTAAATATTTCCCAATGACATTTTAATGTGGTTCAGGCCCGAGTGTTCTGTCCTTATTTTATAGATTCAAAAACAGGTCCAGAAAAGTTACATGTCCATAGGGGAAAGGAAAGGATGTTTTTAAAGAGCATGAGTTGTTCATGGGATCCTGAATATAGAGCTAGAGGAACCTAAGGGGTCATTTAGGCCAACTTTTTCATTTTTCATATGAAACAGGTCTAAATAATGTAGAAAGTCCTTCAGGGTTAACTTGCTGAACCTGTAACACCTCAGGTCAGTCAGCACTAGGCAATCTTTATGGATCATGTCAAAATATTTGTTGAATCAACAGGAGTAGGTCACCTAATACAGGTTTCTCTTGATGGAACACCAAGAGCTGGTTGTGAAGAGAATTCAGTTTTCCTATGGGTTTTCATTATAGAACTGGAGGTATATTCCTATAATAGACTGAATCAAATACTTTTTCATGAGTAATGAAATGATGGTCAAGATTTATGACATCATGGTGGCTTCTAATTCTAGCATCACTTCTTCCAGCCTTTTTATCAAGTGATGATTTCTTCCGTGCCTGGGGGTCCCAATCCTGGTCTTAGTTCTTATAATTTAGTTCTGTTCTTTTGAGTTGAGTAATTTAGGGTTATGTAATTACTAGAGAATACCATACTTGTCCATCAGATGCTGTCTACTAATAATTTATATATACTGGCCTGAAAAAATCTGAGTTTGAGGTTGTAGGTTTTGTAAAATGAATTAGTGCCCAACTTAATTCTGTAAGTTTGGAAATCTGTAAAAACAAATTGACAAGAAGTAAAAAATACCTGTTAAGTCTTCTCTTAATCTAGAGAATTGTTAGGCACACTTTTAGGATACTGGAATTAGGAATAGGTTTTCCCCAATTGTTGAAATGATCTCTATAGGAGTTTCTTCTTATTCTTTTTTTTTTTCCTGAGGCTGGGGCTAAGTGACTTGCCCAGGGTCATACAGCTAGGTGTTAAGTGTGAGACCAGATTTGAACTGAAATCAGGGCTGGTATCTTCTTATTCTTGACTTCTCCTAGTGAAATTATCCTTTCTTCATATTTACATATATAGAACTTTTTGAAGTTCTGAAATATGGAAAGGTCTGTTCAGTGGAGAAAGATGAGTAAGCACTTCCCTTTTCCTCTCTGGATCTCTTGAATGGTCATGGAGCTTGAAGAAATTGGGGCAAAAATCACAATAATGAAGGTGAAAGTACCTCCTATCAGTCATTCAAACTATTAAGGGATTTAGTATATGTAAGGCATTCTCCTAGATGCTGGGGACATAAAGACAAAAATGAATCCATTCTTGCTCTCAAGGAGCTTATATTCTGCTTGGAGGAGACTAGAGGGCTCATGGTGTCTAAAGCTTCCTGGAGGGTAAGGGATCTGGTTCTAGGGGAGGATCCTCCACAATCATCTTCCCTTATCTTGGTGCATGGCCCTTGTGTGATTAAGACAATGTCTTCTCTCTTCCTGTGCTATTACGCCCACAGATATATGAAACCTGGGACTGTGTAGTGTGCCCTGGCCAAAGCTATTGTATATGCATGTTCCGGAGTGCCTGTAATGCACACGCATATGCAACAATATGCCACAAAGTGAAAGGAAATAAAACTTTTATATTTCTTGGACAGCTATATTCTGATTCATTCACGGTGTAGGGAAAAAGCCCAGTCCTTAAGGCTAGGCAGGTTTGTTTTTAAAATTATGTGTATTAATATTCATTTTTAAAAAAAATTTTGAGTTCCAAATTCTCTTAAACTCTTTCCCTTCCCATTGAGAAGGGAAGCAATATGATACATATCATGTGAAGTTATATAGAAAACATTAAAATATTAGCTGTTTTAAAAAAAGTGAATATGATTCTCTATATTCTCAATTCATCAACTCTTTAGAGGTGGAATAGCATTTTTCATCAGGAGTCTTTTGGAATTGTGTATTTATCAAAATAGCTAAGTCTTTCACAGTTGACTATTAACATATTACTGTTACTGTATACAATGGTCTCCTGGTTCAGCAGAACTTTACTTTGCATCTATTCATATAAGTCTTCCCAGGTTTTTCTGAAACCATCCCCTTCATTAGTAGTAGTATTTTTAACAGTACAATAGTATTCCACCCAATCATCTACCACAACCTATTAAGCCATTCCCTAAGTGATGGACATCTTTTTAATTTTCAATTCTTTGACAACACAAAAAATACTGCTATAAATATTTAATAGTTCAATTACTGGAAACCCAATTAGACTAAAATATCCTGGACAGCAATGACTATCTTTTTTTTTTTTTTTAATTTTAATTAATTAAATTAATTTTTACAAAAATTTTATGCATAGGTAATTTTTCAGCATTGACAATTGCAAAACCTTTTGTCCCCTCCTTCCCCTAAGATGGCAGATTGACCAATTTATGTTAAATATGTTAAAGTATAAGTTAAATACAATATATGTAAACATGTCCATACAGTTATTTTGTTGTACTAAAAGAATCGGACTTTGAAATAGTGTACAATTAGCCTGTGAAGGAAATAAAAAATGCAGGCGGACAAAAATGGAGGGATTGGGAATTCTATGTAGTAGTTCATAGTCAACTCCCAGAGTTCTTTTGCTGGATGTAGCTGGTTCAGTTCATTACTGCTCTATTGGAACTGGTTTGGTTCATCTCATTGTTGAAGAGGGCCTCGTCCATCAGAATTGATCATCATATAGTACCCAATATAGTTTTAAACCTCAAAGTATTGTATAAATGTTAGCTACTATTACTCCTAATAGAATTAGAATATGGACTGAAAGATATCCACTTCCATCAGAATACATCCTCATATAGTATTGTTGTTGAAGTGTATAGTGATCTCCTGGTTCTGCTCATTTCACTCAGCATCAGTTGATGTAAGTCTCTCCAAGCCTCTTTGTATTCATCCTGCTGGTCATTTCTTACAGAGCAATAATATTCCATAACATTCATATACAACAATTTACAGGGTGATTTATGAAGAGGGCCAACTTGCTTTAGAGATTCATTTTCTATGAGAAATCCCACGAGAGAGAGGAAAGATTACTGGGCTGAGTGGTCAAAGGTTTCACAGAGGAGGGTAGAACGCTGGCTGACCTTGGATGGTTTTTAGATTTGGTCCTGGTGTGTGATCAAAGGCATGGTCCTAGAGGGAATCATAGAGATATATGGAAGGGACAAATGTCCTTATTCTATGGATGAAGAAATAGACCCCGTGAGATTGTTGCTTGTCCAAGATCACAGAAGTATTAAGTGCTTTATACATAGTGATATTCAGGAAACTGAGGAAATCAGGGTGGCTGAACTGGGGAGTTGTTGATGATATTGGAGGGGTGACTTTGGATGAGCTCACGGAAGTCCTACCTTTTCAGTTTGACTCACCTTGAGTTAAGTCCTGAAACTAGGATTTGCTGGTGGGATATCCATCCCTCCTCAGATCTTTTCCTCCTTCTCTCCCTGTTATGGGCCAGAACTCTGAACTTGAAACAAGGATGCTTACAAGGTACTAAGTGGAATTGATGAGATAATGGTTCAGCATGATTGATTTAATCTTACAAAAATAATGATTTCCTAGTGATATAATGATTGTTTATACTCAGTATGGAACATATAAGCAGGGACTGAGGGCCACAGAGGACAAGGAGACAGAAATTCATTTGATCTTCAATCAGGCTCCTGGTGGCTGGCCTGTCCTTCTGCACTTCCCCCACTAAGATCAAGGCCTGTCTGAAAGGCTCTCCAGAAAGCTGCCCAGCATCAGGCAAGGAGACAATAAAGACTTTGGGATTTTAACACCTGACTGTCCTTGTGGTGATTACTGAACTGAAACAAAAGCTGCTCCCAGAAACCCACCAAGGATATTACATCTCCCTCCTTCCCTCCCTCCCTTCCTCCCTTCCTCCCTTCCTTCCTTCCTCCCTTCCTTCCTTCCTTCCTTCCTTCCTTCCTTCCTTCCTTCCTTCCTTCCTTCCTTCCTTCCTTCCTTCCTTCCTTCCTTCCTTCCTTCCTTCCTTCCTTCCTTCCTTCCTTCCTTCCTTCCTTCCTTCCTTCCTCCCTTCCTCCCTTCCTCCCTTCCTCCCTTCCTCCCTCCCTTCCTCCCTTCCTCCCTTCCTCCCTTCCTCCCTTCCTCCCTTCCTCCCTTCCTCCCTCCCTTCCTTCCTTCCTTCCTTCCTTCCTTCCTTCCTTCCTTCCTCCCTCCCTCCCTTTTTTCCTTCCTTTCTTCTTTCCCTCCCTCCCTCCCTCTCTCCCTCCCTCCCTCCCTCCCTCCCTCCCTCCCTTCCTCCCTCCTTCCTTCCTCCCTCCCTCCCTTTTTTCCTTCCTTTCTTCTTTCCCTCCCTCCCTTCCTTCCTCCCTCCCTTCCTTCCTCCCTCCCTCCCTTTTTTCCTTCCTTTCTTCTTTCCCTCCCTCCCTTCCTCCCTTCCTCCCTTCTTTCCTTCCAACTCTCAGGGCCCTTTTCAATCTGTTCCATCTGTGGTTGATTACAGAACACAACCACCAAGTGGCAGAATTGAGTTGCATATTTCGGTACTTAAGAATTTGTAGACTTGAATGTGGGTATCTCTTTAGTATATTCCAGCTAGGAATCTTTAAAGATCATCTAAACCTAATGCTTCCATTTTATATAGAGAAGGAAAGAAGCCCCAGAGTGTTTGGAAGCTCAGACATGAGAACATTTTGGAAAGTACAAAGCACTCTGTACATGTGAGTGGTTAAATATTCCAACTTCAAAGTCCTATGGAATGTGTTGTTGTTTTCCTTGAAGAGGACCATGACAGCATGAAGGTAATATCCTTCATAAGTGAGAGAGGACTTGCAAAGTCACCCAAAGTCACCAACCTCATTTTCTCCTTCAGAGCCATCTGGGTCCAGTAGCAAGATGTAGATTAATATTCCTGGAGATAGCCTTGGACATAGTGGGAGATCTTGGCCCTTTAAAGTTGTTTCCTAGGTCTCAGTTTGACTGAGGCAATGCTCATTCAGTGATTAGGGCTAGGAAAAAATGAGACAAAGAATGGCTACTTTTACCTAATACACACACACACACACACACACACACACACACACACACACACACACACACAATTGCTATTTACATTTTTAGGGGAAGATGGATATAGGGTGGTTTAACCATATGCCTTCTCCTTTTATACCCAGCCAGGGAGTGTCCCAGAATGAAATATGGAAGAGGGTAGGAACATCTCCATTTTTGAATTGTTGGATCACAGATTCAGAGCTGGATCTCAGAGGCTATATAATTCAATTCTCCTTTTTTTTTTTTCTGGTTATACATGTACATTAATTTTTTAATGCATATTTCTTGGGAATCAGAACAAAAGGGAAAAATCATGAAGGAAAAAAAAAAAACTAAGGAAAAGAAAAAAAAGTGAACATAGCCTGTGTTGATTTATATTCAGTCTCCATAGTTTTTTCTCTCTGGATGCAGATGGCATTTTCTTTTTACCATAAGGAACTAAAACTCAGAAAATGTTTTGAGATTCAGTCTTAGGTCTTTTGATTCCATCTTCCCATTGTATGACATTGGAACTTACTCTGAGACCCATGGTGAGAGGGGTCGGCCCAAGCCCTGGCTGTTCTAACAGGCTGATCTAACCCAGTCCATTCACTTAGAGGGGCAGCCCCACTGAGATCTCCAACTCCTGGGGGATGGACCAGGCTACTGCAATAGGACTGAGGCGTTTGGCTTGCTGAAGATAAAGCCTTGTCTACCCAGCTAGTAGAAGGGGAGGACCAGTCCTCTATTATCTCTTTGACAAGCCCCAAATCTCTGTTCTAGTATTATGGTACATCCTTGGAAATCCTATGATTTCTCCTTTTTATATACCTTCCCACCTCTTTCTAGTTTGCTTTCTTTGAGCACACCTTAGCTGATAGTGGGAGGAGTTGGCTAGCATTTTAAAAAGAGAGATAATGCTGCAGGGGGATTATTTGTGTACTGTAGGCCCACTGAACATTAATGTTTCTTTTCCTTAATTTCCATGCAAATACAAGAAGACAGGATCATAGAAAATGTTGTATATTTGGGCAGTGGGAAGAAGATCTGACCTTTCATTGAGCTCCTGTTTGGTTACTTTTCAATTTTTTTTTTTCATAAAATTTGTGTTAGCTCTTTTCTCAGACTGTCAGTCAATCAGGGAGTAGAAAGAACAGATCTGGCAGACCTGTATTGTGCCACAAATTCACTTTATGACTTAAGTAACTTTTCCTCAGTGGTTTCCACTTCCACTTCCTCTGTAAAATTGGTTCCTTTTTAACTGTGAAATCCTGGGAATCCAAGCCTTTATAGAGAGGGTTACCTAGAAGTCCAAGTCCATGTCTCCTACCCTGGGGGGCAGAGGGAAGGAAAACTGTCTCCCCTGACATGGAATGCTGGGAGAGGCCCGTGAAAGCTGACAGCTGCTTCAGTTTTGTCCAGATTTGGTCAGGAAGGCTTGGGTCACCAGGTGGTACTATTAATAACTCTGGGTAAGCCTGTCCCCAGACTGGCTGGCAGCTTCCATAAAGCCTGAGCCGAGGACCCAGAAAGTCTTCTCCAGCCCCTGAGACTTTTAAATCCCATGTTGTGAGACAAAAAAGAAAAGTAAGTACCCTTCCCCTGCCCCCCCTCCCTCAAGGTGTAAAAAAAAGTTGGAAGAAGAAAAGTGGAGAAACAAGATACACTATTAAAAGGCCCTTGGACACACAGATTCTTAATGGTATTAAAATGTCCTGGGACAGTTCA
Organism: Sminthopsis crassicaudata; assembly: GCF_048593235.1. Lineage (NCBI taxonomy): Eukaryota > Metazoa > Chordata > Mammalia > Dasyuromorphia > Dasyuridae > Sminthopsis > Sminthopsis crassicaudata. The sequence continues at coordinate 64,732,826 of NC_133617.1, read as the reverse complement.
GTGCAAGGCAGTGAGCCCCTGTGACCTCTCCCCAGCACCACTTTAACATAAGGGGGTGAGAAAGGAAAAAGAGGGTTGGAAATCCAAAGAGGGGGATCAGGCCTTTCTTTCTCTGTCTTTACCGTCCGGAGCTGCTCAGATGATCTTGTGCATGTCTGGTTTATGTGGGGAGCCTTTTGCTGTTCCCCTGGTGGGAAGCGGGGAAGATCAGGATCATTGGTTCTCATGGTAGTAAATGATGGGGGCTGAGGACTCCTGCCCCAGGCTCCTTGATCCCAGAACTTGTCAGCCCTTCTCCTTAGGGCACCCTTTCCAATTGGTCCCATCAAGGAAGCTATTGTCAGTTGCTCCCTTTTTGGGGGGGAGGCGGGGTTCAGATATGTTATTTTGAGGAAGTGGAAATTAAATGAAATTCTGTAGTAGGTATAAAGGCAGAACCAGATGGTGCATTACTGGTGGGTGACTCCAAGTTTGATGGTCCCAGAAGCATGAGAAATTCCCCCATCTTCTGTCTACTTATGGGAGAATGATCCTTCCTTGTCATGAACTTAGGTCTGTTTAGTTAGATTTAAGATCATCTACTTTGAGTTTCTGGGTATCATGGGAATCATGGTATTATTGTGAAAAAAGCCTCATATTTGGAATCATTGGACCCGAATTTGCATCCAAACTTTGCAACTTTGTCCCTTCCTCTCTCTGGGTCTCAACTTTTTCATCTCTAAAATGGGAGATTGATCAGTATTAAGGTTCCCTCCACCTCCAAATCCTGAGAGATCTTGGTAGTGTGGGAGCAATAAAAGTTGTTTGAGAATTCTTCGGAGCATGGGTGGGATAAATCAAGAATACCTTTATCCCATGAACCGAAGGTCGATCCCTTAGGGAGGATGTGAGTTCAGTGGACATCTTTTCTTCTGGTGTGAATGAACATGTTCATTAATTTTCACATGTTTAATAGCTATACTCGCACCCTGCCTCCTTCCTCTTTCCAGTTAAGAGCAGCATGGTGATTGGACTCCCTTTCTAGGTGGGGAGAAGGGATCACTGTGGCCCCTGGATGGGGCCTGAGGGGCTTGGATGTCTCCTTCCTCAGGGGAAATGCTGATGATGGGGAAATGGATTAAGTGGAGTTTGACTTGTATAGCAGATGTTCTGCAGAGGATGTGTTTGGAAATGAGAAGATGGAAAGGGGAGGCTAAGATGAGCATATGTATGTTCATATGGGTCTGTATGGGAAAACTTTTCCTCTCCCTACCTAGGAACTTTTCCCTCTCTATCCCTGCTAAGTAACTTTTCCCTCTTTCTCCCCACCAAGTAACTCTCTAAAGAGTTGGATTAAGCCTAGAATAAGAAGACAAGATGATATTTTGAGTAGGATCCATGGAAAAAGGCCTGAAGGGTCTCTCTTGGTTTATTAAATTTTTTATATTTACATAGTACCCCAAAGCACCTTCGCATTTGTTCTTCCACTTAGTGTTCAAACCACTTCTGTGCAATTGTCGGGTGTGTGTTGAGGGGAGGTAATATTATTCCCATTTCAGAAATGAAAAAACTAGGTTAGTGAGGAAAAGTGACTTTACTCACAGGCAGATAGGGAGTTAGTGATAAAGTCAGAATTAGGGCTTGGGTCTCTTGGATTTTCAGACTCTCAGACCAGCACTCTTCTCCCTTATTTTATACTTGATGGAATCTTGGACCTCATATCTTTTCCCAAACTTTGTTTCACTTAGACGGTTTAGAAGTCAAAGGTGATAGGTGTTTGGGGACTGATTCCCTTTAAAAGGAGAAGGGAATGATTGGGGTCAGATACAAATCAGCCTCTCTTCCCCAAAGCTGTGTGTATGGGAACCCCACTAACTCCCTAATACACTAGAACTTTGGGCCCAGTTCAGAACTAGGGAGTGAAACAGGGGCCACTCTTGAGATTGGGAGGCCTGGCAGGGAGACAGTTAAGTGTTTTTTAGTCCCAGAATCCAGCCCCTTTGCCAAGTATCTGGAGTTGTGTTGACTTGGCATGGGAAGGTGTCAGTCACAGGATGTCACATTTTGAGGGACAAACCACGTGCCTCTTGGGGAGGAGGTCATGAGACATCCAGAAAGCTCCTCTGAGTTCACCTTTCCATTCTCTGCCCTGTCCATCTTTTCCTTTTTGCAATCAGTTACTCAGCCAATAAATTACTCACAGGTCCTGAGCCCTTCTTGTGTTCCAGGCACTCAGATAATATGAGGAGGACCTGTGGGGTGATAATAAAATGAAATTTCATTTAAATTTTCAAATGAAAAAGGGAGGATGGAGTTACGTCTTTATTCTCCTTCTGACTGTTTACCTATCATGGTGTTCTGCCCACAGTAGGGACTTAGCAAATTTTATCTGAATGAATGAATGAATGAATGAGGAGATGACCCACTCTTTAAGAAATGGAAGACTTTAGAGGAAGAAATAATTGTGGGCCAAAGGAGCAGGGGAAGAAGTAGGACTTAGTATTACAAGCTTTTAGACATGGAATCTGGATCACAGTTAAAAGAATGACAAAGGATCCTAGAGAAAGTCTGGTATAAGCCTCCCTCCCCCCCTTTTTTTTTTGAGGCACTCAGAGTTAAACCACTTGTCTAGGATTGCATAGCTAGTAAGTGTCTGAAGCTAGATTCGAACTCACATCAGGACTGATACTCTATCCTACTTGCCCCAATCCTGTTATTTTACAAAGAGGGAAATTGAGAGCCAGGTCACATAAGTAGTAAGTAGCAGAAGTGAGATTTGAACTAAGTCTGGTTTCAAACTCGTGCTTTAAATTTTTTTTTAATCAGTATCTTTTGCTTTTATAGCCCTTCATTTTCTCTCAGTATTTCCCTCCTCCCTTCTCCCAATAGCCATTCTGGTGCTCTCTGGATGTTCTTGCCATAGGGCTGAAAGACTATTGGGAGAAAAAGCTGAGTTGTGAAGATACGAATTGAAACAGGAAAAGATTTTGACAAGCAGAACTGATAGACTGGCACTAATAAAATGAAATCCAGTAGGGTTAAGTACAAAGTTGGCTTTTAAAACCCCCCACTAGCTAGATAGTACTAAGAGCACTGGCCCTGGGCACAACAATAGTATCTATTTCACGGGATCAAACAAGATAAAAGAGTGCTTGGCACAGGGTTAGTAGGTGCTCAGTAAATGCTTCTTTTCTCATTCATTCACAGAGTGTAAGTGGGAAACAATTTTAGGGGGCAGGCACAGGGCCAGGGCCAGAAGGAGGCCGGACGCCTGGAAAGGCCTTTAGCAGAGGGAAGGGTGACCAGAGAGGGCAGGTGGAAGGGAAGGTGGTGCTTCTAGCTGGGCAGCAGGTGCACAGTGAGATGGCTTGGGCAGATGGTTACATGATTGGGTGGAATCCCTGGGCTGGAGCATGGTCTGGGGGTTAGAGACTTAACTGAGTGAGTTTGCACCCAATCACCAAAAAACTGTGAATTAACTTCCCCAGGGACTGAGGCTTGACTTCAGGAAGTTGTGGGCATAGGAGACCCAGGGCTCAGGTCTAGAATGGAAGGTCTGGTCTGGGCAGAGAGAAGCGGGCCCTAGAGGAGGTGACCAGGCCAGTTGAGGGCCTTGAGACCATGGCATTCTAAGGGCTTTTTGGAGCAACTGGGGATATTTGACTTGGTGATAGGGAAGATGTATGGGGTAGGGTGGTGAGGAAGATAAGATTACATTCTCCAAGTATTTGAAGGGCTGGCGTGCAGAAAGAGGGATTGACCTTGTTCTACTTGGCTTTGGGAGGAAGAATTAGGAGCAGTGGGCAGAGATTTCTGCTCTCTGTAAGGAGACACTCCTTATAAGTGGACCTACCTACAATGTCACACATGGCTTCTGAAGGGGTGACCCCCCCCCATCCCTGGAGACTGGATGAACACTTGTTGGTTGTGTTGTAGGAAAGACATAAGTGGGCTGGACCAGAGCTTCTCTGAGGTTCCTTCAGGATTAGAGATGGAAGGCACCTTGGAACATGGGGGTCCCACTTCCTTCTTTTACAGGCCCCCAAAGGGGAGGTAATTGACCCAAATTCAGACAGATAGTAAGTGAATATCGATTGTGTCTCAGGTCCTTTAATTCCAAATTCAGTAATCTTAACAATTTACCAGGTTTCCTCTTGTCCAAGATTTACAACCCCTATTTCCCTTAAAGGTGAAAAGACTGGGGAAGCATTAAGTATATTGAACCAATCAGTCAGTAATAAATCTCATGAAGAGGGATTTCATTCATTGATTCATTCCATTTATGCTTCAGGATTCTATAAGTAAGGTGGATGATGAATCTGTGTGGGGTTAGAGCTAGTGGGGTTAGTCTGCCTGAGAATAGAAAATTAGCTCACTAGTATGAATGTGGGCTATAGCAAAGCTTTTAGGGCATTGCCATTTTTCAGTCATCAATTGAATCATAGGGAAGATGATTAGAGACAGATGGGCAGAGTTTGCAGGGAAGGAAGCTTGGGTAGAGCTTAAGAGGGATAATGGGCAGGGGATGAGATCATTTGGGGCCTTCAGATTATTCCAGGAAATGATCTTGCTACAATTACATTCCCCCTTTATCATCAGGGAGTATGATTTGGTGGAAATGACACTGGATTCAGTCAGAAGACCTATCTTCACATGCTCCAGCTCTCAGAATCCTCTCTAAGTCTCATTTTGTTCATCTGTAAAGTGGGGACAAGGAATTAACTGCTTCCCGGGTCATTAGAGGATTAAGTGAACTGGAGTGAGAAGAGTTCTGGGTTTATAGGTTTGTCCTTCTGGCTCTTCCACTTACTAATTATCGGACTTCAGATAATTTTTTTTAACCTCTCTGAGCCTCTCTTAGCTTTACACTGGAAATAATTTTTTTTTGTCTCCCCAGACCTCCCCGAGTCTACATTAAAAATGTTATAAATTTTTAATTGCTAGAGGAATGCAAATTATTAAAACAACTACCCTGGAAGGACAGGATCAAATCCTATTTATTTGATGATAAAACCAGGAATCAGGAAGGGAACATGATTTCTCCACAGTTATTTGGACACAATGGTTGATCTCAGGTCACAACTGAGTATCCTCTCATTTCACTCATTTAAGAAACATTTATTAAGTATCTTGTGATGAGGTCCTTGTATCAGTCAGCATGCCTTCAACTTGGAGGTTCACTTCAGCTTATCCCTTTTGGGAGTGTGTGTGTGTGTGTGTGTGTGTGTGTGTGTGTAGTGAGGGATGGGAAGGGGGTCCTAACTTTATCCTATTGGCTTTTGGGAATTATTGGCCTTGGCTCTATCTTTCTTCCCGGGTCTCCCTGTCTCTGTTCTGTTCTATTTCTGGGTTTAGTGCCCTTTACATTTCTTCGTGCCTTGGGGAAAAGGACAGGCCTTGGAAAAGGCAGTGTCAGGAGAGGGGAGGTGGGCCTTCTTGGCCACATTTGGCTACTCAGATGACTTCTCCCCAGCTGGCCAGAGAAATCTCTGGTGCTAGGGTGGGGGGCACAGCTGTTAGGGGCAGGAACTTTCCAGAATTTATGTTGCTGGAAAGTGGAATTAGGGACAAGGAGAAAGTGGAATTTAACTCTTCCCCTTTCCCCTACTAGCTTTAGAAAATTTCAATCTGAGTCCCTTAGGCTTGGGATCATTCAATATTTCTAGTCTGAGATCATATGGATTCCTTTCATATAGTCTAATCTCTGTCCAAATGGCCCTTTCCCACATCTATATCCTTAAAAGCTCAGCCTAGGATGTCTTCCCCTCTGCCTCTGTCCATCCTTTGACATCGTCTTTTTCTTTATTTATTAACTCATTCATTTGTTTTTAACATTCATTTGATAATTTTTAGGTTCCACGATCTCTCTCTTCCTCCCTCAAACCTCTTCCTCCACCTATTGAGAAGGCAAGAATTATGTCATCAATTGTACATGTAAAGTCATGCAAATCATTTCCACATCATATATATTGCACAAAAAACAAGAAAAATAAAGCAAGTAGAAAAAAAAGTATATTTTATTCTGCACTCAGAGTTTATCAGTTTTCTCTCTGAAGAGAAAGTCATTGATTGTATCAATATTGCGGTTACTGTTACCTCCTGGTTCTGCTCACTTCACTTTGCATCAGTTCATATAAATTTTCTCAGGTTTTTCTGAAACCACTACCCTTTTCATTTAGTATAACACAATATTATTCCATCACAACCATATACCACAGCTTGTCGAGCCATTCCCCAATTCATAGGAATCTCATTTTCCTTTTTTTTTTGCCACCACAAAAAGAGCTATTGTAAATATATATATATTTTTTGTTTATATGGATATAGGTATAGTTTTTGTTAAAATTGTTTGGAATATAGGTATTATTAGGTCAAAAGGTATATACAATTTTATAATCCTTTTAGCAGAGTTCCAAATTATTCTCCTGAATGTTTGGATCAGTTCAGAACTCTATTAATAATGCATTAGCATCCCTGATTTTCTATGTACTCTCTAGCAATTATCATTTTACTTTTCTTTTATGTTAGCTATTGAAAGTTATGTTGATTTTGTGACTCATTTTTCTCAGCCCTGTGTGTCAATAAGTGTTGGGTGAGGCTTTGTTGGGAAAGGTGACACCATGAAGCTTTTTGCATTACCTGTTCTTTGTCACACACCTCTTCCTGGAATTATGCTGTACTTCTACCTGGAAATTGTCATGCACTTCTTAATCCTACAGAGAAACTGAGGTTCAAGGGCCCAGCCTCTTTTGTTGACATTTGACTTGTCTTTATCTTATTATGAGAGTTCTCTCAAAAAGCTTCCCCCACCATAAAAGCCATTGCTAATCTTCAGTGATTAGCCTGTCAATCCATTGCTACTTTGATGTGATTTTATTATAGCTTCTTTAATTCTGTCTTGAGTTTTGTCTCATTAATCAGAGCAAAAGCTCAAAGGAAGAATTTTACTTTCAACATAGTCAATCTGAAAGGCTTGAGGTGGTTATCTCAGTTATTTTAATTTCATTAATCATTAGTGATTGAGAGCATGTTTTTATGTGACTATTGATAACTTTGATCATTACTCAACTTTCAAGGCTCAAGTCCAATGTGCCCTCTTTCAGGAAGTTTTCTCTCTCTCTCTTTTTCTCCTGCTCCTCATATTCATAATGACTGCTCATTAGACTTTTTTTTTTTTTTTTTTTTTTTTTGGTAAACATTATGGTGCTCTGTGTGAATTTTTTTCGCAGCACCCTACAATTCTCTTATTATTCTAAATTGTACGAAATTTTTCTATCTCCATATTTTATCTTTTCCTACTTTACCATAAGCTCCCTGAGCTTACAGGACTCTCTCATTTATTTTTCTATTTTCCTTAGCAGCAAGGGAAGTAAATTCTTAATAAATGTTTGGGGAAAGAAGAACTAATAATCCGCAAATATTGTAAAAACATTGTAAAATTTATAAAGCACTGTTTTTGAAGACAGAACAGTGAATAGAGGGCAATTCCAGAAAGAGGGAATAGTATGAGAAAAGGATCCATTTGGAAGATGGGAAAGGGCAGGATGAGGTTAAAAAATGACAGATCAGTTGTTTAGCTCTGATGGAGAATAACAAAAGATACAGATGGAAATATAGAGTGGTATCAGACTGTGGAAAATCTTAAATGAAGCTTAAGAAGCTTGGGACTTAATTTGGTGGGTAATGGTGAGTTGTTGAGGGCTGCTTGATAATGTACTCTCCTCCCAAGGTAAATCTTTTATAATGACTTCTTTTTAAAAAGGGAAAAAAAAACTTAAACACTAAATAAAATAAAATAAATATTTCAATATGCATAGTAGAATAGAAAAAGGAAATATGAAACTGAATCTTTTATGTACAGTTTGCTTCTCTTTTTAAGTATAACATTTTGAACCCACCATAAAAGCCATTTGCTGATCTTCAGTGATTTACTTATTTTCTTCCCCCTGTGCCCCTAGTTCTCTGGTACCCTTAAGGGGTTTGGGGTACCTAATCTCTCTGCCATTGGCCCCAGCCTCACTGATGATGGCCCTCCAAGCGGAGGGGGACAGTCACCTGCACACTGGCCATTTAGCCACTAATAAATTAATTTTTACACAGAAATATTGTATATACACAAATACGCAAACTTATTCCCTCAACACATTGGAAGCACAATCCTCCCTTTGCCTCATCTCAGTCTCTGGGGAGGGAAAGGGGATTAGGATCATAATTTAGCTGTTCCTATAGAGGGAAGTTCCAGTTTCAAGTCTAAAATCCCTCTCATGCTCAAGTACTCTGGACTTCTCAGGAATTTCACACTGTGGCTGTCTCCAAAGTCACTGAAGCTCCAACTCCGGGTCCTGTGGGAATCACCCGGGCACAACAATGCAGAACACAAACTATTTTCCAATCTATTTCCTGGAGCCTGGAATAAGTAAAAAAGGGAGCATGAAAGAAATGTCTTTTCATGGCATCTTCACTGATCATTAACTGGGATCTTCACCCTCGGCCTGCAGCCAATAAGAGAGCGGCAGAAAGAGCAGCTGAAAAAGGTCAATTAACTCTGTCTTACCTGTTTTAAAGTGAAAGAAGCAAAGAAGGCTGCTCCCCACCCAGACCATAAGGGATGCAGACCTCTAGGTTGCCTGAACTGGGCATGCCCACATCAATGCGGCTTCCATAAGTATATGATGAATTTAACACTGTAACTTTCAGAGTTATCCTTGTCTCTGATTCTTCCAGACCTGTCTTTCGTTCTCTACTGTGCATTTAAAAAAATGCTTCAATGACCTTCCCCCTCTTTTCTTTCAATTAATGACTAATTCCCCCCTCTCTTTAACCCAATTAGAAAAAAAAGATGAAACATTTGTACCAAATATGCATAGTGAGTCAAACACTTTGTCATGTCCAAAAGTATATGTATCATCTTGCTCTTGGAACTCTTTACCCCTTCATCCTTCATAAGTGGTTCTCTTGATGTATGGTTGGTAATTATATTGATTGGAGTCCTGAAGTCTTTCAAAATTCTTTCCTTTGATTACACTGAGAACATGGCCTTTTCTTTCCCTTTCTACCCTCCTTGGCTTTATCTGCAGCAGAAAAGTTTGTAAAACACTTTACATTAATTATTTCCACTGGGTTGTGCAGTGGAAAGATCTCTGGATCTGGAGTCAGGAAAACCTGAGTTCAAATTCTACCTCAGACATAAACTAACTGTGTAACTCTGATCAGGTCATTTAATGTTTGGAGAAGGAAATGGGAAACTACTCCAGTATCTTTGCCAAGAAAACTCCAAATGGGGTCACAAAGAGTCAGCCTTGGCTGAAAACACTGAATAACAATTATAGGTCCCATCCTTTTTTATTTCCTGTGCCTTGCACTGGCTAAGTCCTTCTTGCCTTTATTCTACTACTTCTTGGAACGCCCAATTCCCAGCAATATTTAATTCAAGCATCAATTACATCAAGAGACTTTTCCTGATTTTCCAATTTTTAATGCCCCTATTTACTTTTGTAGATATTACATATTACTATTTTAGAATTACATAATAATATATGATATATTGTAGATGTTACATATTACTATTTTAGAATTACATAATAATATATGATATATTGTAGATGTTACATATTACTATTTTAGAATTACATAATAATATATGATATATTGTAGATGTTACATATTACTATTTTAGAATTACATAATAATATATGATATATTGTAGATGTTACATATTACTATTTTAGAATTACATAATAATATATGATATATTGTAGATGTTACATGTTACTATTTTAGAATTACACAATAATATATGATATATTGTAGATGTTACATGTTACTATTTTAGAATTACATAATAATATATGATATATTGTAGATGTTACATATTGCTATTTTAGAATTACATAATAATATATGATATATTGTAGATGTTACATATTGCTATTTTAGAATTACATAATAATATATGATATATTGTAGATGTTACATGTTACTATTTTAGAATTACACAATAATATGATATATTAATTAATATTATGTAATATATTACTGTTTACTTTGTATATAGCCTATTTTTACTCATCTATGAACTCCTAAGTAATTAGGAGAGAAAAGTGTATAAAGTGCTGAACCAGAAATGTCAAATTGAAATCTAGTGTCATATGCTGTTTGGGTGATCCTATACAAGCTGCTTGACTTTTTTTTTTTTGATGTGCCTCAGTTTCCTTATCTGTAAAATGGGAATAACATTATGTTATGAGGATTATTATGAGGGCAAAATGAAACAATATCTGCAAAGGATAAATTTTGTAAATTTTAACATGGTATGTAAATATTATTATTCTTTTTTTTTCCTTTTTGTCAAAAGGTAAATTTATTTGAGGAATAGGTTACAGACAAAAACAAAGGGATACAATAGACAGCAGGAATGATAAATATGAAATAGAATGGGAGAGCATATGAAAGACAAGTTCCTCAATGGAACTCTCAATTAACCAGGAGAAAGGAAATACTCCATGAGATCTGGGTATATCATTTACTGGCAGGTTAGATCCATAGAGGAGTTTAACAGACTAAGCAGAGTTGGTTAGTTAGAGTGAGGAGAAAGGTGCCAGTAGAGGGAAACATTATTCCTGAAAAGAACTTAGCCAAATACTATATCATTTTTAAAATTAAAGCTTTTTTATTTTCAAAATAAATGCATAGATAATTTTCAACATTCACCCTTGTAAAACCTTGTCTTCCAATTTTTTCCCTCTCTTTTCTCCACCCCCTTCCTACATGGCAAGTAATCCAATATATATTAAATGTGTGCAATTCTTCTATACATATTTCCACAATTATCATGTTGAACAAGAAAAATCAGATCAAAAAGGAAAAAATGAGAAAGAAAACAAAATGCAAGCAAACAACATTAAAAAAGATGAAAATATTATGTTGTGATCCACACTCAGTCCCCATAAGCTTCTTTCTGGATGGAGATAGCTCTCTCTCCATCATAAGACCAATGGAACTGGTCTGAATCACCTCACAGCTGAAGATGGCCACACCCATCAGAACTGATCATTGTATAATTTTGCTTTTCCTGTGTACAATGTTCTCCTGGTTCTACTCACTTCACTCAGCACCAGTTTATGTAAGAGACTCCAGGCCTCTCTGAAATCATTCTGCTGGTCATTTCTTGCAGAACAATAATATTCCATAATATATCACAATTTGTTTAGCCATTCTCCAACTAATGGGTATCCATTTAGTTTCCAGTTTCTGGCCACCACAAAGAGGGCAGCCACAAACATTCTGGCCCTTTCCCTTCTTTAAAATCTCTTTGGGATATAAGCCCAGTAGTAATGCTGCTGGGTCAAAGGGTATGCCCAGTTTGATGATCCTTTGGGCATAGTTCTAAATTGTTCTCCAGAATGGTTGGATCAGTTCACAACTCCACCAATAATGTAAATATTATATTCCTAACGTGTCTTATTGTTCCTGCCTTGCCCTTTCTCCCTGTATAAGTTTTTTGAGAACAGGGACTATCTCACCTTTCTATCTGTATCTTTAGCATCCAGCACAGGGCTTGGCACATTGCAGGTGCTTAATAAAGGATTGCTGATTGATTTGATATATGAAGAAGCGGAGTCTGAGAGAAGTTAAAGTGTAGCCAGGAAATGTGAAAGGTGGGATTTGGTCTAATTTCAGATTCAGCACTTTATTCATTGCCTCTACATAGCTAGGTGTTCCTCCATGCTTTAGTACACTTTCTGAAACTATGGATTACAATCTCTTATGGGGTTGCGAAACTGAATGTGGGGCTTGCAAAATTACAATTTATTATCAGTAAATGCCTGCATATTGGTTTCATTTATTTATTATATTTGCATACTTATTTTTTATACCTATATACCTGGGATCATGTAAACATTTCTAGGGCAAAAAGGAGTGGCAAGTGGAAGAAGTTTAAGCAACTGTGCTTTAGTAGATGGCTTTTGCATTTTGTCTCTGGGACCAAAATATCAACACCTGGCAACTAATTCCTCTCTACATTTGACCTTAGACAACTGGAGTCAGCAGCTGTTATGTGTTGGAAAGGGTGAAGGTCCAATACCCTCATTTTACAGATGAGAGCCAGAGACATGAAGGTCATACAAAGAGTGAGGGACAGAGTTAGGATTTGGTTCCAAGTCAAACCCAATTTCCTGAATCAGGTATTCATATTTTTTGCTTGCACCATGCTGCTTTGGGTTGTGGGTCACAAGACTTGGATTCAAATTCTGGATGAGCTTGCTCTGTGACTGGATAAGTCACTTCATTTCCTCAGACCTCAGTTTCCTCATCTGTTAAAATGAGCTCTCTAACTTTAAATTCTGTGATCCTCTTTAACCCTTCAATTGCTAACAACATTTCTCTCCCCAGTTGTGGAATCATAAATCTCACGAGACATTTTTTGGTTGTGGACACTTGAAAGTATTTATAATGTTGTTCTAGTTATTTGTGTTCTCTTCAATGGCCTTTCTCCAATACTGTCCCTCAGGATGGAGGTGACCCTGGGCTCTCGGAGGCTGTGCCAGTGTGTTCTGCCAAACTGACAAAGGTTGAGGACAGGCTGCATGACCCACTGCTGACAGATGGGAAATGATGAAAGAAGGAAAGGGTACAAAAGGCATTAGCTTCTCTCTGGCCAGAAGGATGAGTACCCAGCAAGCCATTTCTTTGGCTTGTACACTTAAAGTGTCAGAGAAAGATAGTAGCTAATTTTTTGTGTCTTGTCCTTTTACTAGACAGATCAGGGGACCAGGCTCATCCAGTGGTATCTTCCTAGTCTGTCATAATGATGTTTTGTGGCTGTTACTCTTGTTCAGTCTTATCTGGCTCTTTGTGACCCCACCTAGGGTTTTCTTGGCAAAGATAATGGAGTGGGTGCCATTTCCTTCTCTAGTTCACTTAACAGATGAGGAAACTGAGGTAAGCAGGGTTAACTGGCTTGCCCAAGTTCACACATCTGGCAAGTGTCTGAGGCTGGATTTGAATTGAGATATTCCTGACTGTAGGTCCTGCACTCTATCCACTGCATCTCTTAGCTGCCCTGATGAAGCTTAATAGATGGTTAATAAACTGATATTGTAATACCATGTGATCATGTGTAATACCAATTGTATTACAATGTGATCAGATCCTAGGACTGCAGATATGTGACCTTCAGCGGAGATATTCACTTCCCCATGCTTTAATCAATTATATTCATAAATTGTTTTTCTGTGGCTGGTCTTCTGGCGATCATCCTCTTCACCTTTATGTAGGCTGGTTCTCAGACTACAAATGGTGCCTTTCTGGGGCCTACTGGGACTAGAGATCCCCTTGGATAAGCCATGATCTCCTCCATGTTCTGATGAGACAATAGAGAAGAACAGTGTCTTTAGCTCAGAATATTCCTTGAGTGACTTTTGGGGTTAGAGAATATTGGGGAAAGCATGGTTAGATAAATTTTTTCTTTTTGGAAATTATGCTTTTTAAAATATACTTTTTAAAAATAGTTTTTATTTACCAGATATATGCATGGGTAATTTTACAACATTGACAATTGCCAAACCTTTTGTTCTAATTTTTCCTCCCTCCCCCCAGATGGCAGGTTGACCAATACATGTTCAATATGTTAAAGTATAAATTAAATACAATATCTCATATTTTTTTAATTATAGCTTTTTATTTACCAGATATATGCATAGATAATTTTTCAGCATTGACAATTGCAAATTCTTTTGTTCCAATTTTTCCCCTCCTTCCCCCACCCTCTCCCCCAGATGGCAGGTTGACCAATTCATGTTAAATATGTTAAAGTATAAATTAAATACACTATATGTATACATGACCAAACAGTTATTTTTCTATACAAAAAGAATCGGACTTTGAAATAGTGTACAATTAGCCTGTAAAGGAAATACAATACGCAGGCGGACAAAAACAGAGGGATTGGGAATTCTATGTAGTGGTTCATAGTCATCTCCCAGAGTTCTTTGCTGGGTGTAGCTGGCTCAGTTCATTACTGCTCTATTGGAGCTGATTTGGTTCATTTAGATAGTTATTTGAAAACTGCATGGGGTTTTAGTGGATTGCAAGTTCAATGAACAAATTACCAAAATTCCGATAATACCATTTTGGGTTTCTTGAGAGGTATAATTTCCTGGGATGCAGAGATCAGAGTCCCACTATATTTAACCCCAGGCAGAACACATCTGGAGTATTGTGTTCAGTTCTGGGGATCTATATTTGGAAGAAAATTGATAAGATGGAAAACATGGAGAGGAGGATAATGAGGTTGGTGGAAGACCTCAAAGTCATGCTACATGATTGAAGAAACCAATGTTCCTTGGGGTATTTAACCTAGGAAAGAAAAAGCTTTAATGTGGGTACAAGGCATGATTACTCAGCCCTGAGACAGGCCAAAGTCTTCAAGTACTTGATATAGTCGAAAGATTTCTGATAGAAGAGAGATCAGACCTGTTCTGTTTGGCCCCAGAATTTTGAGCACTTGGGGAGAGGTTGCAAAAAAAATTAGGTTTGGTATTAAAAAACAACAACAACAATTATAGCTATTTCTGGGGCAGCTAGATGGTTGAGTGGATAGAGTACCAGTTCTGGAATCAGGAGGACCCGAGTTCAAATCTGGTCTCAGATACTTTTTTAACACTTCCTAGCTATGTGACCCTGGGCAAGTCACAACCTCAATTGCCTCAGCAAAAAATAAAAATAAAAAAAAAATAAAAAAAAGAACTATCCCAAGTGGAATGAACTACCTCAGGAGGTTGAGACTTTCCCTACATGGAGATCTTATGGCAAATCCTGGATGATTGCTTAGATATGGTAGAGTGGGGATTCTTTTATGTGCATGTAATGGTCAAAATGGCTGCTGAGGTATCTTCAAAATTCTGTAATTTTGTGATCCCGTGGTCCTGCCCAGTGGTTGGCGATTGGAGTCTTCCATTTTCAGGGTGATGACCCAGGGCATGGAGAGCTCCTTATGGGAAAGCAGGGGATATTTACTAGTGTAATGGTAGATTGTGTATACCCAGATGATATATCCTAAATCTTGCCATCACCCTCAAGTACACCTTCTTCATGTTTGAGAATTCCTATTTATGAGACCACAATATATTGCCTTTCCAAATCTTCCTCTGCTTTCCCTTCCAAGCCCTAGCCTTTGTCCATACCATGAACTCCAATGTCTTGATCTCTGTTTCCACTGAGAAAGGAGAATGTGGGGTTAGATTACGAAGAACTTTGAACACTAAACGGGTGATTTTATATTTGATCTTGAAAGTTATAGGAAACTAAAGTGTAGTTTATTGAGAGAGAGAGAGAGAGAGAGAGAGAGAGAGAGAGAGAGACAGAGAGAGAGACAGAGAGAGAGAGAGAGAAGAGAGAAAGAGAGAGACACACAGAGAGACACAGAGAGAGAGACAGAGAGAAAGAGACAGAGAGAGAGAGAGAAAGAGAGGAGAGAGAGAGGAGAGAGACAGAGAGAGAGAAGAGAGAAAGAGAGAAGAGAGAGAGAGAAAGAGAGGAGAGAGGAGAGAGAGAGACAGAGAGAAGAGAGAAAGAGAGAGACAGAGAGAGAGAGAAGAGAGAGAGAGAAGAGAGAGAGACATACACAGAGAGAGAGACAGAGAGAGAGAGACAGAGAGAGACTGAGAGAGAGAGAGAGAAGAGGAGAGAGAGAGACAGAGAGAGAGAGAGAGAGAGAGAGAGAGAGAGAGAGAGAGAGGAAAGAGAGAAGAGGAGAGAGAGAGACAGAGAGAGAGACAGAGAGAGACAGAGAGAGACAGAGAGAGAGAGAGAAGAGAGAGAGAGAGGAGAGAGACAGAGAGAGAGAGAAGAGAGACAGAGAGAGAGAGACAGAGAGAGAGACAGAGAGAGAGAGAGAGAGAAAGAGAAGAAAGAGAGAGAGAGAAAGAGAGAGAGGAGAGAGAGAGAAAAAGAGAGAGAGAAACAGAGAGAGACAGAGAGAGAGACAGAGAGAGACAGAGAGAGAGAGAGAGAGAGAGAGAGAGAGAGAGAGAGAGAGAGAGAGAGAGAGAGAGAGAGAGCGCTAGTCAGAGCTACACTTTAGGAATTAATTTTAGCAGCTGACTGTAGGTTGGATTGGAGTTAGGGGAGGTAGGCAGACCCACCAGCAGACTACTGAAATAGTCTCAGTGAAGTGATAAAAACAAGCACCAAAATGATGGCAGTGTCAGAGGAGAGAAGGATTTAGATTCAAGAGACGGGTCAAAGGTGAAATCAGTAAATCCTGGCAACAGATTAGAGCAGGGACTATTTTTTGTCTCTTTTTGTTTCCTTAGTACTTCAAACAGTGCCTGGTGAAGAGAAGGCACTTAATAAATGTTTATTCACTGACAGACCTGTGGTTCCAATCCCATGACTTTTTCTGCTATATCACGAGCACTGTTATCACTCACAAGGCCCCTTGGTCCCGGCTCTCAGCTCTTCTGACTCCCCACTCCCCACTTTGTTTTTTTACTCATAAGCTGGTTGGCTATGAACCCAAGGCATTATCGGAGACAAGTTCTATGTTCTGTTCGAGTACCAGAACCTACTGCAGGGGCACTCAGTGGATTAAGTTCTTTTTTTCCCCCTATAATTAATTTTGAATTGGACTTTCAAGGCCTGGTTTTCTTTTCTAGGCTTTCATTTAACCCTAGGCAAAATCTGGTCCTACATATTCTTAGACCCCAGTCTCCTCCCAAGTAGCTTCCAGGTTCTTAATATTTCTAGACTGCCTGATTCCACTGAGCAGCCTGGATAGGCCTAAGAGTCTGGAGAGGAAGGGTGGTGTGGAGAATGTTACTAAGATTACTCAGATTCTTCCCCTCTCCATCTTAGGGAGGTTGCAGTTTTATTCTTATTGGGATTTCTAGGTAAATTCTGGATTCAGACCAAGATTCCGTCCAAGCACCATTCCTTGCTAGTTTGGGAAAGTCATTTAACTTAGTTTCCTCATCCATAAAATGAGCTGGACTAAGGGATAACCGACCACTCTTGTACCTCTGCCCCCCAAATCCTCCAAAGGGGTCACAAAGATTCAGAAATGACTGAAATTATTATCTAATTTTATAGATAAGGAAAGGGAGATTCAGTGACTTGCCCAGGATCAATTAGCCAGTAAATGTCTATGGCTAGATTTAAACTCATATCCTCCTGAGGACAGATCAAAGAACTACTTCGCTACCTCTCACTTAACTTTATAATACTTTATAAATACTATATAAAAATCAGTTTATTTTTATTCCTAGTCATGTGATCATTGGCTAGGCATTTAACCTTGATTATCTTGTCCGACCTTGATTGCCCACCTTGATTGCCTTGTCTGTAAAATGGGGATAAAAATATTTGCTTTTCCTGCTTCACACACTTAAGGAAGAGAGCTTCTTTGTAAGTGTCCAAACACCTTGTAGATAGATGAGGAAACTGATTTTCCTGCTTGGTCTTAAAAGTAAGAAACCAAGACCAAATGGGGGTTACTTTGGGGGAGCCACAAGATCATTTCCAGCTTTAAAATAATCCTATGTGGAAATATGTATAGAAGAATTGTACATGTTTAACCTATATTGGATTATTTGCTGGCTAGGAGAGGGGGATGGAGGGAAGGGAGGGAGAAAAATTTGAAATACGAGGTTTTGCAAGGGTAAATATTGAAAACTATTTTTGCATGTATTTTGAAAATAAAAAAAGCTATTATAAAAATAAATAAAATAATCCTGTGGGAAGGCAGATTTTAGCTCCACACAAAGAAAAATTTGCTAACAATTAGAGCTATCCAGCAATGGACTGTCCTGCCTGAACAGGTGTGCCTTTGTTTAGGAGACCCCTTTCAGCTTTATTAGTAGGTGTTTCCCTGAATCCTATGGAGGGGAGTAGATTCATGCTTTTGGCAGGGTTTGAACTGGATGTCTTCTGTCATTCTAGGATCTTGTGACTCTGAATTTGGAGACAGTGGGTGTACATAGTCACAGAGGGATGCACTTGGTCAAGATCTATCAAATGGAACTGAAAGGGCTGGCACCCAAAAATAGAAAAACAGGTATGTGTATTTAATGCTTAAGTAGATTGTGGTCATCATAAAACATCTTTAAACTGTTTCCATCTCTGAGACCCTGGGCAGGTTTTGTTCTTTCTTCAGCTGAGCCAAGGAAAGAAATGATTGATTGTTTTGTCCATCTTTCTCCAGAGGGATATTCCCAGGTAGTCTCAGATCAGGTCTGGCTCCCCAGGAGCTGAGGGCACCTGTCTCTGGGCCCTGTAGAGTCTATGGACTTGGTTCAGTGTATTCTTCCTTCGGCATGATGGAGATCTGCTAAATCCATGAGGGGCAGGTCCCACTCCCTTTCTCACCCTCTTCTCAGAAGCTAGGAGCGATTTAAGAGTGTATTCTGGATGTCTTCCAGGACTTGATGGTAAAGCTCATCTCTGGATTTCAGTCCATCGATATGCACTAGAGTCAGAAAGAAAAGATATAAGGTCACGGGACCTCAGGGGAACAAAATAATAGAAAGGATATTGGATTTGGAACCAGAAGTTCTGAGTTTGAATTCAGACTCTGCTACTTATTAACTGTATAGCTCTGGGGAAAATCTCATAAAGTCCAAATATAAAATGTGAGTGCTAGATTACATGATTTTAAAGATCTCATCTACTTCTAACCCATTTTTTAAAAAAATTAAAATTTAATTAATAAATTCCAATGATCAAACATTGATTTTCTTTTCTCTCTTCTACTTTTTCTCCAATTGTGGAGACAAAAAAAAAAAAAAAAGCAAAATTTTTGGAATAATTAAGTTTAGTCAAGCAAATCAAATTTGCATATTAATCATTACCAAAAATGTGTCTCATTCTGCATCGTGAAGGTCCAGCCCTTCTCTGTCAGATCCCTTCATCATTGGTGCCCTAGAATTATAGCTAATCATTGTATTGATTTTAAACTTAGTTCTTTCTAGTGAAAGGCTCTCCAGATCTACTAGGTATATTAAGGTACCAGAATTTAGTGGGCTAGATTCTGCATTTGAAATCAGGAAGCTCTGGGTTCAACTTCTATTTCAGATAGTCCACATAACACTAGGCAGCTCACACTCTGTAGTTCCCTCATCCAAAAATGAGGAGATTTGGTTGGAGGACTTATAAGGTCTCTTCTAGTTCTAAATTTATGATTAAGCAGGTTGTTGGATTGGGAGGAACATCCTCATGGCATGAGTTTGAGAGAATAGGCTGGTAGTTATTCCTGGAACAGGTGGGCTTTGATGTGACATGGAAAAAAATGCTTCTAATATAGGATGCTGATTCATTAGCTTTACCCAGTGATAGTGGTGGAGCCTCTGTCCATGGAAGCTTTTACACTACCTTTTGGGTGGTGGGGACAGGTTGCCTGGAGGTTGGGGGAGGCTTAACTTAATGACCTCAAAGCCCTTTTAACTCTCAGGTTTTATGGAGTCCTGCTTAGGGGGTGGACCTCATCTAAACTGGGAATGGGAAAGATATGCATTTACTTAGGTTCCCCAAACTCCCCTTGGCTTTATGTGAGTTCAATGATGATTTGGCTGGTCCTTCGAGTCAAGAAGCCTAAACTAGCTTTTCTAATTATGTGATCTTGGGCAAATCCCACCCCCAATCTAGGTCTAGGTTTCCTTATCTAAAAGGGTTGGGTTACACGAACTCTAAGCATTCTAGCTCTGACAAAACAAAGAGTGCCCCTGAGGTTTAGGAGTGTAACTCACCTACATCCACACCATTGTTGTCCATCTCCTGCCTGTATTTCTGGTACATGGGCCAAACATGGCCATCAAAGAGACCAGGAGGGTCAGGAACTTTATAGTTGCGGGTACTGTAGAGCGGAATGAGATGGAGAGAGAGATTGTGACATCCAGATCCTTCCTGCATGTCTTGGTGGAACACTGAGAGGGGCTTAGAGGGGATGTCAGAATGGACCCTGGCCTTGGACTAAACATTTGGTTTAAAAAATGTTTTCCTGACAACAATGAGTGAGAGTAGGATATGTCAGTATTATCAAAGTGAGAAAAGTAAAGTCGAGATATGTTAAGGGATGTGATACACCTAGTAAGTGATAGAGAGCTGTGTTCTGAACTGGAGGCTTTTGAATGATGTTAGAGAGAGAAGGTATAGGATGGACTGGATGATGGAGTCAGAGGGCCTGCATTCAGATCCTGGCTCTGCTACTTACTATCAGTGTGACTTTAGGCAATTCATCTAATCTCTCTGTCAAATAAGGGGGGGGATAGAGTAGATATCTCAAAGGTTCTTTCTATCTTTAAATCAGATCTCATGACTCCTAAGATTCCTTCCAGTGCTGAGATCTTATGAACCATAAGCCAAGACTCTTATCTTTTCCAAAGCACAGCTATTACTGTGAGCCATGAACCCTCCTTCTCTCTCTCCCTAATCCTTGCTCCCTTTCCACAGATTCCCTAAAGTTCCAGATGGGTGGGAATTTGCCTTTGTTTGGTACTTTCCTCTCTTAGTCTCTGGGCAGCACAGGTCAATCATGGGTTGAGGTTCAAGAATTTTTCCATAGTTGGGCATAGGATTTGGGCTTGGATACTAAGAAACTGCATCCTGACTAATAAGTTTTCAATTTCTCTTTGACCACTGCATGGGGTTCTGACCATAGAGAGCAGAAGTTGGGGGAGGTCTGTCTAATGTCTTAGGGCAGTTCAAGCCATATCTTTTGTGCTGAATTCCTACTCTTTGTGTTCCTTTGCCCCTTTATCACAGAAAGATGATTAGATGAGTTGGCTGTGTCTCATCTGTTGCACTGTAAGCATCTTGCTCTGTTTACAACAGGTATTGGCTAATAGATTATAGGGCCTTATACACAGCATCTTTACACATGTTTGCTATATTGGATTGGGTTGACAAAATCAACCTATTCTTGAGCCAAAATCCTCCTTCTACAACATCCTTGACAAGTGCCCATCAACCACAACTTGGAGACTTCAAGAGAAGGGGGACTCATTACCTTATCAGGAAGCCCATTTCACTTTTGGACAATTCTAATTCTAGATAAGTTTTCTCTTATATTAAGCCCAAATATGCTTCTCTGAAATGTCTCTCCATTACTCCCACTTCTGTCTTTTGGGACCTGGCAAAACAAGTCTAATTTTCCCTACTAGTCTTTCAGATGCATGATGATAGCTGTGAATTGATTGCATTACTCTTCTCCCTTTTGTCTTCAGCTACTGAGGTCTCCTAGGTGACTGTAGGAGCCATCAGGCAAAGTCTCAGTTTACCTTCTTCTTCTCTTGCATTCCTCGTATGGAACAGCCAAAAAGTAACGGCGACTGTACAAATCCAGCAAGGGCCTGGGCAATAGGGGAGACAGAGAGATGGACAGTTAGTATTTCTAATGATGATTGTCTATCACTGAAAAAATATTTTGCTTTAATTGGCTTTTTGGGGAACTGAGATTTGGGCTGACAGTTGTCACTTAACCCCTTTAAGTTCATAAAGTTCTTTGTACACATTATTTCAATTAATTCTGACAACAAATCTGAATAAACGTAACAAAGATTTTCTCTATTTTACAGACAGAATAGAGGAAGTTCTTCAAGGTTAAATGACTTGTATACACTTACACATCAGAGTTATGCTTTATTTGCTATATTGTATTGCCTCTGAATCTTTGGTTGGGTTTGACTAACTGGAAATTTTATGACTCATTTAAAATTTGGTGTGTATAAGTCAATATTTTCAGTGGCTAAAGCTTGGAGCTGATGAGACTGGGGACACTGGTTGGAACTTCCTGTGGGAGAGCTTGCTCTTCACTGCCCCTCCTCCATTACCCCTACTAGGTGCCAGTGATTGTGATGGTATTTGGGTGAAGGAATGTGAATGCTGCTCATTGGCTCAATTCTGCCCATTCTAGTGATGGGGATATAGCTTAGAACATGAGTCCTACACTTAGAGGATAGACTTCCCACCTTTTAGGAGAAAACATATGAGCTATGAAGTTACTTATCAAAAGGGTTCATTTTTATTTAAGCCTTGGGCCAGGAAGGAAATATTAAAAATTCAATTTTTAATCTAAGGTAATTAAATATTTTAGTTACTAGGTTATATATAGGAAACATTAAAAAACAAACAAACAAACAAACAACTCAAACCCACCAAAGGAAGGCCTCTTGCAAATTAAGCAAATTCTCTGTACAGAAAAAATTTGTGGGATAATATAAACAGGGATGGCACAGGATGAGAAAATTTGGAAACAGGCTGGATCTGCCTTATGGGGGAGAATAAACACCGTGATGAGATTATGGAATCCACTCAAGCACTGGAACTATTGGATTCTGCCACATACTTCCTGAATGACTTTTGGTAGATTGATTAACGGCTTTGGAGCTCAATTTCCCATCTTTAACTTTGGTTCTGCCAGCTCCCCAGATTGTGAACTTTCAGTGACAATATCCAAAGCCCTTAAAAAAAATTCAAACCCAAGATGTAATTTCACAAAACTTGAATTAGAGTGTTTGAGGAATCAGGCATTCTGGGTAATTGAAATTTCTGATTGACTAAAGGTTAATTAGGAACCTCATTTTAAAAAGATAGTTGTCCAGAAACATTAATTTACTTCTCTCCTTTACAAAGAATGATGTAGTGAACATGTCCAAGCTGTCTTTGAAGGTATTGAAGGGTGTCTTGTTCTGAACCTCGATAGTGATTGTGAGGTTATAGGCATAGGACAGGAATCTCTTGACAGATAATTGGAAATTATCAGAAAGTCTTTTGGGAAGCAATCAGGGTTAAGTGGCTTGCCCAGTGTCATGCCGCTAGTTAGCATTTGAAGCTAAATTTGAATTCAGGTCCTCCTTGCTGGCACCTACCACTTACCTGCCCCTACCAGCCGTCTTGAAGTATTCCATGAAAGAATTTCAAGCAGGTGGCTGCTACCAGTCCCCTCTTCCTTCATTGGCTGGGACCCCCAATAGGGAGGGAACATAGCTTCTAGTGATTCCCCTTCCAACTGATCCTGGGATTTTACTTACAGCATCACTTCCCCCCTTGAGCCATTCCTTTTTATATCTTGGAGAAATGGGAAATAAATTCATAGAATGTCAAAGATAGAAAGACCTTGGACACAATCCAGTCCAATGAGGATTAGGCCCAGAGAGGGAAGGAGCTTTGCTTAAGATCAGAGGTTCCCCTTCAGTCAGAGTTGGAGGCCGCCCCCTGAAGAGAGGATTGGGATCACATCCATATTATGTCAGGCATCTCTGGAAGTTGTTGAGATGGGGGATTTAGTTTTCAGTAAATAAACTGAGTAGGTTTTTGTTCTTTTAAAGTGGTGGTGATATGAAGGTGCTGCTATTTAGTCAAGGTTTTATGGGCTAATTCTTAATCCTGCCTCAACAGGTAGTTCTCCCAGTTGATGAGTCTTTCCTCACTTAGCAAGGCCAGGTCTCAGCTAGCAGGCCATCACCATATCAGGATCTCCAACCTTTCTAGCTCAGTGGGCCCTGAAATAGGCAGCAGATGTTGCCATAGTGCAGAGAGCACAGGCTAGGAGACAATAAGACCTGAGTTCAAATCCAGCCTCCTAGCTGTGAGACTCTGAGCAAGTCACTTAAGTCTCTTTGCCTCAGTTTCCTCATCTATAAAATGATCCAGAGAAGGAAATGATAAACCACTTCAGCATCTTAGCCAAGAAAAACTCCTAAGGGGGTCATGACTAAACAACAACAGAAGGCCTTGCAGTGTCTGTCTTCATTGGCATAATTTCCCCGAACCCAGGTTTATCTCCATATTAGGAAGAAGCATCAGATCACACAAGTAGTAAGTCTTAGAGGCAAGATTTGAACCCAAGTCCTCTGATTCTCCATTGTACTATGTTATCTCACTGAACAAAGAATCACTTACCTTCTACTCTTAATGACACTAACAAGAATATTACATCATCGTAAGATTTGAAGTGAAAGGGATTTTAAAAAGCAGTCCAAACCCCTTGTATTTTAAAATAATAGACATTTATTAAGCACTTACTGTGGAATTTTGCTAGATATGCACTGGCCACACAAACTCAAAAATGAGATAACCTTGCCCTCAAGGAGCTTATCCTCTACTGGGCAACCCCCTCATTTTACAGGGAAGAAGAAAAAGTTATCAGAGAGGAGAAGAGCTTTTTTTATGGTCACATAGCTAGTAAGTAACACAACTGGAATTTGAATTTGAATCCTTCAACTTTGGGTCTATTCTCTTTCTATTACTATACAGCTGACTCTGATCATCATCAAGTGATCCCTTGACAAAACTGTTGGAGGCAATAGGACTTCAAGAAATTTAAATCACTGACTAGTATAACTTTTTTGGGCACCAGACATTATATAAAGGAGACTTTTTGGGGGGAGGAGGGAAGAAGAGATAGATATCTTGAGCAGTTAAGTCCAGCCTCTGCATTTTACACCTGAGGCTCAGACAGGTAGGTCACTTGTCCAAAGCCACAGAGGTAGGGTGTGAAATTTGAACTCGGGGCCTCTTCTTCCAAACCCAGAACTCTTTCCCCTGTACCACCCAACCACCAACTACATTGTTTTAGAGGACTACATGTCATCAGGACTCCTAGATTCCCAAGCATGGCTTTGGTCAAGAAGGATGGAAGGAGAATGCATTCTGGGAAGAGATTCTTACTTGTAACTATAGAGCAAGAAGCCTTCCAGGATGAGGATGTGGGTATCATCGGAGTTGGATTCCTGGGAGTTCTGTTGGATGTTGATCCCATGTGTACGGGCAAACTTTGTGGGGTTGTTTAGCCATGCAAGGACTGTGTTCAGCATGGCCTCCATGTCCAAAGATTCCAGCACTGGTAGGAGAAAGGGAAGACAAATGGAGGAGAGATAAGCGAAGGTTCTTGGCGACATGGGGCACACAGAAATGTAGAATTTATACCGTTAGCTAAAAACATTTCTACACATTAAAGACAGAAAAAAAATATACTTCCTAGAGCAGACACTGTTCTTACCGTCCCATTGCTTAAAGCCGTCTTCCCCGACTTCTATTTGATCTTGTGGCTGAAATATAGTGAGCAATAAAACATTGCTGCAAACTCATAATTATCAGTCTCCTAAAAATCTCAGGATGACCACCATATCATAAGATTTAGAGCTGGAAGGGATTTTAAAAAGCACCTAGTCCAACCCCCTTGTATTTAAAAAAACCCAAAAAAACAAAAAACAAACAAACAAAAAAACCCTGAACATTTATTAAGCACCTGCTGTGTGCCAGGAATTTTGCTAGATACGCACTGGCCACACAAACTCAAAAATGAGATAACCTTACCCTCAAGGTTATTGGACAACCCTCTCATTTTATAGGGAAGAAGAAAGGGTTACCAGAGAGGAGAAGGGATTTCTTTATCTACTACATAGCTAGTAAGTAATACAGCTGGAATTTAAATTAGAATCCTTCAACTTTAGGTCTATTCTCTTTCTATCAATACACAGCTGACTCTAACCATTTCAAATGACTCCCTGACAAAACTGTTGAAAGCAATAGGACTTCAAGAAAACTAAAGCACTGACTAGTGGAATTTTGGGGGCACATTTATATAAAGGAGGCTTTTTGTGGGGAGGAGGGAGGAAGATAGATGCTCTTGGGGATTACACCTTTAAATGTTTGCCTATTTTAGCCTTGTGTCAGCTTAGCCAAATACCATCCCCCAAACAGAGGAAGAGTGTGTATGTGTGTACAGGAGGAGGTGAGATGCTAAAGGTGCTCCAAGCCAGGAATGACAAGATCTGGCAATGAGTTATAGCCACTGCAGATATAGTCATAGAAAACCTCCTCTCCCTCTTGTAAATTCTTTGGTCCTCTCCCACGATCCTTCTCTTTCTTTCCTCTCTATTGCTTCTTGTCTATAGTTCGTCCTGAGATGGTCTGAGAAATGTGTATGTGTGTGTATGTGTGTTTGTGTGTGGGAGGTATTGGGGGACAGGGTGGGATGTAACTAGGTTATTGAAAGAGAGAGGGACCCAGATACAGTTCTCAAGACATAACATATTAAAGTCCCAGACTGCTTGCAGATGGGAAGCTCTCATCAGATAGATCTGTCCAACCTAGGCTATAATCTAGTTCTGATCTTAGAGGTGTTGTTGAGTTTCCTGTTCAGGTACAGTGTTATCTTGGATGATGGAAAGAATGTTGGATTTGGAGTTAGAGCATCTGGGAGACTGGTGGAACTAGTTTTAGACTAGCACATGAACACGGACATTATTCTAGGAAAGTGAACTATTGTCAATTTTATTCTAATCAGGAAATTGTCGTTTTTCCAATCGGAACAATAACAAATGGCAAATGAAATAATCTATGCAAAGGGCTCCACAAACCTTAAAGGGCTGTACAATATTATTATACATATAATAATACATATAACCTTATTACTACTACTACTAATACTGGTGATGTTCTAGGATGGAACACTGACAATGTTCTAACCTGGAACATTGATGCCATTCTAGACTGGAACATCGATGCTGTTCTAGACTGGAATATTGAAAATATTCTAGGCTGGAAAGCTCTAACATGACTATGAATAGCTGTAGTCCCCTGTTCTTGCTTTTTCTGGACTGGCCAGAGAAACTCTTCTACCCTCCTAGGCTAAAGGGTCTCTGTTCTTTCAGTGACATGGTGTCCCTGTCTAGATTTGGGATGATTACCTTGTAAAAGTCATCTTGGTGGATCACACAGCAGTTTGGTAAGGTTTTGATGAGTCTATTGGTCAGTGTAGTTTTTCCTCCATTGGTCATGCTAGGGAAACAGGATCAAAATCAGGTAATCATAAGGCACTCCAAAATTTTAAGCATTAAAGTTTACAGTAGCTTTAAATTGCACCAAAATTTTCAGGACACTTTGTATAATTTACCCTTGGATGACAGTCATAGGTATCAGTTTCTTTCTAGGAACTGACCATTCATTACAGTCCTGATACCATTCATTCAAGGTCTGTTAAGCTATATGCTGGAGGTGAAACAGATAGAAATGGGCTGGTCCCACCCTCAAGGAGCTTTTTTTTGTTTACCTTTATTAAAGTTTTATGGACATCCGGTACATTCAATTTAAAATGTGTTCACTTTCAAAATTAAGTTACATGGCATTCAACAGAATCAGTCAGAAACCTCAGGAAGGAAAGAGGACATATGGATGCAAAAATATGTTGAAATTAAAGAGAAAATAAATGAAGAGGGCTTCTGGTGCAGTGCTTTAAATACAAACTTTGTCAGATGATGGCTATGTGATCCCGAGCAAATAACTTTTTTAACTTCTCCTCTAGGTAATTATATAAAACTACAGATTGCAGTTCAGATGCTGATCTGTATTGGTGTAAAAAAACAAAAAAAAAAAAAACCCAACCAAAAACCTGTTTGTCTCCTGCAACCTCCTTAGACAATGAAATCATAGGTTTAATAAAAAACAAACAAACAAAAAAGGAAAATGAATAGCTAGCTAACACAACAGAATCTTTTTAGAGTCAAGTGTTTTAAGAAAAATGTTTTTCAGAACAACAATCGCACTTAAAAAAAATCAGTTTCTAATTCTGCTTTACAAATTTGATGGAAAAGAGCACCCCTTCCTTGTCCTTTTCTGACATTCTCGCATTCTGCAATAAAAATTAAGATCAGCTCCTTTCCCTCCTGATTTGATTATACTGACTGGGGTGATGTTAGACTGGATAGTGATATCCTGTACAGAAAACCTGCAGATTGTCCTAGGGAGCTCCATAGAGGATTGGGGGAATAGGTTAGCATATTAATAATCCATGCATTCAGCTGAGACAAACTCCCACTCCCTTTACCCTGTTTTTTACCCCCAGCCCCAATCACTGCCCTTCCCTCTCTTCCTTTCTTTCCTTCAGGGTTTCAGAACATTTTATCTTGATTTCCCTGAATCCAGAAGGAACAAACCTCAGTGAGGAGGACTGATAAAGATCCCCCTCCTGGGATGGGGTTGGGCAGACAGATGGGTCTCATCTCTTTAGGTCTTTTCCCTCTCTATCTGTCTAATGTCATCTTGCTAGGAAAACATCCCCTATCTCCAAATCCCTCTGCTGAATCCTATTTCCCACAAAGGACTAAGGGACACTTCCTTTAACCCCATCCCAGAGAGAGATGGAGATCCCATCACTTCATCTGTCCTTTTTTATCCCTCAGCACCCCTGCCTTCCCCACCTATTATCTTTCATATTCTTCCCACTCTACTTCCTACCCTTTCCTCTTTCCTCCTAAATAGCTCTTTTGATCCCACAGGACCCTCACTCCTCTTGGTATTTACTCTCTCCAGAGAGTCTCTATTCACTGTGATTTTCCAAAATTATTATCACCGATCCGTGGTAGCCATCCTTGTGGGGGGAAACCCCCAAACAACCACACAAGACAGACTGTCCCCGGTGGGATTAATACATTATAATGACATCTCTCTGTAGGATCCTGATGGAGCGCTCTGGATCAGTTTGGCAGGTAACCTTAATTCCAGTTCACATTTCTACTGACCTGCAAGCTTCCCCAGTTGCATTCCTTCTTTCCTATGTTCTTTTGAGATTGAGATATTATCCCCTTAATGTGGATGGTGAAATTGAGTCTTAGAGAAATAAAATGATTAGTTTGGAGAATACAGTTTTTAAGATCATTGAATTTTGGAGCTGAGAGGAGCCTTAGATAGCTCCTGGCAGCGAGTAGGGGTGGGGGTCAGTGGAAAGAAGGCCAGATCTGAAATCAGAGGAAGCTGGATTTGAATCTTGCCTTTGCCACTTAAATTTCCCTTTCCTTCTGAGGAAACCTTCTCATTGAGGGGGTTAGACTAAGATTGTCTCTGGGATTCTCTCTAGTTTTAAATCTATAATCTTAGTTCACCCAACCATTTCATTTTATGGATGAGAAAAATGAGACCCAGAGAGGGAAAGGAATTTAAGTTTAAAGTTTAAGGTTCACAATTAACAAAAGGCAGAGCCAGAACTCAAAACCCAGGCGTCCTGACCCAAATGGACTGTGCCCTAAACACCTTACAAGATTCTCTTCTTTTCTCCTTCCCCCTCTGTCCCCATCCCATGAATTTCACTAAGCCACAGTCATGGACAGCACGAAGCAGGGCCCACCTGAGGCAGAAAGCCCAGGTTTTGACCAAACTCACCCTCCAATGCCAATGATGTACTTCATCTTCTGTTCCCTCTGTGGGTGGGGAGTGGTGGTGGAGACGGCCTGGGTCGGTGCCACGGGAAGGGGAGTGGGAGGCGACCTGAACCAAAGAAAAGATTGTCTGGTTCAGTTTTAGGCTCCCCACTTGGCCTCCTCTCCTTCTCCTTGGCTGCTCTGTGGCCCCCCCTTACTACTTCATTGAGAAAACCCAGCCTGACTTTATAGCTCCAGGAATTTCAACTTGGCCCCCTGGGACGAGGAGATAAGGGGGGCTCCCTTTCTCCTCCTGACCAATCGGGAAGGCCGGGCCATTTCTGGGGACCGGGGAGTGTCTTGTGGCAGCTGCACCTGTTCCTCAGCCCCTTCCCTGGTTAGAAATAGCTTCCCTTTGCCTAAATTAGTCACAGGGCATGGGGGAAATGTCACCCTGGCTGGCTCCTGAGGGAGAAAGGGTGGGGGGATTGGAGCAGGGGGCAGGGCCCAACTCAGTCATCACTTAGAGAGTCTCTGGGCTAGAAATAATATTGGCCTTTCTTGTCCCAAGAGCCCATCTGTGACATTAACATAGTTTCTGTTCTGTTTGCTGCTTTAAAGTGTCAACTCTTACACCTCTGAAAATAGAATGCTTGAGTTAGAGGGGAATCTTAGAACATAGGACACAGACTGTCAGACCATGAAACACGGAATGCTAAACTAAGGGGATCTTAAAACAGAATATGGAATATTAGAGCTGGACTTTAAGTAAAGAGCGCTAGAGCGAGGGGGATCTTAGAACATAAAACACTGAATATTAGAGCTAGACTTTAAAGCACGAGTGCCAGAGCGGGGTGGGGGAGAAATCTTAATTTTAATTTTTTATTAAAACTTTTTATTTTCAAAATATATACACGGATAATTTTCAGCCTTCACCCTTATAACATCTTGTGTTGTAAATTTTTTCCCTCCTTTCCCCCGCCCGTCCCCTAGATAGTAAGTAATCCAATAGGTTAAACATGTGCAATTCTTCTATACATACTTCCACAAATATCATGCTGCAAGAAAAGTCAGATCAAAAAGGAAAAAAATGAGAAAAAACAAAATGCAAGCAAAGAACAACAAAAAGAGTGAAAATGCCATGTTGTGATCCACACTCAGTTCCCATAGCCTTTCTCTGAGTGCAGAGGGAGGGGAATCTTAGAAAGTGGTTAAATATTAATTATCTCGCTTGATCCTGACAACCACTCCCCATGGTAGGAACTATGAGAACACTATCCCTTAATCTCAGTTAACCCCTTTTAACCTCAGAGTTTAAATAATTTACCTATGTTCACAATTACCTTCTCTCTATTTCCACACTTGGTATTGTGGATATCATTGGATTTTAAAGTCAGGAAAGTCTGTCAGTTATTATGAACTACAGGGTCCTGGGTGAGGGACTCCTCAGAGAGATCATATGCCATAATTTATTCTTATACTGTAATTTATTTCATCATTCTCCAATTGATGGGCAGCCACTCAGTTTCCAGTTTCTTGCCACTACAAAAAAGGCTGCCACAAACATTTTTTGCACACTTCCTTTAAGATCTCTTTGGGATATAAGCCCAGTAGTAACACTGATGGATCAAATGATGTACACAGTTTGATAACTTTTTGAGCACAGTTCCAAATCGCTCTCCAGAATGGCTGGATGTATTCACAACTCCACCAACAATGCATCAGTGTCCCAGTTTTCCCACATCCCCTCCAACATTCATCGTTATTTGTTTCTGTCATCTTAGCCAATCTGACAGGTGTGTAGTGGTATCTCAGAGTTGTCTTAATTTGCATTTCTCTGATCAATAGTGATTTGGAACACTTTCATATGAGTGGAAATAGTTTTAATTTCATTATCTGAGAATTATCTGTTCATATCCTTTGACCATTTATCAATTGGAGAATGGCTTGAATTCTTATAAATTTGAGTCAATTCTCCTTAGAGAGATCAAGGAGCTAAATATCTCTGTTCCTCAGTTTCCTCATATGGAAAATAAGTTCCCCCCCAAGCTCACCTTCAGTGTTCCATGTTCTAAGGTCTGGGATTTTACATTCTAAGGAACCTCCCAGCTCTGACATCCCTGACTGGGAATATCCCTTTCAGCTTGGATGGTCCACGTTCTGTGTTTTCAGAACTATTCCAGCTCTGATATTCTGTGTGCTCTTTGAGCCAATCCATTACACTAAAGGAGCAGGCTGGGATTCCATTTTCCGACTCTGACCTCTGACACAGTTATGAAGAAGGGAATGGAATATTGACAGGAGTTTTCCCTGAGAGCCTCTTTTCAAGAGCACGAGGTTTGGGCCATGAGAGACTGCTAAAATTCACGGGCAAATGAAGTCACCAGGATTAGTCAGACTGGTGGAAAAGGCTTCCAAATTCAGAGGCCTGAGGCCTTGGCTGACCAGAAAATAGGGTGGTCTTGTGACATATGTATGAAAGCATGTAAAAAAATCAGAAAGTCCTAAGTGGGTGAGGTATTTGTGGGGATACCAGGTACCCTAAAGGATTAATTGGATATATATGTAATGTTTGACTGAGCTGCTATAATTATATATTAGATTTCATTCGCTGTTATGCAAAAAAGTTGAATTGTCAAGAAGGAAAGGGAATATAGGGTATATAATTTTACATATTTAATTATGCTGAATTAAAAGTGTGACCTCCCTGCTCTGAATCACTTGCTCATAGTATAAATGGAGACTAGGAAGAGCAAAAGGGTTAACGGTTTTTATTAACAGGTGAAGAAACTGAGGCACAGGTGGGGGAAGTTGTGCTCAGATCTAGCAGATTTTAATTGGCAAGAATATAAAGTTAAATTGTGAGAAATGCAAAGGTTTTTTCTTGGGAACAAAAAACTAGCTGTGCACATATAGACACACACATGTACATTATCTGTACACAGTAGACATGGCTATTCAGTAGTTTTGTGTAAAAAAAAAAAAGATCTGAGTTAATAAATAGACCATAAGCTCAATGTGAATTTATTGTGCGACCTTGATAGCCAAAAGAGTGATTAGTATTATTGGCTCTATTAGCAAAAACAGAATACCCAGAAAGTTAAGAAGCTCTCTGCCTTATTTAGACCACATTTGAAGTGTTGGGTTCCATGATGGGTACGTCATGTTTAGGAAGGGCATATATATATATATATATTTTTTTTGGAGGTGTATGTTAAATTCAAATGAAAGACACTGTGGCTCCAAGGCAATCCCAATAAACTTAGGATAGAAAATGCCATCAGCATCAAGAAAGAGAACAACGGAAATTGAATGTAAATCAGCACATACTATGTTCTCTTCTTTTTTTCTCTCTGTTGTGATTTTTCCCTTTTTTCCTGATTTTTCTCTCCTAACATGATTTATAAAGAAATGTGAATTTTAAAAGTTAATATGCATGTATAGTCAGAGAAAGGAAATAATTAATAAAAAGAAAAAAAGAAAGGCAGTATGGAAAAGTGGACTCCAGGAAGATCGTAATTCAAAACCTGCTTCTGACAGTACCCCAGGTAAGACACTTAATTTCCCATTGCTCTAGCTAACTCTCTAAGGCTGTAAGATGCTGAAGAAGTGACACATACATGGATAGAAGGAATTTCCTCATCAGAATGTTTCCAATACCAACAAAACCACAGACCCAGTCCCTTTCTCTATCCCGACTAAAATTAACAGGAGAGTAACCAAACTACCTCTCTTCTCTGCTTACATGCCTGGATCGGGTGCCACCTGGGCTCCCTTCCAGCTCTGCAAATAAGCTGCCTGCATTATAGCTGAATCCCTTACCCCCACCCCCAGTGAATAATGTTTTACATATAGGGGCAGCAGAGAAGCAGGAAAAACAGTAAGGAAATCTATTCTCTGGGCTCATGGGTACACTCCTTTTTAAAAGGAGAGTATGCTTTGGCAAACGGTTCTGCCGGTTCAGGTTGATTGCCAGGTTGAGCCCAAAGGTCAAGGCTGAGCAAACCTTTTCCCTTGGCAGCTCTTCCTCACCCCAGACCCTGTGGAAGGACTTGGTCTTTAGCAGCCAGATCGCCTTAGTGTGGAATGGGGATGGGGCCAGTGGTTTTCCTCTATACCTCTGAGAGCTGCACCCTTGACCACTTTACTGCCCCTACCCCCCAGTTCTGATTGTCCTTCCTGCTGCAAACCCCACAATGAGAGCTGGAAGGGAGACACCCTACAGAGGATTTCCAGGAGGACAAGGACAAAACAACTCTTGTCTAGGAGCACAAGAATTGTACGAGGTGAAAAAAATTAATTTTTATTGTCAATCTAAATTTTTCTCTTCCCCTTTACCTTCTCCCCCACTCATTGAGAAGGCAAGAAATATAACACACATTATCATATGCAATCATGCAAGACATATTTAGGAGGATATATGTTTTCACAAAACAATGACTTATTTATTAGGCTTTTTATTTTTCCAACTTTTTTTGTTATGCATTCAAAGTTTTGTTACTTTTTAGGCAGTCCTAATCTAGGCAATACTATTCTTGCAGTTTAAAATTTTTTTTATTTGATTTTCATCATTTCAGGCAGTCACCAAGCATTTATTAAGCATTTACAATATAGTAGATGCTTCATAAATATTTGTTGACTGACTGACAGATGTGTTAAATGCTAGAGATACAATGAAAAGCAAAAAACAAAAAAAACAAAAAAACAAAAAAACCCACAATACCTAACCTCAAGTACTTTCTAATCTAATGAAAGAGACAACTTGTAAATGACTCATTATGGGCAAGATAGAGAGAAGATAATCTCAGAAGTGAAGATATTTTTAGATGTCTTTATATTTCTTATATTTGAAACTTTGAATGTTATAAAGTTGTTCTATTACATTGACAAATTATGAATTTTTCAGTCATTTCTTAATCATTAGCAATAAAGGTGTTTTTTCTCTTCTAATCATTGGGGATACAGAAAGAAGCAAAAGACGATCCCTGTCCTGAAGGAGCTTACAGTTTAATGGAGAAGACAACAAACAAACATATATATGTATACAGAAAATGCATATTCTCTCTTTATATACACATACATATATATGCATATATATGTACATATATATGCATATATATATGCATATATATATATATGTATAAAACTATAGGATAAATAGAAATGACTAACAAAAGGAGACACTAGTCTCAAGAAGGATTAGAATTCTACCTACTGTTACTCCAACCATTGCCCTTTGGATGATCTATAGCTTAAATCTTTGGAGACTGAGGTATTCTGTGCTTTGCAGATAAATCACTGGAATAATATTGAATTTAAAAAATAGATCTTTGTTTTATGGGAAAACTTAGCATTATTAAAAGCCCTGCTTTGAAAAAGTATTCCAAAGGCAATCCAGTCTGTTCTCCCCTTACTGTTCATTTCTGAGCCCATTTTATTGTCCATTCATAGTGTCTGTCTAAGATATATAAACTGGAGAACCAGCTCATTGGGCTGTCTTACCAATCATAATTGTAGCCTTCCCTGTATCTGAGTATTCTTGGGTGGATAGTTAGATCAATATGATATATTTCCTGTTTATTGCTTAATGAATACTAAAGAAAAACAAAGAAAAATTTAAAACCCATGAGATTTGGTAGAGAACTTTAAAGGTTCTCTTTCCATAAGGAGTCTATTATATATATATATGTATGTATGTGTGTGTGTGTGTATATATATATATATATATATGTTAAGCTCATTACATGATAGATGCAATCATCAAGATAATTTTGTTTAATGACCCTTCTGTGTTTAAACATCAAGTGAAGAATCAGACAGGAAGACACATTCACTAATGTCATGGCAGATATCTTGTGCAAAATTAAAACAGAAGATAACTATTTTAATATTGGAGGAATCTTATAGGCTTCTGTTTGAGAATGAATGGACTCAGCCCCAGAACACTACAAAGTTTTTTTTAGTGAGACCCATCATCACTTAAAAGAGCCCATACAAGAAATCCATACAGGAAAAATCAAGCGGATGAAAAATGCATATTATCTAGATTATTTTAGATTAATTGGACAAGCAAGTAATTCAGTCCATTAATATATGTATGTTAGATTGGTTCTGGTGATGGTCAACGACAAGGGTCCAGAGTTCAATGGGAAAAGGATACCTGGATCATACTTGTAAGTTTGCATTGTCTTTCAATGACCCCAAATTTCTTGTTGTCATGAAAATCCCTCTGAAGATGCTCAAAAGATGCAAATAATAGAATCTTAATATAGGGGGCCCAAAGGCCGATAGAAAAAATGAATGAAGCAACTTCTATATATTACCAAAGATGAATTGTGTGGGGGAAATGATTTTAAAAAACCTCAAATGGAAAAAGGGGTGAACTGATGGGTCATACAGCACTAATCACAAATAGTCTAAGTTAGGGACTGTCTGTCTATGACTGTAATGTAAGTATATTGATAATGAAAATATTAAAAGAACCAGAGAAAGACCTTAGCCATGTTGGTAGATGGTCCATGAATCATCTTTGGAAACCAGGGACAAGGATTGCAGAAAATGAAAAATGTGGATAGATTGTAATGCTCACAGATGAAGCAGGACCTGTCTCAATGAAGTTATGGATCTATCGAGGTATTGGAGCAGAAGTTAAATTCAAGTAATAAAAGTGGGCAATCATGCTGTTAAATTTTTTTTTTTCATGAGACTACTTCTAAATTTTTTCCATGTAATATTAATTCTTGGTTTCAGTAGGTAATTAACTTTTTAAGGAAAAAATTATATTCTCATACTTTAAAAATTTTTTTTAGAAATCATAAATGGGTATTACATTATATTTTGCATTTCTGTGTAATGATATAACATTAATAGTTTTTCTTATTGATATGATTTATTATTTTCTTATTTTTCTTAATTTTGAATTATTATTGAATTTCTAGGATAAGTTGAATTTAGCTGTAAGTATATGTATATATATAATTTTGGAACTAATAATATATTTTGCTTGCTTTTTTTAAACATTTAGTATTCTGTATGTTTTCCATTACTTCTCTATTAAAGAATCAAGAAATAGATGACAGCCCAAGTGTTGTAAAAATATTTCTGAGATATTAAAAGCATATAGTATATATGTATATATTTTTGGACCTATTCATTATGGGAATTTATTTTGTTTGACCATATGTGTTTGTAAAACAGGTTTTGTTTTTCTTCCTTTTTTTTTTAGTGATGATGAGGAGGGAGAAAAAGTGGGAAAGAGAGAATTTAGATCTTTAAAAATAAAACTGAGTTTTAAAAAACATATGGATCCCTTGATATTCTTGACCTTTTGTTCTTCCAAATGCATTTTGTTATTTTTTCTAACTCAAAAAAATAATTTTTTAGTAATTTTATTGGATGGTATTAACTATATAAGTTAGTTTAGGTAAAATTGCCCTTCCTATCAGTGAACAATTACAATTTCTCCAACTATTTTAATTTAATTTTATTTGTATAAAATTTTAAAAATAATTTTATTCACTTAGCTCATGGATTTGTTTTGTTTGATTTTATTTTGTTTGTATCATGATTTTCCTTTACTCATTTTCATTTTTGGTAATTTTAGTTTTTGTCTCTTTTGGATTAAATTTGTTAATCATTAAAAAAAAACATGCTCCAAACTTGGTTGTATTTGTCACTTTAATTGTTCTTTTTGTTTTCTATTTAAGGGGGAGGTCTGGAAAAATGAAATCATGCTTACTTTTGATAATTTCATCCTCTAGAAGACTATATGTGAGCTGAGCAAAGCTTTGAATACCCTGTTTGAAAAAAACAACAGAAATTTTGCTGGGGAGAGTGAATCTTGGGTGTTGAGAACTCAGAGCAGGCCAGGGTCAAGTGTGACTGATTGATGGCCAGGGCTTCTGTAATTAGAGATGGGATCAAGCATGGAAATAACCAGCCTGGAGAGAAAACCAAGTGCTGAGCTGGAAAACTTTAGGTCAAGAAGTGGGGCCTGAAGCTATAGGGAAAATGCCCAACTATAAGTGAGTAGCTAATATACAATTTTCCTTCTAAGCTGGAGAGTTCAAGGGGTTCCTTGGGAATGAGACCAGCATCCCCGTATGGAGAGTGGATACAGTGCTGGGCTTGGACTAAGGAAAAACTGGATTCATTTTTTGCCTCTGATATTCACTAGCTTTGAGACGTGGCCAGATCACTCAACCTCCCAGAATCTCAGTTTGTCATCTGTAAAATGAGAGGATTGGACTAAATATACTTTAAGGCTTCTTCTAGCTCTAGGAATGATATAGGATCATAGGCAAGATAGACAGCAACTACTTAAGAATGAGTGGAGACTTTAATAACTGAATCAATATATAGTATTGCTAAGTAGTTTGTTTAATTAAATGCCTTTGCTTTAAATTGCTGTCTTAGACTTGTGACAGAAATTTAAATATCAATGGGAACTCTTAAGCTATAGGTTTAAATATAGGTATAGTGGGAGGGAGGTCATGTTTTATAGTGGGTGGGGCCCAGGGCTATGTTTATTTTTATTAATTTCTCCCCTCATAATAAAAATTTCCTGTCTTCTGCTTTCATTTCATTTATTTAAATGTGGATTCAATTAATTTAATTTCTCTTTTTAAAAAAAATTTCTTGATTTAGGCATTTAGTGTATAACTTTGCCACTAATTATTGGTTTGATCATATGTGTCATGTTGCCATTTATGTAATTTGTTATTATTTTTACAAATTGTTCATTAATATACTCCTTTGTTGGGTAAATTAGTGATTTCTATATAAGCCAATGCCTTTTGTTTATATTATTTTTGTTTCTTTCTAGTGGAATCACAGACAATCACAGATGAACCACAACAGATGATCCAACAGCTACAGAGAAACTTTTCAGTCATTTTTGAGTCATGTCCAACTCTTCATGATCCCTTTTGAGGTTTTCTTGGCAAAAATATTGGAATGGGCCATGTCCTTCTCCAGCTCATTTTATAGATGAGGAAACTGAGGCAAGCAGGATGAAGTGACTTGCTTAGAGTCACTCAAATGGTAAGTATCTGAGGCCAGATTTGAACTCATGAAGATGAATTTTTCTGACTCTAGACCTGGTGCTCTATCCATTGTATCATCTAGTTGACCTCTGTAGCATGTGAATGCAATGGAATTCAGAGACAACTTGATTTGTACAAACTGATGTGGAGAACAATTTACATGATAACAAAATAACGTAAAGAGAAGCAACATTGGAAGACTCCAACGCTCTGCTCAATGGAAGGTCCTGGTGAAGGGAGGATGCTTTGGGGATCATGTTCCTGCCTCTCAGCACACAGGTGCTGGGTTCCACATGTGGAATGACGCTTACATTTTCAGAGGTGGCTAATATATTGATTTGTTTTTATTGATTCAGCAAAGAAGGATTCTATTAAGGTCAGAGATGAGGTGACAATTACGTAGGAAAAGAACACCAATAAAACATTTTTTTAAAAGACAAATGATGGATGCAAGCAGTTTGTGGTCTTATTACTGATCATGACTTAGAGGGAAGAGTGATATCAAGGGCTCCATCAATAACAGGGATGAGGAGAAAAGGATCTGGCTGATTAGGTAGAGAAAGGGAAGGAAACAGTTGAACAGCCTGATGTACTGATGTCCAAAATATTGAAAAACAAAAAAACAGAAAGAATGCCCTGAATATGTTGGTTAGATCCTCTATGGAGGATTTAAGGGGATGAATAAATGGAAAAAACATTTGTTAAGTTTTTACCATGTGTCAATTGTACGAGGTATAGGGAATACAAATAAAAAGTAAAGAAAGTCCTGCCCTCAAGGAGCTTATACTCTCTAATGGGAAAGACAAGAGTGCTGGGCAGGGAAGAGTTCTTTGGTGTGGGGAATCACAGGGATAGTTAAGGAGGTCTTTTCCAGAAGCAATGGTAATATTAATTTAATTTAATACTGTGCCCAGAGCAATGGATGTAAGGGGGTCCCCTCTGAGTAAGAGGTGAGAGAGTATCCACTGTGGCAGAGTGATGGCAAGATGATGGGTGGATGACTAAATATTATGTAGCACAGAGCCTGGGCCCAATTAGGCAGAATGAGTTAGATGAGCTTGTGCTCACTCATCAATCAGGAAGTCAAACCACAGGACCAAGATCCAAAGCTGGATGGATCAATAGGAAGGAGAGAGGGAATCTGGATCAGCTCCAGTTGGGAAGAAGGGGTACAACAGTAGGGCAGATGGAAGACATGTGATGGATAATGGACAAGAATTGCACAGAAAGAGTAAGAACAGATGGGCTCGATCTTCTCTGGTGGGGGTACTAGCCACTAGCCATTGGATCATGGATTCAATGAATGATTAAAGTATTTCCACTTTGATTTCAGAAGTCTGCAATATACTACATGTCTTGCTTTCTAAATTTATCTAGCACTTCTTATGTGCTGAAGAACATGATTTTTGTGAGCCTTTCAGTGTGTTTTTGAGAAATGTATATCTCCCTGCTTTTTAGATTAAATTTTCTGTCTCTTTCTCTTTCTCCCTCCCCCCTCCCTATTTGTCTTTCTCCCCTGTCTCTGTCTCTCTTCCTTTATCCCTCCTTCCTTACCTGCCCCCTCTTTTTTCTCTATTTTAATCCCTCTTTCATCCCTTTCTTTCTTTTTCTCCCTCTTTCCCTCTCTCATTCTTCCTATATCTTTTCCCTTTTCTCCTTTTCTCCTTTCTCTTGTCTTCTTCCCTCTCCATTTTTCTCTCTCAAATCTAGCTAGAGTTAACAATCTGTTCAAGTTAGTAACATTTCTTATCTATTTTTTTTGTTTGGTTATAATATTCTCATAGTTGACTGCTGAAATCTCAGTTGATTACTTTTTTTTAAATCAATTTCAGTATGTGAAGATGTTATGTTTTTCCTTGACCCAATCCCACAAATTGGAATATAACTTGGTATATAACCAATATATAAATGTATATTTATATATGTGAGAATTGCATTCAGTTCAGATTGAGTGCTTCACTGATACCTCCCAAATATGAACCAGAGTGGATGCTCTAGCATTTTGAATCTCAGAGTCTAGTCTGACTTTGAATTCTGGTTCTGCTACTTATTATCTGTGAAACCTTAGAAAAGCCCCTTAACCTTGCTTGGTCCCAGTTTCTTATTTGTAAATTTAAAGAGTTGGATTAGATGCCTCTGAATCCTTGTCCTGGTTGAACAAAGGTCTGATCTTGCTCTTTAATTGAAGAGTCCATTTTTTCATGAATATGCTATCATCTACCCTAACATATACCCTTCCTTACTTCTGCTTTATTGCTTGCTTGGATAAATATATTTGCTTGATATCTGTGATTGTCATTTGATGAGAGAGGGTTGAGATGGCAAAGTAAACTGTTACCCTTCTCTGTTGAATCATCAAGGGAACTGACTTTATCCTGAACTCTGAAAAGAGTATTCTGTCTCTAAACTGTAAACACCTGACATGGAGTAGATAGATATAATTTGAGACCAATATCTCTCTTGGAAATAGGAGAGTTGAGGAGTGAGTGCCCAGCTTTTCTGCTCTGCCCAAAGCTGGAAATCACAGTTTCCCTGGAGACATGGTAGCCAGATTCCAGATCAGATCATATCTGTCTAAATATATACCTGAAACATGGGCCACCTCAGGTCCCTGTGGTTCAGGTCAGATCTATTAAATTATAATACAATGTTATCATTTATGAAAAGACATGAAAGAATGAGAATGACATAAGATGAGAAGGCATGGAGAAGTCTGTACTAGTGAAGGAAATGCTCATACCAATAAAATTCTGGATCTATTAGAGTATCTGATTTCCTCAAAAATAGTGACAAAATTCTTATCTTTTGGGGGTGTGTTCTGGGACACCAATAATATTGGTGCCACTCCTTCTAATCCTGTTCTCCAGGTACGTGACTTTCCCCTCTCTACTTTTGATTTTTTCCCATTTTTGTGATTTTCTGAATTATTTCTGAGCACCACACTCCTGATGGATGAGGATTTTCTTGAGGGATGAGAACTTATCCCATTTAGCTAAAGCCAGATCCATCATGCTGATCTCCTTCCCTTTTCCCAATGTGCTCCAGAATCACATATACTTTCCTCCCCACAAATTTCCTGGCTTTCTAGCACCTCTACCTCTGGGAACTTTTTAAGTGAATACTTCCATTTTTAAAACATCATGTCAATCAATTGCCCTATGAGGTCACTCATCATTCCTGGGATTTCCCAAAATACCTTTCCCTGGCCACTGCTCACCTATATTTGTGTTGTCTATCCCTATTAAAATGTAAACACCTTGCTTTTTGTATGTGTACCTACAGTGCTTAGTGTAGCATTTGGCCTCTAGTAAAAAGTGCTCAATAAATGTTTTTTCAATTCATTCATTTTCTATTTTGGTTGCATTGTCTATCCATATTTCTCTGTGAATTATTTCAACTTTTTAAAGACAATTAGGTGAAATGTTTCAGTTACAGGTCTGCTATATACTAGGATCATAACATTTAAAAGAACTTCAGAGATCATTAAGTCCCACCCCTTTATTACAGACAAGGAAGCTGAAGATTGGGGGAAGTGACTTGTTCAACTTTACCCATTGATAGTAGAGATTTGAATTCTTCTGATGTCAAGTCCAGCATTCTCTGCCCCTTATACCATACCGCCTTTCCTGTACAATGTTGGGCTTGGTGCTTTTTCCATTTTTAGCGGACTCTTTTCATTCTCATCTGAATTTTCTTAGCTACATCTAGTTCTTTCCACTCAGTGTTTATGTTCAACTATCCTATCCTCCTTGAATTCCAGTTCCTTGAGAGATCCAGTGTTCCATCTCAAACAAACCATTTCAGACCTGGAAACTGGGCAAAGATTGAGATGGGATTGGAGTAAAGGGAAGAGAATATGGACTTTACATAGATGTACAGGGGTCACGATAAGTATGTTTTGCAAATATTCTCTGATTTGATCCTCACAATAATTTTGGGTACTATTATTATGCCCACTATACAGTTGAGAAAACTGAGTTAAATAGAGATTATGTGATTTGCCTGGAGTTACACAGTCAATAAGCAACTGAGGTTGGATTTGAACTTAGGTTTTTCTGGCTTTAGGACCAACACTCTCTCCA
The DNA here is from genome assembly GCF_048593235.1 of Sminthopsis crassicaudata. NCBI lineage: Eukaryota > Metazoa > Chordata > Mammalia > Dasyuromorphia > Dasyuridae > Sminthopsis > Sminthopsis crassicaudata. The sequence goes on along the minus strand of NC_133617.1, from coordinate 64,690,589 downwards.
TTTAACCACCAGCTGCCAATGGGACTTAAGACTTTGATTCTTAAATGAAAGAACAGTTCTCTATCTAGAAAGGATTGGGATGTCCATGGTGTTTGGGGTAAGAGGCTAACATCCTGCTAAATACCAAAATGAAGTTTCTGCTTTTTATCATATCCCATTTACCTCCTGGGTTAGGGGAGTGGTGATGGTCTGCTTTACCTCCTGGATTAGGGAGTGATGATGGTCTGCTTTACCTCCTGGGTTAGGGGAGTGGTGATGGTCTGCTTTACCTCCTGGATTAGGGGAGTGATGATGGTCTGCTTTACCTCCTGGGTTAGGGGAGTGGTGATGGTCTGCTCATGTTTGGATAGGCCTTGGGGAGGATGTGAGGAAAGGAGAGATTTAGGTGCTGATCTGAAGGTTGGTTCCTAAAGCTTTCCTCCTAAGCATTAGGTGTGCCATTCAAGTCAGCTCTTACCAGAGAGAGAGCCTAAGTTGTGATTATGTGCTTGAAAAACAGCTAGACATCCCACAGGCCTGATGAACTGTTTCTTCATTTTGTGTATGGGGAGGAAACGTTCAGTGTAGTAAATGCAAGCGCCAGGCCACCCTCTTCCCTATAGGCTTTAAGGGCACTGCTTAGAATGTTCAGCAAATATTTATTAAGATTTTCTTAACTTGTACAGAAGGAGGCATAAGGAAAGGTGTACAAGAGGTCAAGGAAGTGGAGAACTGGGTCAAGGAGAGGGAAGCTGGGGGAAAGGGAATAAAGATATTTTACTCCTTTTTAGTTTTCCTCATTCTCACTCATACTTGCCAAACTTCTATCTGGACATCTGTAAAATGAGGGAGGTTGGACTAAATGACTTCTAAGTTTCTTTCTACTCTTTCGATCCCGTGATCCCAAGCCTATCACCTTGGGTGAGATGTGAGATGTGCAAATGTTAGAGAATCCTCACTAAATGTTCACACGGACCATTTGTACCCAAACTTCTGCACTCATTTTGGTTTGATTGGCCACAGTTGGACACACTGCAACTTGACTCTAACATAGATTATTATTCTGGCCCTTTTCAAGAACTATGGACAATAACCAACCAACCAATCATTTTGGGTCACTCCGTAACTTTCTTTTTTAACCTAAAAACAGGACAGCCCCTAAATACCTCAATAATGGGTCACTGATCTGACCAAATGTGGAATTTCTAGTACACTTTCTAACTGGGCAGCTATGGAGATCTCACCCTCAGTTTCCTCACGTGTAAAACAGACAATGGTAAGGAAAGTGCTTTTAGACCAGAGAATATTAAAGAAATCTGAGCTAATATTATTATTTGCTCATTTTCATCTGTTGTTTGTTAAGGAGAAGTTTAAGGATATTTAAGTTTCACCACCTACTTGAGATCACTGTCACGAAAGGCAACTCTGGTCTCTCCCACAACCTCTAGTCAAATTATGGAATTCTGGACTATCTCAAATAGATCATGGTTACATAAAAACTCTCAGGTCACTTTAAAATGTCACTTACCTCTCTAGGACTCTATCCTTCTTTGTCAAATGGGGATGAGACTTGTATGACCAAAGTCATATTCTTTTTTGTGTGTGGGAGAAGAAAATAAATGCTTTGTAAACCTTAAAGGGCTCTAATTGTGAGCTATTGTGGAGAGAACCGTAGGCTCATGTAAGGAGGGACCTTGGAGGTCATTTAGTCCAATTTCCCCATTGTACAGAGGAAAAAACTGAGATCAGAGAAAGGAAGTGAATTGTCCAGGATCACATAGGGGGTCGACGGCAGAACTTTGTTCTACTTTATTAATTTTGATTTTGCTACATCTAGTGGAGGGCCAGAATTCACAAAACTTGGATTGGAATCTTAGCTAGACCTCTTACATTTGTGAGCGCCTGGAAAATCACTATAACTCTGACCCTCACTACATGGGGACTAATGAACCTGGCAACCCTTACCTCATAGGTCTGTGGAGGCAAAAAGTGCTGTAAACATTGAAGTGATATAAAAAATGGATACTGTTACGTAAGGACACATTTTTAAAAAAATCATAGGCTTAAGCCTTCCCTTACACATTAGACTTTCCAATATACAGTATATACATTATACAATTGATATTTAAATTCCATGCAGTGACCTATCAACAGGAAGGGGCAGCATGTTGGGGTAGGGTGATATAATTGGTTATGTCCCAATCCAGAGCCAGCTGAGGTGGGCGGGCTTTGTGTTTAGGGGGAATAATTCTGAATGTCTATGGTACTGTGAAAACCCTTCCTCAAAAGTATTTCCCTTGAAGAAGAAGAAGAAATATATACCCAACTATGGAAACCATTGTCTGCCAGCAACAAGAAAACAGCTTGTCAGAGCTGGGAGGGCCGTTAGAACACAGAGTGGCAGAATTGGAAGCTACCTTAGAACACAAGGTGTTGGAACAGGGAATATCAGAGCTAGAAGGAATTTTAGGACCTAGAATGTAGAATGTCATAGTTGTAGAAAGACTTAGAACAGAGAATGTGAGATCTGGAAGGGCCCTTAGAACCCAGGAGGTCAGAGCTGGGAGGGCCCTTAGAACCCAGGAGGTCAGAGCTGGGAGGCCCTTAGAACCCGGGATGTCAGATCTGGGAGGGCCCTTAGAACCCAGGAAGTCAGAGCTGGGAGGGCCCTTAGAACCCAGGAGGTCAGGGCTGGGAGGGGCTTTAGAACCCAGGAGGTCAGGGCTGGGAGGGGCTTTAGAACCCAGGAGGTCAGAGCTGGGAGGGCCCTTAGAACCCAGGAGGTCAGAGCTGGGAGGGCCCTTAGAACCCAGGAGGTCAGAGCTGGGAGGGCCCTTAGAACCCAGGAGGTCAGAGCTGGGAGGGCCCTTAGAACCCAGGAGCTGGGAGGGCCCTTAGAACCCAGGAGGTCAGGGCTGGGAGGGCCCTTAGAACCCAGGAGGTCAGAGCTGGGAGGGCCCTTAGAACCCAGGATGTCAGAGCTGGGAGGGCCCTTAGAACCCAGGAAGTCAGAGCTGGGAGGGCCCTTAGAACCCAGGAGGTCAGGGCTGGGAGGGCCCTTAGAACCCAGGAGGTCAGGGCTGGGAGGGCCCTTAGAACCCAGGATGTCAGAGCTGGGAGGGCCTTTAGAACCCGGGAGACCAGAGCTGGGAGGGATCTTAGAACAGAGAATGTCAGAGTTGTGAGGGATCTTAGAATACAAAATGTTAAAACGGGATGTCAGAGCTTGAAAAGATCTTAGAATCTAGAATGTAGGCTGTCATAGCTATAAAAAGCCTTAGAATGGGGGATGCTAGAGGTGGGGAAGACCTCAGAACAAGGATAGAATGTAAGAGAGTCCTTAGAATAGAAAATGTAAGGGCTAGAAAGGATCTTAGAACACAGAATTCAGTATTCAGAGGGATCTTAGAACAGATGATGTCAAATCTGGGAGAGAAGCTAAAATGTTTCCTTAGAATAAAGAATTCAGAAAGTCACAGAACTAGTCTAGTTGATCCTACTAGATCATTTGCACAAATTAACATTAATTACAATACATACAGATGCTCTAAGCCCTATCCCTTTAGTCACTGTAAAGCAGTGTGGTCCAGTGAAAAGAGCTTCAGATGTGGAGGGTTGGTCTATATACCTGTACCTGTATGATGTTGGGCAGCTCACTCCCCATCTCTGGGCATCAGTTTCCCCAACTGTAAAAAGGGGATAGGTTAGACTAGAAGCCTTTGAAGGTCCTTTTGGTCTGGATGTTCTGTGGCTATGTTCTAACTGAATGTCCAATTCTAAGTCCCATGAGTCTGTACAGTATGGATAGCCTCTAGGACCTGACAAGTTTTATCCTCAGGCCTGAAGATTGCAGAGATCTGTGATTTCATTAGGGTGGATACTTTCTATATGGAGGCAAATTCAGCTCCTCTTTACCATAGCAGGTAGTGTCTAGTGATTTCTGTGGCCATAAACCTCAAATCATAGGTTTTAGTTAGTATTTTGATGGTATCTCTGAGGAAAGAGCCTACAAAATATTCCTTCTTCTCCATCTGGGATGCTGATTCCGTAGCCCATTAAAGTTTCCCAAACATTTTCTCCTTGAAAATTCTGTGAGGTTGAACAATGGCGTGGTGGCACTCACCAGGGCTTGGGGCAGAGGCCCAGCCTCTGAGAGCCCAAGGACACTGGCAGCCATGGCAAGGGAAGGCAGCTTTTGTTTCTGAAATCCTTCAGAATCCATCAGTTTACATTTCCATAAAGTTGGTTAAAATAGTTAGATGTAGATATTTTCATTTATACCAGCCCTGCTATACCATTTTGCTTATAGACCACGGAACATAGAGTCATAGAGTTAGCTATTGAATCCAACTTGACTCATCTTACAGATGGGGAAACTGAGGCATAGGGTCATTTCTAGGATTCATAGCTAGTAAGGTCTGAGGAGGAATTTGAATTCTAGTTTCCTGGACAGCAAGTCTGGTACCCTATCTCCCACACAATGCTCCCTCGATCTGTAATCATATGCATCCCTTCTTAGGATATAGTAGCTTGTGGTCACAAGTTGGACAGTTACCCGACACCGCCTTATCTTTTTTTTAGGCATGTGAGTCCAAGAACCTTAATGAATATTGTTGCCTATCTCATTTTTGGAACCCACAAAGGTTTACTTGCTTAGAGAAGATTAGGAAATGATGATTGCTAACTTAGGTTGCATTTCACTTTGAGTGGAGAGCAATGGCATAAAAAAGTGTCTTGGTTAGGCCCAAACCTATCATTTTATTTAATTGGGTAGTTATTTGGGGACTTATTCCCTCAGAGAGTATTGTGGTTTCTTAAGGACTGGATGGATTTTAATGAAAGTGAGAGACAGGGCTGGTGAATGAGGATCAGATCTATTGAACGTCAGAACTGGGGGCCCTTGAACACAGAATGTGAGAGCTGGGAGGGTCCTTAGAACATGAAATCTGGGGGCCCTTAAATATAGAATGTCAGAATTGGGGGGCCCTTAGAACATGAAATGTCAGAACTGGGGCCCTTAGAATACAGAATGTCAGAACTGGGGGCCCTTAGAATACAGAATGTGAGAGGTGGGAGGGTCCTTAGAACATGAAATCTGGGGGCCCTTAAATACAGAATGTCAGAACTGGGGGGCCCTTAGAATACAGAATGTCAGAACTGGGGCCCTTAGAATACAGAATGTCAGAACTGGGGCCCTTAGAATACAGAATGTCAGAACTGGGGCCCTTAGAATACAGAATGTCAGAACTGGGGCCCTTAGAATACAGAATGTCAGAACTGGGGCCCTTAGAATACAGAATGTCAGAACTGGGGCCCTTAGAATACAGAATGTCAGAACTGGGGGGCCCTTAGAATACAGAATGTCAGAACTGGGGGGCCCTTAGAATACAGAATGTCAGAACTGGGGCCCTTAGAATACAGAATGTCAGAACTGGGGCCCTTAGAATACAGAATGTCAGAACTGGAGGCCCTTGAACACAGAATGTGAGAGCTGAAGGCCCTTACATAACACAGGTCAGAACTGGAGGCCCTTGAACACAGAATGTGAGAGCTGAAGGCCCTTACATAACACAGGTCAGAACTGGGGGGCCCTTAGAACATGAAATGTCAGAACTGGGGCCCTTAGAACACAGAATGTGAGAGCTGGGAGGGTCTGTAGAACATGAAATCTGGGGGCCCTTAAATACAGAATGTCAGAACTGGGGGCCCTTAGAATACAGAATGTCAGACCTGGGGGCCCTTAGAATACAGAATGTCAGAACTGGGGGCCCTTGAACACAGAATGTGACAGCTGGAGGCCCTTACATAACACAAGTCAGAACTGGGGGCCTTAGAACATGAAATGTCAGAACTGGGGCCCTTAGAATACAGATTGTCAGAACTGGAGGCCCTTGAACACAGAATGTGAGAGCTGGAGGCCCTTACATAACACAGGTCAGAACTGGGGGGCCCTTAGAACATGAAATGTCAGAACTGGGGCCCTTAGAACACAGAATGTGAGAGCTGGGAGGGTCCTTAGAACATGAAATCTGGGGGCCCTTAAATACAGAATGTCAGAACTGGGGGCCCTTAGAATACAGAATGTCAGAACTGGAGGCCCTTGAACACAGAATGTGAGAGCTGGAGGCCCTTACATAACACAGGTCAGAACTGGGGGGGCCCTTAGAACATGAAATGTCAGAGTTGAGAGATCCTTAAAACACAGAAGGTCAGAGCTAGGAGGAAGGCCCTTAGAACAGATTGTCAGAGCTGAAAGGAATAATAGTAGGATATAAAATATGGAATGTGAAGTCTGAAAGGGACTTCAGAATATAGATTGTCAGAACTATGAGGGCCCTTAGCAATTATCTGCTCTAGTCTCTTTATTTTATAGAAGAGGAGACTGAGACCCAGAGGGGAAAGTAACAAAGTCACACAAATTATTAGTGCTAGAACAGTATAAACCTTGGTCTACTAGGTTCCAGTCCAAGGTTTTCCAACTATACCATGCGGCTGCAATTCATAGTATCAAAAACATGTTTAAAACTGTGAGATTTAACTCAGCCCAGTACTTTCTCTTTTCAGCCTATTAAATCCCAGAGCTCACATGAACTCACAAAGAATCCTTAAAGGACGTGAAAGCCGATCTCCACATTTTACAAGGATGAAGTGACTTATTCAAGTCCATTCAACAAGTCAATAGCAGAGGCAGGACTATTCCACAGATCATGTAGTTCTCAGTTCCACTGCACAATGCTAGTTTTCTGGGATGGACATGGGTGTTTTCCAGAGTTGCTGACTACCTTGACATTGAATGACAACTCTGGGGGTTTGCGATTCAGGGAGACATGTTTGAACGGGATGCAGAGGCAAAGACCATTTGTCCATTTTGGGAGTTTGGCAGAGTTAGGAATGTGGGTAGAAGGGCATGTCTTGATAATTTTGTTTTCATTTTTCCAAGGGCTAGCTATGTCAAACAACGGGAATCAGAGAATTTGTAGTATAGCCCTACATCCCCCCCCCTTTTTTTTTTTCAAAAGGTATCCTGTCCTTGGGGGGTGGGGTAGGTGAGGAGCTATTGGATGAAGCTAGCAGCATCCCAGGGATACGGCTCCTTGTGTGAGGATGCTAGATTGATCTAGAGTCCTCAGCTAAGATTCCTGGAGCTTGAAGAACAGCTTTAGTTAGAGAAAATTCTGAGTTTGGGTCCCAATCAGTCTATGATCCTTTCAATAACTCCAAGGCCTTCCCAGGCTCCTACTTTTCTCCTGATGAAGAAAAGTGGACAGCCACTATCTGGGTTCTTCTGGACCCCGCATCCTTTCCAGTGAGTATAGAGCAAGTGAGATGCTAGAAAAAGACAAGATAAAGATTCACATGTGCTTGGAGCTCATCAATATTATCTAGACTTGAAATCTCTGCAAGTCTCAGTCTTCCTTGTTCCTGGAGAGAACTCCTTAGCTGTAGTCAGTTTAGAAAAACTTCTTTAGGTAACATTGCCATCCTTTGTAGCAAAGGTAGATGGCCTGGGTTCAGTGGCCTTGGAATAGAGTTATAATGACAATAAGAGCTTAGAGCAAGGGAGCTGCTCAAGAGAGTCCAAAGTAGACCACACATCCATTGCTTAAAAGATCCATTGCTCTACCTGCTGATTGTCTGTCTTGTCTGTCTCTCCTTGAGTTTTTCTAAGCTTCTTAGAACCACAGGTTTTGGGGAAAGATCACCAGAATTCATCTAGTCTTACTCAGCAGCCTTTGCTAATTTCTTTCAGTGACCTAGGGAAGAAGACTCTTCCAGTGGACAGCTCCTGTTGTTACAAAGTTCGCTTTTGCAGTTGAGTTGAGATTCGCTTTCCCATGGGCACCTGTCACTTCTCTGTCCTAGTTCAGACCCTTGGAGTCAAACAAGTTGGCCCCTTCTTCCACGTGACAGCCCTTCAGAGGTCTTGTTCTTGGCTGGAAAATGGAAGTTTTTCTGAACTGTAGGACAGGTAGGCACGAACATCCAATAGCATGGTGTCATGTGCTGTCACCTGCATTCCTAGGATGGTGGCCAACGGATCTGCAGAATCCCAGAAGATTGGGAAGGAACCTTGAAGGTCATCTCATGCAATCTTCTCATTGTACAGAGAAGGGGACTGAGGCCAAAAAAGAGGGGAAGGAACTTGTCAGAGGTCATACAGGGAGTGAGTGGAAGGAGCGAGGTTTTACCTCAGGGCTTCGGATTCCAAGTGTTCCACAGCATTAGGAAATCCTGTTATTCTAGAAACAAGCTGTTGGGGCTGGTTTCTGAGCAGCCGACCCCTGGAGGAGGTTCTTTGTGCATGGGGAGAGCTGAGTTTCTCACTGAGGGCAACATCAAAAGAGAGGCAGTTTATCCCTAAGGTAAGAGGTATCCCTTGTGATCAATTGTCCATTGTAGTGGCATCCATAGAAAGGAGAGGTCTAAGTGGTAGTCTGATCTCAAATCTCTTCTTTGGGACCAGTTCAAGGCTTTTTTTTTCTAGTCCTTTCTTTTCCTTTCCTTCCTTGCTTCCTTCCTTCTTTTTCCTTCCTTCCTTCTTTCCTTCATCTTCCTTCCCCTTCCTTCCCCTTCCTTCCTTCCTGCCTTTCTTCTTCTTCCTTCCTTCCTTCCTTCCTTCCTTCCTTCCTTCCTTCCTTCCTTCCTTCCTTCTTTCTTTTCTTCCTTTTCCTTCCTTCCTTCTCCTTCCTGCCTTCCTTCCTTCCTCTTTCTTCCTTCCTTTCTTTCCTTCCTTCTTTCTTTCCTTCCTTCTTCTTCCCTTCCTTCCTTCCTTCTTTTCCTTCCTTCCTTCTTTTCCTTCCTTCCTTCTTTTCCTTCCTTCCTTCCTTCCTTCCTTCCTTCCTTCCTTCCTTCCTTCCTTCCTTCCTTCCTTCCTTCCTTCCTTCCTTCCTTCCTTCCTTCCTTCCTTCCTTCCTTCCTTCCTTCCTTCCTTCCTTCCTAGATTTCTTTTTAGCTTTCTTTACAGTCTTCTTTTCTTTCTATTCTTCTTTCTTTCTTTCTTTTTTTTTTTTCTGTAGGATGAAATTGTGTGGGACTGGAAGGGTCATTTAGTGCAACTTTCTCATTTTATAGATGAGGAAACCAGGGTCCAGAGAATCAAAGTGTCTTGTCCAAGGTGACCAGGCGATAGATCCAGAGCTCTACATAGGAGCCTCTGCTTTCCCCCAGGTAGCGTTCTTGGGGAGAGGCTTATAGAATAAGTTTTCAGGATCAGGTGACTTACAGCTTGGGTAGATCTGGTTCAGCCTGGATTCATGGCCTGGGAGCACTGAAAAATTAAGCGGCTTGACCATGCTTATACAGCTAGTATGTATCAGAGACAGGATTCACTTTAGGTCTTCCTGACTCCAAGACTACGCTGAGCTGAATCCGTCTGGTTATATCCATTTGGGGAGAGAGATCTATGAAACTCAAGATGAGTTTGTGTGTGGAGCTTGTCAGAGCATAGCCACATCTTGGGGGGAGTGTCCATGTTAGAAACTGGTGGGGTACTTGGCTAAGTACTGAGAGGAAAGCCAGGGGGTCACTTGGTGCCTGGGGCACTGGCTACATGATGCTTAAAAAGAAATGGTCATGGACCAAACAATGAAAGGATTTGATGTGCTGATCTGCCCTTTCATACATCATTTAATTTGGGGCTATAATCAGAATAAGGAATGCAGGGCGAAGGCTACTGGAGATGAGGACAGATCCATTCTATCTCCACTTCTTTCTTCTCTGCTCACATTCCTTTGAGGAATGGTGAGTGGGAAAGGAGGGAGGATTGGAGAGTGACCCTGTTTGAAAAGTGCCAATACTGGACTGTTAAAAAAATAAAATATTTTCAAGCAGCTGTAGAATATATGAGATGTTGGAGACAGATGGGAGGTGGTGCCCTTGGTAGGATGGTTTTCAAAATGAGGGGGTGATGAGCTCTGCTGGGCACCAGGAAGGGTGTGTACAGGAAGCAACTGGTAACTGGATTCCTTCTTTGCTTCCATATCTGGGCTCTTGGATTCATGACATGCTAGAGGAAAAAACATAGTTTTGATTAGTTTTAGAAAGAAGTAAATTACATATTAAGGCCTGACTTGTGGTATTTGCTGATTTCCGAGGTATAAAATTAAATTATAAAATTTAAGTGAAATTTATGAAAATGTAACAATTGGCTCTTGAGTGATGATGTAAGCTGGCTTCAGAATACCTCTGCCTAGGATACTTCTCTTCTTTCCATAATAAGTTTATTGCCTGGTTTACAATCTTCCTCTTCATTCAAACTCCTCCTTTTGTAGTAGGGGACTTAAACATACATATTAATACTCCCTCATACAACCTTACTTCCCAGTACCTTAAACTACTAAATCCGCTGTTCTCCTGCAGCCTACACAGAAATAATCATACTTTTGATCTTGATATCATCATTCTATTCCCATGTTTAGAAACTTCAAAATTCCTTTCCCTGATCTCAATATTTTATCATTTTATCTTTTCCTTTGCCATATGACCTCTGAACCTGATCTTCATTTTCATTGTGTTTGCCAATCTCACTTCCATTAGTGCTTTCCCAGACCATCACCCTAGACTGGATATATTATCCTTTCTTCCCAATTTCACTTTGACTCTCCACCCTTCAATAAGCCTCAAGGGTTCCCCATTATCTCTAGGATCAGGTATAAAGTTGTCTGACATACTACATAGTCCCATTCTTCCTCTTCAATCAATCTACAATCCAGCTACATTGTCCTACTCCTTCTTCATAGCACAAAAGCTTCTTCCCAACTGCCTTTTCAGGATTTGTTCTTCATGATTGAAAACTATCTTTCTTTACTTTTTTTTTCTTATTTTCCTTTAAAAACAGAGCTCAAATCCTACCTACTTCAAGAGACTTATCCCAGTTCCTCCCCATCCCTAGGTGTACTTATTGTCTTTTGAGATTATTTTCCATCTAATCTATATTTATCTTATATGTACATAATTATTTACATGCCATCTCCCCAATTAGCATGTGAGAGTAAAGATTGTTTTTGCATTGTATAACATTTAGCATGGTGCCTGGTATGCAACAAGTACTTAATAAATGCTCATTGATCAATTTATAATATCTCCAACAAGAGTTCAACTAGCCTTTACTTGATGATGAGGAGAACCTCCATTCTCACAATGACGAGAAATTTGCTACTTCTTGAGGCAATCCATTCACTTTGGGACAACTTTCCTTATTAGGAAATTTTTCATTATTATCAGCTCATATTTCTCTCTACAAAATATGCCCCAATTTCTCTTGCTTCTGTTGTCTGGAGCTAGTCCTTTAATGTGACTGTCTTTTAGATACTTGAAGAGTGATCACATCCTTTCTAAGTCTTCTCTTCTCCAGGTTAAATGTCTTCAGTTCCATATTAAGTTTAGACTTATGTGCTATACAAATGTTAGTTATTATTATTATTAATAATACTTTTATTATTATTGTTATCTGTGTATTCACTTAACCTTTAGTAGCCACATTTTCCTTAGCTATAAAAATGAGAAGTTGGACTAGAATAGTATTTATATGGTTTTTTAAGATTGGCAGAGCACTTTGAAAATGACTTATTTGATCTTCATAACAACTTTGGGAGATAGATGCTATTATATGTCCATTTTACCTTTGAGGAAACTGAGGCAAATAGAGGTTAAGTAATTTGCCCAGAGTTGCTCAGCTAGTGAGTGTCTGAGGCTGGATTTGAATCAGGTCTTTCTGACTTCAAATCCAGAGCCACTTAGCTCAAAGGTCCCTTTTAGCTCCTCTGATATCCTTAAGGTTCCTTCTCGCTCTGACATCCAAAGAATCTCTAATATAAAGAACTCAGCCCCGAGTTTTTTTTTCCACAGACCTTGTTTCCTGATCCTCTGTGACCACTGAAGACCTGTTGAGGAGGCAAAGAAAATGACAGAGAGGTGATGACTTTATGTATTGCCATTTCTTCAATACAAGGGTCTGAGATCTCCAGGTGAGCCCTCCCTTTGGCACCAACCAAGACGTGATCCCTCTATGCCTTTGTAGGCAATTCTCCTATACTTGTGGTTGACAAAGACCTTCTCTGTGGTCAGAAATGTCCCCATGCCTAGTGAGGAGGGAGGGTTCTTCTAGAGGCAGATACATTATCTCTGATTGGGCTTATACTTACAGCCTGTCATTCCAAGTAGCACTAACCAAAAGCCTGTGCCCCATTGGTAAAACCCAGGGTACCCTCATGCCCTGATGAATGAGGAGAAAGATAGTCAGGGCGGGAGATGCTCGACAAACTCTGCGTTTCAAATCCACAAAGAGTTACTCAACACCTGCTATGTGTATAATTCCAATTAAGACAACTATGTATGTAAGGAAATGTGGATACAAAGGATGAAAACAAAGCATCTTCTGTCTTAAAGGAACTTATATTTTACTGGTGGGGAAGGAGATTCACCATAGACACAGACAAGTAAATATAAGATCATTTGAGGAAAAGAGATCATTAGAGATTAGGAAAAACAAGGAAGTCTTCCTGGAAGAGGCAGTGTCTGAGCTCCTGAAGGAAGAGAAGAATTTTGAGAGGCAATACATTTCATTTCATCCATGGGAAAGACTGATGCTGCAAATGTTTGGAGGTGGGAACTAGATTGGCCAGTTTGGATGGAATGGAATGTGCATAAAGGGAAGCGTTATGAAATAAGACTGAAAAGATAGGTGGGAGCCAGAGTGTAGAAGGTCTTAAATGCTAGGCTGAGGAGCTTGTGTTTTATTCCAGAGGCAATCGGGAGCCACTGAAAGTTTTTGAGCAAAGAAGTGACATGTTCAGATCCATGTCCTAGGAAAACTCCTTTGGCAAATGTGTGAAGAGAGGATTGAGGGACTGGTGGCAGAGAGATGAATGATTGATGAAATAATAAAGAGTTTTTTGAAGAACCGAAGGAAATACAAGCTCAGGTGTATCCTCTCATTCCAGAAAAAGGCTTTAGGTAAAGGTTCAGCAACAGGTTCAGCTAAGCTGAGAGGGACTTAGGATCTTTCTTCAGTCATATCATCTGGTTCCACTACTGATGAACATAGGAATTTTGACTTGCTCTGATACCAATTTGCCCTCCTTCTGCAGCCTAGTGATCCTCTGCTCTGGTGGGGAGGTGTTCACAATATTAATGTGGAACTTAATGTAGATACCCAATTGGCTTAGCCCCCTGAAACACAGAAGTTCTGAGCACAAGTGATCCATTAAACTCAGCTTCCCTTGTAGCAGGGATCACAGGCATTCCCCACCAAACCAAATTCACCTAGGAATTTTCCTGAGAGTTGTCAAGGAAGGAGGAAGTTTTGCAAAAATGTAGTGAACATGCAACTTTTATGGACTAAGTTCATTATATTTTATTTTGGAAAATCACAGAACCTCAATCTCAGAATGGCAAAGGACTTCAGAGCCCATTCCTGGACAAGTGTCCCCTCTACAATATTCACTTTCCTTTTTAAAAAGTTGATTTTATTGAATTTTTGGGGTAATTATATCACCTCCATTTCTGAATATATCCCTCCCTTCTCTTCTGCCCCTCTTCTTAACTTTATAACAAAGAATGAAAAGAAACAGAAAAAGGCAGAAAAATTAACTAAGACACATTCTGAATTTGAAGTAAATGCAATATTCCACACTTATAGTCCCCTACTTCTACAATCAAGGGAAGGAATGATGACATTTTCTCATTGCCAGGATCAAGCTTGGTCATGATAATAATGTAACATTCAATTTCATATTTGGGGGAGTTACAAGATCAATTTTTAATAATCTATTATGTGTAATTACAGAGTTTCTGCCATGCTTTCTGTTTCTCTTCATCCCTTCCCTTGAAGGATCTTACTCTATACTGATCTTCTAGACTGGTAAAGTCATTTACCATCAAGGTGTGACTGAAAGAAACTAGGATGGAAGAAAAGATTTAGAAATGCAACAATGTCCTCATACATCCTTAGACATTCTACAGTTTAAGTAACTCATTCTGAATTGGGGAAACTGAGGCTTAGAAAAGAGAAGTAATTTGTTAAAATTATGCAATAGGTGAATTATAGAGCTGGCTTTGAATGAATGTCTCCTGTCTCTTAAATTCATGGTGCTATTTGTTATGCCATGCTGCTTCTTGTGAATTTGAGGCACAATAATTCTGCCATTTGTGAACTGTGGGACTTTGGGCATATGATTGAACTATCATGAGCCTCAGTTTCCTCATCTATAAAATGGGGAGAATCATTTTTGCCTGACTTACTTCACAGAGCATGTTAGGAAGAAAGTGATTTTTAAACTTCAAAGTGTCATAGAAATGCAAACTATTTACTGTTATCAGATTTTGTACCACAATCAATTATTTACCTTTCCTCCATCACCTCTGGCTTTTCTTCTGATCTGTAAGGAACCAAACACACTTGTCATCTCAGGACTCAGACATTCAGGGATTAAAATGACTTCAGAGGGCATCTAGACTGCAAACTGACTAAGTAAGAATCCCTCTTCCCCTAATAGATATATATCTCCAACATTTGGATATTTAGCCTTCTCCTGAAAGTCTCCACTTGTCATGTTCCCCAGTGCCATAGGATACTCAGAACCACCTGAGCCCCTCTTAAGGGTATTTTCCTTTGAAAAATAAACCAAAAAGAGTTCCTATTCCCACAACCACTATACTGACCCAAACTGGATCTTAGATAATGGCTCACTCCATGCATGCAGTGTGTGTTTGGGATATAACTGACAAGGTCACAGGCTGACTTCATGCACAGTCTCTCTGACCACTGTTCCTCTTAGGATATTCCCCCCAAGTGTCATGGCTTCTCATCCTCTCTCTCTCTCATCCTCCTCTCTCTCTCTCTCTCTCTCTCTCTCTCTCTCTCTCTCTCTCTCTCTCTCTCTCTCTCTCTCTCTCTCTCTCTCTCTCTCTCTCTCTCTCTCTCTCTCTCTTTCTCTCTCTTTTAGATAGAAATAGCTTTATTTTTTCCACTTAAGTTTCATCAAGTAGAGTATTCAAAAAGCATTTACAAAAGCAATAAATTCACAACATGTAGTTCTCATTTTACATTCAATGAAAATGAATACACTCAAGTAACTACCAATTAAAATAGCATTTTCCAATTATTACTATTCCTTTTTTCATTTCAAGTTGACATTAGTTACTTTTAGTTACCTGGAAATTATAGTCATTTTCCTTCTTTATTTATCCTAAAATAATCCACTACCTAAAAATCAAACCTTAATGTTATTCAGATATTCTGAATAGCCCATTTAAGTCATATATTCTACATTAAACATAATACATGTACTTGATATTATATCAAAATAATTATTAAAAATATACTAAACAGTGTTGAAGACTCTTACATTTAGAATAATTCCTCACTTAAATAACTCATGGCTTCTCATTCTCAATAGCATTCATACATACTCTTAAGTAACATCCTATGCTCCCATTCCAAGTCTCAAAAGCATTATTCATGGATTCCAAGCTCCTAATACATATTTACTTGCTCTATTCTTTCACTGTCTAAACCCACATGCACATTCATAACACTTTCCATGCTATGGCTTTCATAGTCCTTCCAATTAATCTATATCTATTTCTTTATAAACAAACATTTACTGATCACCTAATATACACAAATTCTGTACTAAGTAATAGGGATAAAAAAAGAGGCCAAAGATATTCCTTCTCTCAAGGACTTTACAATTCAATGGGGGAAGATAACATGCAAACAACTATATACAAAGCAAGCTATATACAGGATAAATATGAAATAATTTAAAGGCAGAAAGGTGTTAGGAAAGGCTTCCTGTAGAAAGTGGGATTTTAGTGGGGCTTAAAGGAAGCCAAGGACATGTGTAATCAGAATGAAGGAGGAAGAGTATTCCAGGCCTGGGGGCAACTAGAGAAAATACTGAGAGGCCAGTGCCACTGGATGAAAGATTTGAAGAGTAAAGTGTAAGAATATTGGAAAGTTATGAAGAGTTTTGAATGTTAAACAGAGGGTTTTGTATTTGAGCCTAGAGGCAATAGGAAACCATCTGAGTTTATTGAGTAAGGGGGGACATGATCAGACCTGTTGTAAAAAGAACCAAAATCACATCACTATGTTAGAGTCAAGTTAGTGGGTCTGACTGTGGCTGATCAGACCAGTCCAAGCTCTGAATGTTCCACCACAGGTTGGACACACATAGTCCTTATGAACATTGGGGGAGCTTCTCTAACTTTGCTCATTTCATGTTTCTTTTGGACTAACCCAATTCTGCTTTGCTCATAGAACACAGCAACTTCTCTGATAAGGGCACGTCATGCTGGGTGGTCCTGTGCCAGTGTCTCCCATGCCGTACAATCAGTTCTAAAGTTCTTAAGAGACACTTTGAGAGTGAGCTCTCCCTACTCCAATCTATCCTCTGTTCAGCCAATAATATGATTTTCCTAAAGTATAGGTCTGATCAGAAATGGAAAGCAGCCTTGAAAAGGGCTCAGCAGTCCTTGTTCCAGAGGGGCTAGTTCCCTGATCACACCCTACAGTGCAGGCTATTGTAGCAATCATGAGGGCCTACACTGAAGTGGTGGCAGTGTCAGAAGAAAATGGGGTGTATATTTATCTATTGGTTTGTCTACTTAACTATCATCTACCTATCTGTCTATCTATCTGCCTATTTATCTATCCATCCATCTGTCCATATATCCATCCATCTATCTATCTATCCATCCATTTATCTATCATTCTATCTATTTATCATTCCATCATCTCTCTATTATCTATATATTTCTCTGTCATCTATGTCTATTTCTATTTCTATCATCTCTCTCTTTCTCTACATCTATTTATCTATCATCTATCCTATCTGTTCTATCTATCTATCTATGCATTTACCCATCCATCCATTCATCCGTCCGAATATCCATCCGTCTATTTATCTATCATTCTTTCATCTATTTATCATTTCATCATCTCTCTTTTATCTACATTTCTCTATCATCTATCTATGTCTATTTCTATTTCTATCATCTCTCTCTTTCTCTATATCTATCTATCTATCTATCTATCATCTATCCATCATTTATCTGTCTGTTCATCTGTCCATCTAAATATCTAATCTGGTGTCCCAGAGACTTAAGGAAATGTCAACCTTTTAATAATGGAAAACTACACTAAAACTTTTAGGAGACCCTGTGTGTATGTTTGTATAATATATACATGTGTACAAATATATATAATGTAGTATACATGTGTGTTTATATGTGCATGTGCATACACATGTAAAGTCATTGATAAAAATGTTGCTAGCACAGGCCCAGGACAGATCCCTGGGACTCTCAATCAGATCTCCCTCCAATCTGACATTGACTTTTTTCTTGATAACTCTTAAAGTCTGGTCAAATAAGTAGCTCTACATCTTTTTGAATGTATGTGCTCAGCTCCCTGGATCTCTCCATCCTTTTCATAGTTTCCCCAACATACTCTGTCAAACTGCTGAAATTGATACATGTTAAGCCTCTGGCATTTCCTAATGCTGTCAAAAATGGCAGTGAGGTAGGTCTGTCATTAGTCAGTCTGTGCTGATTCTTAGTCATCACTCTTTCTATTTGTAAATCCCCACACACCATCCTTTTAGTGTTGCCAGGATTCCAAGGTGAGTCCACTGGGGAAGACTTTGCTTTTGTCTCTTTCCTAGAAAATTAAGATAGTTTCCTGTCTCCAGTCATTGGCTGTATCTCAGCAATCACTTACTCCACTTTTGGTTTCCTACGATATAGCTTGTGTAATTCTGGTGACTTGAACTCATTGAAGGCAACATAGGCAGGCATGAAGATAATATATGCATACAGCTAATATATGGATGCCTTTGGAGGGCAGTTAGATACTCTCTCTTCATTTATCTTAGGTTTCAATTTTCTATCAACCATTTTTGTTTCATTGTTCCCTGTCTTGAATTGTTTTCTTTGGCAGAGAAAACAGAAGTTAAAAAAAATCAGATTACATTTGTAAATCATGAGGCACATAATCCAATGTGCCTGGCACATCGGAAGTGCTTTAATAAACATTTATTCCTTACATAAACATTGAATGATTCTCTCTTCTTTCTCACTGATTCCTTTACTCCAAATGGGATTTTATCTTTTCTTTGATCTTCTTGACTCTAACAAAACTAAAAATAATAACAACACCTCCCAAAACTGAACACCCCTTTTTGTCTCTAGAGGCATTTCATAATGTCTAGCAATATTTTCAAGATTTCTTCTGATTGTTATTTGTCCTCATATGAATCATTAGAAGTAATGACTGGTCATCTGGTCCCACAAGTCTTGGGAGGCCCTTCTATCATAGGTAAGATATATGCTGACCTTTTTAATTGGTTCATATCAGATCATTAAACATGAATCTCAGTATCTATTAGTAAAATATTATCATCCATTACTGCTTGTCTTTTCTTCCTCTGTCTCTCTTTCCTGATACTACCTATGAATTCATAGCAGAATTCTTTACCATCAAAAGAGATGCTTTCTTTTTAGAACTTCTGGATTTTCCATCTACAGCAGGGATAAAAATGAAATCCTTTAACAATCTGGTGAAACCTATGAATTTCTTTTCAGAATAATATTTTTTTTTAAATTTTATTTTTTAAGAATAGTATTTTTAAGTGCATGAAATAAAATGCAAAGGAAACCAATTCTATTGACATATGATTATTATGTATATGAATGTATATCTCTCTGTGTATGTATGTATGTATGTATGTATGTATGTATGTATGTATGGGTTATTTAAGTGGCTTGGAGTCAGGAAGACTCATCTACATGAATTCAAATTTGACCTCAAATGCTTATTAGTTGTGTGATCCTGGGGAAGTCACTTAACCCTGTTCACCTCATTTCCTCATCTGTAAAAAGAGCTGGAGAAGAAAATCTTGGCCAAGAAGTATCTTTACCAAGAAAACCCCAATGGGGTCACGAAGAGAAGGATACAACTGAAAACCACTGAACAACAATAATATATATATATATATATACATATCTATATCTATATCTATCATCCCCCTCCCTCTCTTCTTTTTCTCCTCCTCCTCCTCTCTCTCTCTTCTGCCTCTCTCCTTTCCTCTCCCTGTGCTTCTCTCTCTCCTTCTCCTTCTCCCTCCTTCCCTTCCTTCCTTCCTTCCTTCCTTCCTTCCTTCCTTCCTTCCTTCCTTCCTTCCTTCCTTCCTTCCTTCCTTCCTTCCTTCCCTCCTTCCTTCCCTCTTTCCCTCCTTCCTTCCTTCCTCCCTCCCTCCCACCCTTCCTTCCTTCCTTCCTTCCTTCCTTCCTTCCTTCCTTCCTTCCTTCCTTCCTTCCTTCCTTCCTTCCTTCCTTCCTTCCTTCCTCTTTCTTTCTTCCTTCCTTCCTTCCTTCCTTCCTTCCTTCCTTCCTTCCTTCCTTCCTTCCTTCCTTCCTTCCTTCCTTCCTTCCTTCCTTCCTTCCTTCCTTCCTTCCTTCCTTCCTTCCTTTCTTTCTTTCTTTTCTTTCTTTCTTTCTTTCTTTCTTTCTTTCTTTCTTTCTTTCTTTCTTTCTTTCTTTCTTTCTTTCTTTCTTTCTTTCTTTCTTTCTTTCTTTTCTTTCTTTCTTTCTTTCTTTCTTTCTTTCTTTCTTTCTTTCTTTCTCTTTCTCTCCCTCTCTCTTCTTTCTCCCCTTCTCTCCCAATTTCATGTACTTGAAGTTAAGAACCCTGATTTACAGGAGACATCTCATCTCAATTATTTAGAGCTAAGTGTTCAGCAGTCCTTTTTTGTGTCATATTTATCCATTGGTCAACTCTTCACGTGGGTTAGAATACCTTGTCTCTTTATATCCTTTTTGTCTTTATTTTTACAGTGAAGAGCTCTTCTATTTCTTTCCCAAGGAACACTTTTCCTGACAACATGGTAGGTTTCAGGATTTTATGAGTCTAATTTGTGCTCATTCCCTTGGGAGTAGAGTGTGTTGGTTACTAGATTCCAATATGGCCACCAACTCTTCCCCAAACCTCTTCTGCTCACATGCACAAAAGTGTTGCATACCTTTCTCTCCTGGCTTTGATTCTTTCTTCTTCATATCTGAAAGAAAGAAAAAGCAAAAGACATAGCTCATAACTATATGCAACAACACGAGAAGTCCTATATCCTTCTGTTCTGGACCACATTAGATACCCCTAGGTTGAGAATATAGAAACAATTTTGTTTTATATCCTAATAAGATTAAGATATACTGTAAAACTTTTGCGTGCAGTATTGCTCATGTTGGTATAGTTGGAGAGGCAGGGCAGCTACCAGTTGCACTAATGTATGGCTAGAATAAACAAAGACAAGGAGATAAACAGAAATTCTGGGTTAGTGTTCCCCAAACAGGGTCCTTTTATAGTGGCCATAGCGATGATTGCCTGGACAAGAGGGAGAGAAAGAAACCCAAATGGGGCATAGGTGCAGCTCCTGGGGGATCTGATTACACGGGAGAAGCTATTTTCCTTGCATAATGTGTGAAGTTGTAGGCATGAAGAATATCACAGAGGATAACATGAAAGCTAGCAATGACGGGGATTTTGACAACTTTTCTGAATGCTTCGTCATTCACTCAGGTACAGAACCCTGGATGTCAGATGTTGACATTCACTTGGAATTGAAATTAATTAATTAATTAAGTCAAAAGGATTGCTTTTGGTCCAATAGCTTTACTATCTTCCAAATACTTTGGAATCCAGCCACACTGAGCTTTTTGGTATTCCTTGCACACGACACTCCATTTTTCAATTCTGTGCATTTTCCCTGGCTGATCTCCATGCCTGGAATGCTCTTCCTTCTCATAGCAGACTCCTGGCTTCCTTCAAGATTTAGCTCAAATTGTACTTTTTGCAGGAGGCCTTTCCTAGTCTCCCCACTGCTAGTGTCTTTCCTGTGAGTTGACCTCCTATTTACAGGATGTATTTCATCTGCAAATAGTTATTTATATTTTGTCTTCCTCACTAGCATGTGAATTTTTAAGCATAAGGACTTTTTCTTTTTTTTTTCCTTTTTTTTTTTTTTTTGTATTCCTAGTGCTTAGGAATGCCTGAAACTTTAAGGATTTAGTAAATGCTTTTTGACTAACTACAGTCTAAATTTATTGAATAGCTTCAACATTCTGAGAGATAGACACAAGTCTTGCTGTTAGAAGGGATTGGAATCATCAAAATATATGGAGCAGAAATGGGACAAAGGGTAACAATCAAATTTTGATATAAGGATAAATATTATAGCAGTGATTGCTATCTAAAAATGGAATGAGCTGCCTCAGGAGGGTTAATCTCCCATCTTTGTGACTCAGGTGGAGGCCAGATGACTACACTGCTGAATATCAGGGCCTTCTGAAGTTTCTTCCAACCCTGTATTCCCATGGTTCCAATTCTGCTTTCTAGGGTTACAAAACTCACACATTCCTTCTGTATGGTGGCCCTTTACATATATCAACAAGAATCATGTGTTTTGCTCTCTCCCTTCAAATAAATCTTCTCTTCTCCATTTAAGTACTTTTTGTTCCCCTAACCATTCCTCATAAGCCATGATTTCCAGATGCTTTTTCATCTATTTCATCTATTTCCTTTGACCACTTACTCGTTCCAAAGAATTTACTTGCATAGACTTCAAAGGATCTGCTATTTTATTGGTATGGGAAATGCCACCATTAGTCTAGATTATAGCCCTCTCCATCCTTTATCAGATAGTTTCATATGTTTCTATGCCCCTCCTCAACCCAAATTCATCAGAGGGCAGCCAGCATCCTGGTGATGACTGTCACTAGTCCTTCTGATGAGAGATACATCAGTCCAATGTGAAATCTTTCTCAGTTGATGGGACCAGTTTCAGCTTCATTTCCATTGAAATAGAAATTGGAATTACCCCCCAGCCTCAGGATGGAATGGGAAGCAGACCTGAATGCAATGTGGTTCCCAGGAGGGGGCACAATGCTTTTGATGTGCTCTGAATATATGGGAGATGGATCCTGGGAGATCCTGCTGGGGTCTAGCAAGGTGGAACACTTCAGGTTGGATGGCAAAACTGACACTTACTGTTGAATGCAGTCGGGAATCTGCACGTGTTCCATGGGGATGAGCTGTTCCAATTCTTCCAGGCTGTGCACATACTGGATCTTACTGATGAACTTCACACTAGGAAGAAAATATGATGGAGATGCAGGTTAATTGGTCACAGTGGGTGTGAGGTGAATGATAAAAGTGACCAAAGATTTTAGAGTTTGTGAGACACTGTAGGGATTATTTATAGTCCAGGAATTCTTAACCTGGAGGTCCCTGAACTTTTTTTTTTTTTTTTTTTTTAAGTTTTGATACTGTATTTTAATATAATTGGTTTCTCTTGTAATTTTATGCATTTTATATCATACATTTAAAATATGATTCTAAGAAAGTATCCATAAATTCTATCAAATTTCCAAAGGGGTACCCAGTTCACATTAAATGTTTACAAATGCCTGGTCTAATCTATCTCCCTCGCTTTATCAATGAGGAAATTTAGAAGTAACTTGTCCCTGCTCATGAAGCTAGTGAAGGGACAGAGAATGAATGAATGGACCTCAGACTGGAAATGACCTTAGAGGTCATCTATATCTTGCAGCATTCCTTCTACAGTTGATAGATGGTCATCCAGCTGTCACTTCTAATCGTCCCTCTCATCTCCAGGGAGGATGATAATTCTCTCTCTCTCTGTCTTGTGTTTTAAGACGTATATTCATTATCTTACAACAGAGGCTGGGGCAGGCCCTCTTTAATACCCAAGGGAGATAATTAATTGAATCAACTCTAGAAGGAAGTTCAGAGACTGTCTAGCCCACAATTTTTTTCCTTTTACATTTGCGAAAGTGAAACTCAGCCAGAAGATGGAAAAAGCACATTACAATGGAAAGAGTCCCATATTTGGAGTCAGGAAACCTGGATTTTGGGTCTACCATTTCTTACCTGTGTAACTTTGTCTCTGTGGGCCTCAGTTTCCTTAATAAATTGGACTTGATGGTTTTTATAGTCCTGTACATCTTTAAATCTATGATTCTAAGAAACTTGCTTAAAATCACACAACCAGTAAGTGGCAGAGCAGGGATTTGTCTCTAGGGCCAATGTTTTTATACTATGCTACACTTCCACTGCTGTTCAATTCAGCTGCTTTTTGGTCCTGTGTGTGGGGAGACCAGGGAGCTCTATTGGAGAGAGTTCTCTTTATTTCACCCTTCTGACCCACACTGGTCAGAAAGTTTCTTGCTTACCTGATGAAGGGCCTGGAAATGGCCAACACTGTTCGAATAAACCAAGATGGGTGAACAATGATTAAGGATTTTAGGTTTTTCCGAAGCCTGTTGGGGAAGGCAAAAAGGAAAAAAAGAAAATTCAATCAACAAACATTTCTTTATCTTCCCCTCCCTTCTCTTCTTCCTTCCTTCCCTCCCTTCCTTCCATCATTCTTTACAATTCTGTCCAGGCTTCAAGTGCAGGATCCATTCACTGCTCCAACCCTACTGATGATCAATAAAGAAGCTTTAAAATACCTTGGTTCTCATGTTGGCCAGTTTGCCCCTCCTTAGGCAGACTAGTGGCCCCTGCTTCTTGTAGATCAATATATTGATGTCAGATTTAGTGCAGACATCCAATCAGCGTAGCCCATTGCAGCTCAGAACTCGAGCTAGCTATACTTCCAGCCTCTTAGGTAGCAGGGATCACAGGTATTTACCAGAAAACCCAGCACTTGACATACAATTTTTTAGTATCTACCATGTGTTAGACATACTGCAGCTATGCATTGAGGAAGTTGGTGCAGTGGATGGAGTGCTGGATTTGCAATTAGGAAGAGTTAAAATTCAGCCTTGGACACTCAGATTCCTCATCTGTAAAATGGGGATAATAATGGCACCTACCTCCCAGGTTATTATGAGGATGAAATAAGAAAACAGTTGCAAAGTGCTTTGCAATTCTTAAAATGCTATATAAATGCTAGGTACTGTTATTATTACAATGCTCTAGGGAATATAAAAGTGAAGAAACATTTAAATTCTGCCCTTGAATATGGGCAAATCACCTAACCTATCTGTCTCTGGAGCAATTCTTTTAGATCTATAGATTATAGACAGATGGTGATCTGAGTTGGTAGAGGGAGTTTCCATAACCAATGAAATCACACAGTCTAGATGTATTGACATAATACCTAATAGTAATGGACAAAAAATGGCAGATCTAGAAGGGTTCTTATAACAAAGAAATGGCAGAACTGGAAAGGCAATTAGGTCTCATGCAAGAGAATTTTGGAGTGGGGTGGACTTTGGAAAATGTCTAACCAGGGGTTATTAACCTTTTCTATGTTATGGACTCTTTTGGCAGTACTGGTGAAGCCAATGGGACCTTCTCAGAATAATGTTTTTAAATGCATAAAATATCATAAAGGGGGAAGAGGTGGGGGGAAGAGTGGGAGAAAAATTTGGAACACAAGATTTTGCAAGTTTAAATGTTGAAAACTATCTTTGCATGTATTTTGAAAATAAAAAGCTAATTTTGTAAAAAAAAAAATGATCATAGAGAAAATTAAGTCAGTGAAGATAAAGCTATTTCCCCATCCAAGTTTAAGCTCTCTCATTTAGATCAAGCCAAATTCTCTCATTTAAAGATGGGGAAACTGAGTCACATAGTAAGTAAATGATTTGTTCAGGGTCACATAATGCCTCAATTGAGCAAGCCTTCCTTGTTGACCTCAAATTCAGTTCTTCCCCCATAACACTATACTACTTCTTCTGATACTCACCTTCTGTCAATCATCTGATAACATTTCTTCAGCCAGCCAATACCCGGCATTCTCCGTCTTGGGGTAGCTCCATTCAGATACACAATCATATAATCTTCAGCTACAAGGAGCTCTAAACTGCTAATGACATACCTGGGAACCAAAGTCAAGAGTCTGAGTATGGGGGCCCTGTTTTCTGTAACCAAATATCCACTTCAGATGCTGTTTCCGGAGACTCTCACGACCACTTTCCACTTTGGGAAGTCATTGTGCCCAGTTCTGCTGAGGGGGATGGTCACCTGTCTTTTGCCTACCCTACAAAGGGCTCATGAGATTAGCCATCATGTACACACATGATTACCTTCATTTTCTAGATAGGGAAACGGAGACAAACAGTATTAAGTGACTTGCTCAGAGTCACAGATTAGAAAAAAAGCCTGAAATAGGATTTGAACTCAGTCCTTCCTGATTCCAAATCCTGTACTCTATTTATTCACTGCATCACCTAGCTCCCTACCTCATCTATATCCATTCTGTCTTATTTGTATACATGCTACATTCCTTCCCACTTCTCATTAGACAATAAGCTCACTGAAGTCAGGAATAGTAGTGGGCTTTTTGATCTCTTTAGCCCTAGAATCAAGCCCAAGACCTTGCATATAGAAGATATTTAATAGAAGTTTATTGTATTTTATTGAATCTTTCTTTCTAAAAAATTTCTCTAGTTTTATGTGTGAGAATAAAGTGTCCCTTTATTGAATCTTTCTTTCTAAAAAAATTCTCTAGTTGTATGTGTGAGAATAATGTGTCCCTTTATTGAATCTTTCTTTCTAAAAAAAATTCTTTAGTTTTGTGTGTGAGAATAACGTGTCCCTTCACCTGAGGATCCGGATTCAGCTGCATGGTTGGTCAATGTGCAGGCCTATCACTTACCAAAGAGCATGGCCATAGCTACCACATCCACCAAAACATCCAAAATGCCAGCAGGGCATGGGGCTTGGTTTATATCAGACTATCTTTAGTAGTGAACGCTATGCAAGATAACAGGTCCTCCTGGTGGCAAAAATTAAATGGCAAAAACGGAGATAATAATACTCTTAGAATGTTAGAGCTGGGAGGGACCCTAGGAACATATAGTCTGACCCTCATTTTCATTGATAAAAAGTAACTAGGTGGGTAGAGGGGTGAGCCTCAAGATAGGAAGGCCTGAGTTCAAATCTAGGGTGAATAAAATATGTTAAGTGTTTTATAAATCTAAAAGTGACATGCAAATCTTTCTTATTCTAGTTATTGTTATCATGAGGCAAATGAGAGTCAACTAAATACAATGAAGAATTTGAGGAGGAAGATATCACTTTCACCTGAGCAGAGATCAGGGAAGGCTCTGTGCCATGTATTAGGCTTTAGGGTAAAGGGGGACACTTCATCAGATGGAAGTTCTTAGAATCTATGCCATATCCCCCAAATACATTTTGCCCTCTATCTCCTCCCTGTCTTAGTTTACAAAGAGTTGGTCCTTTTCACTTCTAAAACTTAGTGATTATGTCATACCCATGTAATCTTGCTGAATTTCATATCTTTAAAAAGAAAGGCTTATACCAGATGACCAAAGTCATTTTCCAGCTCTAAAGCTATGATTGTATGAAAGTCAGAGACCCAAGAATTCAAAATTCTTTATTGTTCTCTTGTTCACAGGGGGAAAAGTTCAGATTCCTTGCTTGACACTCAAGAATCTTTCCAATCTTATCTCATCTGACTTTTTTCCATATACTCTATGACTCAGTTATCAAAACAGTTTTCTGTTCCCTGAACTCACCTTGAGCTTTCCTACCTTCATGCCTTTGTTCATGCTGTTGTCATGTCTGGAATGCTCTCCTTTCCCTTCTTTGCCTGGTGATCTCCTAATTATCCTTCAAAGCCCAACTTTAATAACAATAAGGGATGATTACATAGTATTCTACATATAAGATTCTTTTTGATCCTCTCAACAATCCTGTGATATGTCTTTTATCAGACATTTTAAACCCATTTAACAATTGAGGAAATTCAGACTCAGAGATTAATTTACCTGACTATGATCACCCAGAGAACATCAGAGGTAGACTCAGGTCCCTCCTTTAAATTCAACCAGCTTATTACTACATCACGCTTCCTCCTTTACTTGCCAAAGAAGTCATTTAGACATTCTTCTTAGCTTCCGGAGAGCACTTTGACATCTTTCTATAACAGACTTAAAATATTATAAAATGCAGTTATTTATATTTGTCTTATTTCCCTAGTAGACTGTGACTCCATGAACATAGGGATCAATCAAATTTTGTATTTCCTTCTATACCCAGTTGAGTATTCATCATAAAAGTAACTTCATTCCTAGACAATTCTGCACCCCTGTACCAGAAGGCTTCTACGAGGCTGAAAGCCTCTTCTTCATGACTCAACTTACAAGAAGAGGTTTTCCATTATGTAATGGTAATCTGGAGAGTTACTGTCTGGGAGATAGCAGGCTGCAAAGACGATGATAGCATTCAGACCTTCACCGTAGTATCCTGGGAGAAAAATAGACAGTGAATTACAGAGTGAACACCATTGGCAGATTCAATACCCTTTGTGGTCCTTCCAACTCTTTGATTTTATTATCTCAAGAATTTGAAGCAAACCAGTACTTCCTGCCTTCTTTCCCTCCTCCCCATCTTGTGGCATTCCCCAAATATTTCTTCCCCCTGGAGTTTGCAATGTCTCTTTTACTACTGGAATTTTGAAGGCCCATTGAGCTGAAATAAATCCAAATGCCTTCAGTTAGTGAAATTATTATTATTCCATTTTGTTTTCGTGAATGTTATTTAATGACCAGACTAAGTTCTTCCCATGAATGCTAGTACACAGACATTACCCAGAGTTCCCTAAGATTTGCAAGCTTTTTATCTTGGAAAGAACTTTTATCCTCTGAGAAGCCATGTAGAGAGATGGAAAAACAAGGGGATGGGGAGACTAACTGATGTTGCTTTGACAAAAAGCATGGAAAGCAAGCAAAGTTGAAATTTGGCATTGCAGTTGAAGCTGCATGAAGGGGGTGAGGAGTGATCCAGTAGCTTGAAGTATAAAGCAAATTGAAGTTTTTGAGTCTACTAGAATTCAGTCCACAGCACCTGTCCTTTCTGCTTTTCTGCAGTGATGCTTTCCTTTACTACTTCACTTCCCAGTTTCCCTCAAACTGGTGAAAGGAGAGATAGAGACAAAGAGATTGACCTTGACCCTTTGGCTGCTTTTATCATAGTGTGCAAATAGTGTGAGAGAAATTATTATTAATAAATGAGAGAAAAATCTCCTCATTTTAGGCCCAGTCCCTATTAAAAAATCAATTTTTAAAGGATTTGGGGAAAAAAGGATTTTCAAAAAAAGACTTTGAAGGCTGATTGATGAGATTGCACTAACTCTTAGGGAACATGCTCCTTAATCTTGATAGACCATATCCAATTAGGGGACCTAACTTTGGTTTCGAGTATAAATAGAAACAGACAAGTTGTTGCCCCAAAGAGAACAGTACCTTGTATCTCTTCATTAGAATTTGGAGTGACTTAGATCATGAAGAAGAAAGCCAACCAGACAGTTCTAAATGGAGATTGATTTCCGAATCTAGATTGCTTAAGATGGCTGTCTCACAATCAAACTACATTTTCAACAGGAGGAGCTGAAAACTTCTGACCTACCTCCCCATTAAATATCCACCAATCAAGGTTGATTTTTACTTATCAGGATGCATTTCCTTTCAAAAAATATTTAAGACTTTCAGCATCTCCATGTTTTTGTCTTTGCTTTTCCAAGAGAAACCACTGACCAGCAATTTATTGGTTATTAGCTAGCCTAATTAATAAATTGATTAGTAATTACTCAGAAACTATCTCTTGGGTTGTTTCATTAGTTACAAGTGATCATTTAAATATCTGTTTTACTCAAAGTTTTGATTAAAAATACAGCCATCTAAAATGATTTCTGCCAAATAGGTGATTTCTGAATTATACATAACTGCTTATGAATCCAGAGAAAGATTTAATAAGGAAACAAGTCAGGAAAGAAGCAGTAAGAAGTAGAAGCTATGCGTTTCTTTAGATAACTGCCCTGCACATGATGTTCAGCCAATGTCCCACTGGGCTGTGCTTTGCTAATCCAGCATCTGTTTAGAGCCTTCCAGTGACAAGTAACTCATTAGTTATGAAGACAACCAACTCTACTTGTGGAGAGCTTTAATTATTAGGATGGAGACAGGGAGGTGGCTCATTGAACTGAGCCTTGGGCCTGATGTTAGGAAGCCCTGAGTTCAAATCTGCCCTCAAACACTCACCAGACATATGACTCTAAGTAAACCCACTTAGCCTCTGTTTTTCTTAATTCACTGAAGAAGGAAATGGCAATCCATGCTAGCATTTTTGCCAATAAAACCTTATACCAGCTCATGAAGAATCAAGTATGACTGAACAACAAAATTATTAGGAAGTTTATTTTTTTTAAACTAATGTTGAGCTTCAATCTGCCTCTGTGACTTTTACCCACTAGTCTACTTTCTCCTCATTATAGTCTTGAAAAGGCAAGAATTTTTATCTCTATTTAACTAATGAGGAATCTGAGGATCCGAACAATAAAATAAATAGATTAGGCTCATATACCTAGTAGGTGGCAGAATTGGGATTTGTTCTAAATTTCCTAACTCTCATATTTCTCATATGAAATATCCTAAGAACAGTAAAAAAAGAAAAGGAAAAAAAAAGAGGAAATAAAGGAAGATAAAGATGTGTAATGTATGGGAATTTGTTTCACCATCTCTCTCTTTGGGTCTCCCAAGGACCTAAGTGAATCAGAGAAGGAAATTAGATTCTGAGAAATCTCTGCACTTTAAAATAACACTTTTTTTTTTTTTTTGCATGTGACCTGGCCAAGGTCACACAGCTAGGAATCATTAAGTTTCTGAGGCTGGATTTGAACTCAAGTCCTCTTGACTTTAGGGCTGGCGTTCTATTCTCTGAGCCATCAAGCTGTCCCCATTTCTGGTCATTAAAAGGTTACTAGTGGGGAGGTGGGGAGGACTGTGCTAAATAGAGGACCTCCTGTAACAGGGAACATTATTGATGGAGGTGAGGTCACTGGCCAAGCCTGAAGATACAGATATAGATATATAAGAAATATAGGCAGAGTTTGTAGAGCATGAAGAAGAAAAACGCCACCATGAGCAACTTTGTCCAGAGCTTTGGAACTATGGAACAGCTGCAATGAATTCAGCCTCTGCTTCGATCAGACTAGGTGAGTTAATAAAAATTTCTGCTCTTTTGCTATCCTTTGCCCCTGAGAAATGTTGCCATCCTCCACCATTCCCTCAACCCATATGAGCCACAGAAGTAAATGAGGAGTCTCCAGCATGGAAGAATGAAAGGGGTTGAGAAGCCTATCTCAGCTAAAGTAGCTTACAACTACATGTTGAGGAGAGCATTTCCCAATTTGTACATTAATTTTTTCACAAATTAAACTGTCTTGATTTGTTGGACTAGAGGAGAGAAATTCAGAGAAAGGATGATTCTTAGGGATGGGGGCTGAGCCAAGATAATTGAATCAACGACTGATGATTAAAGTCTGCATCATCCCTTTGACATAATCTTGGAAGGTAGCACTGTGACATGGGAAAGCAGCTTTTGGCTACTGAAAGCCAAAGGCAAATTAGCTCCTTTTTTTTTAAAAGGAACAGTTCAGGTTCTGAGTGTCCTCTAGTGTCCATGGGAGATAATGCACTAGACATTGATGGTTTTGTGCATTAAGCAGATGAGAGAATAGTTCAAGCAGAGCACCACCTTGTGACTATTTTAGACGTTACATTTTAAATCATTCCAAATCCTTTCTGCTCAATTATATGCAAATTATGGATGTTTAAGCCAAAATGTCACAGATGGAAATAAAGGCGTCCAAAGCTTCCTCAGCACTCACCTCCATGAGTCACCACTTTCATATAAGGTTTGATCATCTGGAGATCAATTCTGTGCTCCTGCTCACCGATGATGACCGTTCTCCACAGGCGCCCATTGGCAGCGCCTCCTTCTTCAGCTGCCCCATCCCCAAAGAGGTCTGCACTGTCACCGGGCATGTTCTTAGCAGTGGCCACAGGGGTGTCATCTGAAAGCAAGACAGGAAAAGTCCTTATTTTTGTCTTCCTGGCAGCAGAGGATTAAAGAGTTCTCATTTATCTTCAAATCCATCATTCAGTGAAAATTCATTAATTTCATTTATTAAATTCTATATGCAGAGCACTGTTCGGTGAATAAAAGGTTTGGAGAGACACAATTTCTGTCCTCACAGAATTTAAAATTTATTCGATGCCTATTGTGTGCCTAAGACTGTGAGGGATATAAAGATAATTTCTATCCTGGAAGAACTTGACAGCATTTGGGGAAGATGAGACAATAACAGCAAGGATAGTTCCCATTTCTAATAGCGCTTTTTTCCCCCCTGAGGCTGGGGGTAAGTGACTTGCCCAGGGTCACACAGCTAGGAAGTGCTGAGTGTCTGAGACCAGATTTGAACTTGGGTCCTCCTGAATTCAGGGCTGGTGCTCTATCCACTGCGCCCCCTAGCTGCCCCTCTAATAGCGCTTTAATCATTGTAAAATTCATTTTTTACAACCACCCTATGAGGTAACAAGTGTAGATTTATTTTAAAAAATCTCTATAATACAGATGAAGAAGCTAAGGGTTCTAGTTAGGTGGTTTGCCCAAGATCCCACAAGTATTAGATGGCAGAGCAGTGACTCAAATGCAGCTCTTTTCATTCTGCCCACTGGGATCAGACTGGGTATACTGGAAAGTCTTTGATCTTCTGCCTTCCTTCTTCTTTGGCTAATGGTGTCAGAGCCCTTGCTGCTTCTGTTCTCTTACAAGCCAGGGGAATTGAAAGAATTCTTTCATTGGAGCAAAAACTATAGCCTTTCCCTGCCTCAATATTCAATTCATGAGATTCTGTGATCAAAATACTGATATCTTTGGTGATGAGCATTTTCTGTGCAAATCATTTATCTCTCTGAACCTCAGTTTCCTTCTCTGTGAAATGGAGAGAGGCAATATGGTATGACAGAAAGGTTGCTGTTTTTGGAGTCAAGAGACCTGGGTTTTGAATCCTGGCTCAACTATTCAATACTTGCAAATCCTTTCCCCTCCTTGGGCCTCAGTTTGCTTTTCTGTAGAATGAAGAGGTTGGACTGAATTATTTCTGAGATAATGTGATAGGGATACAGGACTAGATGGTCTATAAAGTCTGTTATAACACTAACTCTAGGATTCTTGAAACAGTTCCTTCTTGGACTTGTGAGGAAAGGGCTTCAGAAACTTGCATACACTTTAGAAATAGGAGTGATTATTTTTCTAGCCTTTTCTAGATTCTTGCACCTTACTCTGAATCATATAGCTTAGAATTCACTTGTGTGCTGTCTTGAGCTATTCAATACTGTGGGTATTAGTGTCACCTCCCAAACCAAGGACAACGTCTCACATCATTTCTTTGTCCCTAATTGTATCTAGTATAAGGCTAAGCATGTTTGGTAAATGCTCGAGGCTGATTATTCCTTAGGCCAACCAAGGGCCTACTGTAATCAGAGGTCAGTCACTTTCTTATGCATAGATTTAGTCATGTTTATTTTCTGCTCAAAAACTTTCAGAGACTTCCTTTTGCCTACTAAGCAAAATTCAAATTACTTTGATTGGGATTCAAGGCTTATGGAATCTTTCATATTATCCTCCTCCACCCTGTGGCCTAGTCAAACTATAGGACTCTTGTCTGTCTCTTGAAACTCTACTGATTGTTCCTAAATAAATCTGGGAAGGAATTTAGAGAAACCACTCCAATATCTCTGCCAAGAAAGTCCCACAATGGGGTTACAAAGGGTTGGATGTGACTGAAAAATGACTGAAAAACAATTTCTGACTCCAAATCCCATGTTTTTTCTACTTTATAATGCTGCCTCCCTATATTGGGCATGTTCTCTATTTCTTTTTCATCTATTGAATCCCCACCCATCATTAAAATCCAACTCAAATGCCATTTCCTTCAGGACTCAGCCAAATTTTGTATCTCTCTCAGCACTGAGCATAGGATTCTGTACACATAAGTGCTTAATAAATGTTTGCTCAACAACTTCAGCTACAATGAATAAATAAAAGGATGAATGTACTTTGTGGTGTGACCAGCTCTTTACCTGAAGGTAGCTTTGTAAATAGCTACTTGTCAAAGACTAAGATTAGCCTGGTTACTGACTTCTTCAGACACTGAAACCAGTATTTTTTAGCTTCAAGGACCCTGGGAGTGGGGCAGAAGCAAAGTCAAGAGGGGCCTGGAAAATCTTTGTCTCTGGGGATTAGTACAGTAAACAGGTCATGAAATGGGGGTGGGGGGGTTTGAGGATAGGCTGAGGCTGAATTCGACTTTAAAATGGACATTGTGGAAATTTCTTCATCCTACTCTTAGCTCAGCCACTTACTAGGTGTGTGAACACATTAATAGCTCATTTAACCTTGCTTTCCTCATCTGTAAAATGGGGATAATTCTCCCTGCTTTATAAGGCAACTATGAGAAAGTGTTATAAAAATAAACCTAGAGAAATGTAATTATTATGACAATTATTAAAGTCATCAGAACTAGTCTTAGAGACCAAAAAAAGATCAGAACTAGGAGTCTTGTTTAGAATATAGAATGTGACAAAACATAGAACATTAGAACCTTGAAAAGTGAAAATCTAGAACCCTAGATTTGGAGAATGAAGAGCTAGATCCTGGCTCTTCTATTTGCTAATTCTGAACAAATAGTGATATTTTTGAGCCTCAGCTTTTTCAAATGCCAGAAATCATCTATGAATATAGAACACCGAGCTGAATGGAATGTTTGAAATCATCTAGTTCAATCCCTTAATATTTTGGATACAGAAACTGAGCCAAACTCAAACCCAGGTTTCTCAACTCCATTGTACCATGCTCTCTCCCAATATTTATTGAGTTTTTACCCTCTGAAATTTCACATTTTTGCCTTTATCTGTCTCAAGTTAGGGACCCAATGAGTCAATACTTGTTACTAGTCATGATGTAGTAGAAGGAACATTGGAGGTGAAATCAAAAGATCTGACTCTACTACTTATTCCTTGTATAAACTTTTGAAATCCTTTCACGTCTTTGGGTCTTAGTTTCTTTATCTGTAAAATGAGGGCGTTGGACTAGATGATATTTAAGGTTCCTTTCAGCTCTGAGATTCTATGTTCTAAGGTTTCTTTCAGCTCTGATAATTGCATTCGATGTTCCAAGAGCCCTTCCTTTCAGCTCAGACATTTTGTGTTTCTTGCTAACAGAGTTGAGCTCCTGATGTTGCTTTAATACATATATGGAGAATTGAGGAGGTCCAAAATGTCACTCAGCCCCCCAAATAAGATAATTTGGTAAAATAATCCACCAAAGAAACCTTGAGAGGCCATGTAAGGATTGAAACAGGTTCCATGACATTATTTTGTTATTGTTGTTTTTACAATGTAGCTAGCAATAAAGAAATGAATTGCTCTTTTAAATCTTCCCCCAAGACCTGGCTTATAATCATTGATGAAAAAAAGGACATTTATGTGGGGTAGTAGTACTTTTAAGTTTTCTAAGTACTTTATACTCATGATCTCTTTTGAATCTTGTAAGAACATTATGAAATAAGCATTAGAATTATTATTCCCATTACATAGATGAAGGGACTGTGATTTAGATATTCTGATTTTTCTAAGGTCAAACAGCTATTATATTTCAGAAGCCCATATAAATACAGATTTTTCTAACTTTAGTACAACATTCTTGGAATTAAAGCCAAAAAAACTGGGCTATTGGCTAGGACAAGACCATTACCTTCCCACTCTAGCTCATTGCCATTTCCGAGGAATTCCAGGGAATCTGTCTCATCTGGGGTTTCAATGTCGTCCACGTTGATGTCCAGGTCATCAGGGGTGTCCAAGAAATCATCAGACAAGACGGAGCCCTCACTTTGGTCCAGTGAAATGTTGATTTCAGGAGCAACGAGTGTCTTTCGTTTACGATGAGCCCCATTGAAGTTTAAAGTGTTTGGAGGAGCTGGAGGTAAATTTAAAAACACAATAAACATTTATTAAGGCCTTATAATGTGCAAGATATTGTATTTAGTGTTAAGAATAAACAAATGGAAAGAACATAGTGCTTGCCCTCATGGAACTTACATTCTTCTGAGGGGCTAGATTGAGATGGATATGCAAATAACTATGTTACAAGTTAGAATAAGAAAAGGGAATGCAAAGTAGCAGAGGCAGGAGAAATTAGAAGAGAGATCCCATCCAGCAAGGGGGTTCAGGGAGGGGCTTGGGAGAAAGGTAGACCTGAGCATGTCATTGAAGAAAGGAAAAATGTTTCATAGGTGGAGATGAGGAGGGAGTGGGTCCCCCGTTCTGGAGGAGAACCTGCACAGATTTACAGAGAGCAGAAGGGAGGGGCAGGACTAAATCCGACAAAAGTTAGTAGTAGTTTGATTAGAATGCCATGTGTCTAATGAACTATCAATGAAGCTGTAATTGTGTTCAACCTTTCTAGAAAGCAATTTGCAATTATGAAAATAAAATGGCTAAAATGTCCATGACCTTTAATCTGCTGCTAGCCCTGTACCAAGGAGGTCTCTGACAAAAAAGAAAGGTTCCATATATGATAAAATATTTATAGCAGCACTTTTTGTAGTAGCAAAGAATTAGAAAGATACCTATTGCTTGGGTATATTATTGTGATGGAAGAAACACTCTAAGAAATGATTAATATGATGCAGACATGGAAAGAGAATTGATGCAAAATGAAATGAGTAGAACAAAGAATACAATATACATGCTGATTAAAACAATGTAAATAGAGAGAACCACAT
The DNA here is from genome assembly GCF_048593235.1 of Sminthopsis crassicaudata. Taxonomy (NCBI): domain Eukaryota; kingdom Metazoa; phylum Chordata; class Mammalia; order Dasyuromorphia; family Dasyuridae; genus Sminthopsis; species Sminthopsis crassicaudata. Next base: position 64,654,932 of record NC_133617.1, on the reverse strand, counting down.
CTACAATTATTATATCAATTACAATTATTATATTAAATTTAAACCTGCCCTTTTATAATTCTTACCTATTACTCTTTGTTCAGTCCTATGGGAACAATTTGAACCAATGCAATCTCTCTTCTATGCTGGAGTGATATACTTGAAGTATTTGAAGAACAAAAGTTACAGACAAATTGCTGATATATATTAGAGAAGGGAGTTTCCACACTAGAAGTTCCCACACACAGATGAAACTATAGATTCAGCAAACAAAAAACTCATAGCATTTATTCTCATTAATTTTTCTGTGCACTTTTCTGTTCTTTTAAAAATAATAATAGTTTTCTAATTTTAAATACATGCAAAGATAGTTTTCAACATTCACTCTTGCAAAACCTTGTGTACCAATTTTTTCTCCTTCCCTCCTCCATTCCCTTCTCCTCTGGACAGCAAATAATCCAATATAGGTTAAACATGTACAATTCTTCTAAATATATTTCTACTTTTATTATGCTGTGCAAGAAAAATCAGATCAAAAGGGGAAAAATGAGAAAGAAAAAACCCCAAGCAAACAAACAGCAACAAAAAAAGATGAAAATGCTATGCTTGTGATCCACATTCAGTTTCCATAGTCTTCTCTTTGGATGTGGATGGCTCTCTTTATCACTAGTCTATTGGGATTGTCTTGAATCAGCTCATTGTTGAAAAGAGCCAAGTCCATCACAGTTTATCATCACATAATCTTATTGCTGTGTACAATGTTCTTTTAAACCTTCTGTTCTTTCTCAGATGAACTTCTAGTATAACTACGCCTCTCCTCTTTTATGCTGATAAAATTGACTTTTTGAAACCACTCTAAGACTTTATATTTTTTCCTATTAAACATCTTTAAATTTTTTTATTAGTGTGTTTTGCTTTAAATTTGCAAAGTTTCAATTACACCTCACTTCAAGGGAGATCTCTTAGAACAAAGTAAAACAAATAAAACCAAGACCTCATCTGAAAGTGCATTCCTCATCTGTAACACATCTGACTTTCTATTTTTAATTTTTCAATGAATAGAAATCTACTTTTTTTCTCTTCTACCTCCCATCCCTTTAGAGAAAAAAGAGAAAAAATAAAACACATTCCTTATAACAAAATATGCATAGTTAAGCAAATAAAATTTCTTCTCTGAGTGTATATAAAAATGTTTATTTCATTCTGCACCCTAAATCCATCACCTTTTTGTAAAAGAAAGTGTATTTCATCCTTAGTCATCTGAATCATGGATGTTCATCATATTGATTATAACTTTTTATAGCTTTCAAAGCTGTTTGCCATTATAATGCTGTTTTTAGTAAACATTGTTTTCCTGGCTCTGCTCACTTCACTTTGCATCAGCTCATAGAAGTCTTTTCATGCTCTTTAGAAATATATTTGAACATTTTGTTTTTTATAATGATAGCTTTATTTTTATTTATTTATTTTTAACAATTTTCAATAGTATTTTATTTCTCCAAATACATGCAAGCAACATTCATCCCTGTAGGACCTTGTGTTTCAAATTCTTCTTCCCTCTCTGCCTCCCTCCCCAACATAGCAAACAATATGATATAGGTTAAATATGTTTAATTAAAAAAAATTTCTATATTTATCATGTTGTGAGGGAAATATCAGATTAAAAGGGAAAAAGCTATAAAAAAACCAAACCAAACCAAAAATATTATGCTTTGATCTGTATTCAGTATCTATAGTTCTCTCTCTGTAGGGGGATGACATTTTCCATCTCAGATCTAATGGAATTTCCTTGAATCACTGCATTGTTGAAAAAAGCCAAGTCCGTCATCACATTATCTTGTTGTTACTGTGTACATTGTTCTCTTGGCTCTGCTTCACTCAATATCAGTTCATGTAGGTCATTTCAGGCTTTTTTGAAATCAGCCTGCTCATAATTTTTAAAAAAACAATAATATTCAATTATATTCATATATTCATTCCATCCATTCATCCATATTCAGCCATTCCCCAAATGATGGGTATCCACTCAATTTTTAGTTCTTTGACACTACAAAAAGGTTGCTAACAGACATTTTTGTTTATGTGGACCCTTTCCCTTATTTTAACACTTCTTATAACATAATAATATTCCAGCATAAATTGTAACTTATGTAGTCTTTCTTCAATTAACGGGCACCTTTTTCATTTTCAAGTTTTTGTATTCCAGAAAGAATAGCTATGAATATTTTTGTATGTCTAGGATCCCTTTCAGCTTTTTGGGGAAATTTAAAAATTATATATTTGTAAATAGTATAGCTGGGTCAAAGGACATGCACTGGTTAAAAATTGGGTGATATCAACTCATTAATTATTAAATTAATTAATGAAAAATTATTGAATAGTTAACCATTAAATTTTGTTATTAGAGTTAGATGAACATACATTCAAGCCTATCAGGATTTTCTTGTATCTCAAATCTGTCATCCAACATGTGAGCTATTCTTTAATATTAACTTTAATATTAGAATTCACTATAATTAAATTAAATAATAAATGTTGATTCATTAATGTAATTAATAATAATAATAATAATTAATCTCTTATCTAGATCCTTCATTTTAAAAAACAGGTCATTCATCAATTTTACTACCAAATATTCTCAATTCAAAGTTCAGCCCAGCTGTTATGTCATGTTGTTGCTATGCTAGAGCTAGCTATCTTACCAGCTCTTTTCTTGTATGTGGTTGTTATGTGTCAGGAAATACTCTGGCCCATTCTGTGTGTGAATCTGTGTAATAGATTATGTTCAAACAGGCTTTTGCTTCACTTTACAAAGATCTATGGAGCCACTTGACAAATGGGAAAGGGTCCAAGATTCTTGCTCATGCAGGTCTTTGGAATTGATCAATGGCAGACATAAAGGTAGAATTGGGTAGGGCTACAGTTATATAATACTAACTGCTAGGGATGCAGTTGCTGACTAGAAATGATATTGTCTATCCACTGTGTTAGCTCTTGTTCCCTTCTACAGTCATACCTTAAGGTACTTTAAGCATGACTGGCCAAGAGAATGACAAGATGATCCTCCTAAAGGTTGGATGACCCTCCTGTGACAGTTTTATAGGAAGACATGAATAAGAGTTCCACCGGATGGGCATTGAATATGGAATTTCCACAATAGCAAATTAATAAAAAAGTTTGCTAAGTGTTTATTAGATTCCAAGCCCTATGTCAAGTGCGAGGGATACAAATAGAAAAAGCAAGACAGTTTCTTTTCTTAAAGGGATTCATACTCTAAACAGGGGAGACAATGCATAGAGGGAAAGTTAGTTGCAGGGTATATAGAAAGCCCCAGTGGTGCCAGTGTAGATGGTTGTTTACAAATCTATTATAGGATAATGGACAGAGTTTCTTAAGAAAATTCATGAGACTAATTAGCACCTGTGGTTCAATGATTGATAGAAATGTTCTATTAATCATGGGGTAGCACCTCTGAGAGGGGGACCTCTTGCTGGTTATAATGGGAAGAGCATGCATTTGGATTCCTCTTCTGATTCTACTCTCAGGAAGGGAAGATACTTGTCTAAGGTTATAGGTGACAGAACCAAGACTCAGATACAAATGTTCTAATATTCAATCTCCTAGGATTACAAATCAACCAAAATCCACTTCCATTACTGATAAAACTCACAAACTGTGTCCCTGAACAAACCCAGATAGGCAAACTCATGTAGCTACTTACAGGATGTGTCTTCAACAGGGCTGCCAAGAGTGTCCATTCCTGTCTCTTCTGGAAGGGGTCTGTCAAACCAATCCAGGAAGCATCCGTCATGGCCAATAGAAGAAGCCAAGGACAGAGCCAGGAAGGTGTGTTGAGCAAAGTGGATTCAGAAAGGTATATCCGGGGAAGGAAAGAAACAACATTTTCTCTCATCAGTCAGTGTTCAACCAGTTAGTTCATTTTTCAACTGGCTTGAAATGTCATGGAAATATAGCACTGCAAGCTGGGAAAAATCTTCTAACTTTAGCTTATTAGTCAAAGCCTGCTGTTATCAAAGAGTGGGCATTTCAGTGTTTGAAAGGCTATCAGGGAGGGTTGGGTACCTAAGCAGGAATTCCCTTTATGACACCCCAAGGGTTGTCCAGCTTTTGCTTGGAGACTTCTAGGCAGAGAGAACTTGGTACCTGTTCTGGGAAGTTTTTCCTCCTATTGAGTAGAAGTCATCTTTCCTGAAACTTTCAACATTAGGAAAAAACTCAGAGGGCAGCTATTCTATCCCACACGTGAACAAAAACTCCCCGCTACAGCATCCTCAGAAAGCAGTCATCTAGCCTCTACTTCAATAGCTCTAGTGACAGGAAACTGCCTAACTTTCCCTTACAGAGAGATAGCTATGATTGTCAGAAAGTTTTTTTCTAGTCAACTTCAAATCTGCCTTCATAATTTTTACCTCTTTCTCCTAGTTCTTTTCTCTTGGGCTGAGCAGAGTCTCATTCCTTTTTCAAGTGATGGGCTTCCAAATATTTGAATACAATTAACATATCTCCCCAGATGGAAGAGGGACTATGTTTGCTTTCTCTTCCATATGTCTGTGTTATGTAAACAAGTGTTTGTTTTCATATACTATCCCCCTGTTCTTTAATTACTTCTTAGGTGTGCATCTTGCCTCTCCAATTGAACTGTCACCTTCTCCAGGGCAGAGACTCAGTGTCGTCTGCTTCTCTTGAACCCCCACTGAGCCTAGCACAGGGTTGGGCATGAAGCTTCTTATTTGGGAAAGATTTGCTGGCAGATATCTCAGTATCATATTCCAGAGTTTTGAAGCTTTGTCTAAACTCTTAAAAGTTCAAGATGGATGCAGCACATAAGTCTAGTGTTCATGAGGAAGTTACAAGAATAGTAGATGCTAAAGAATTGGGCCACAAGGTACCCCTAAACTCACCTGTCCATTCCTGGGAGAGGTCTGTCAACATGGACAGTTGAACAACTGTCAAGTTGTTCATTAACTATGTCTAATAAGGCCTGGATTTTATCACTTCTTAAGGGCCACTGTTCTACCCACACTGGTGAATCAGTCTTCCACTGAATAGGAACTGGTGAAAGTGCAGGGAGGCCTTCAACAGCAGCCCTGCCTAAAAAGCCGAAGTGCTTATTTGTAATCCTATCTGCTGTAAAATGTCTCTTCCCCACAGATTGATGGGGATTTTTCCAACCACAAAAGGAGTAAAAACTCCTGTTTCACCTTCAAATACCCATCTCAAAGGCCTAGCACTAACTTCAGCTGTTATTGATCCTCCTACCCCAGACATGTAGGTGTCTGCCTTAATCTTTGGCCAGTGACTGGGCCAATTGGCACCTCTAAGTGACAGGATCTGGGTTTAAAACTAATTTCTGCATCATGGTTCTTGGGGGAAACATGAGCAAGTTGTTTACTCATCCCCTAATCCCCACCCCTGGACCTCAGTTTCCTTGACTGATAAATAGAGCAAGTTGGTTTTAGATGATTCCTGAGGTTGATCCTCCTAACAATCTTATAAGGGGGGCAGGCGAAGGATTCTCAATCCCCTTGTATAGATAAAGGCTCAGTTAAAGGGAAATGTTTAGAAAGTATTCTGCTATATTTCCTCCCCACCTCAGTTCAGAAGTGGATGCCCAGAAGGTTAAGTACCAGGTTACCAAGCTCCAAATGTATTTAAAAAGATAGGCCATGCTACACAGTGCTACATAGCACAAAACATATCCAGAAAGAGATGCAGATTTGCAAAACATTTTACATATATCATCTCATTGAGTCTTCTCAATAACTCTATGAGGTAGGTTTTCTAAAAAAAATTGTTTTTATTTTACAGATGAGTAGATTCAGGCTGAGAGAGGTTGAATGATTGACCCAGGTTCATACAGTCAGTATTTCAGAGTGAGGTCTTGAAGACAGGCTTTCCTGAGCTCAGGCCCAGAGCTCAACCCGTTGTATTTGTGTGTGTGTGTGTGTGTGTGTGTGTGTGTGTGTGTGTGTGTTTATGTATGTGTGTATATATTTGTAAATTGAGGCAAACAGGAAAAAGTGATTTGCCCAGGATTACACACCAAGTAAGTGTCTGAGGCCATATACTCTATCCACTGCATCACCTAGTTGCCCTGACTGTAATAATAGCTAGCATTTATATAATACTTTCAGGCTCACAAATATCTCATTTTATCCTCACAACAACCCTAGGAGCAAGGTGCTATTAGAATTTCTATTTTGCTTAAGAGGAATCTGAGGCATACAGAGATTAAGTGGCTTGCCCAGGATCACCCAACTAGAAAAATGTCTGAGATCAGATTTGAACTTAGATCCATGGGACACCTTAGTGATTACTAGTCCCCATTTTACAAATGATAAAACTGAAGTTCAGAGAACAGAAATGGTTTGGCTACGGTCACACAGCAAAAGTAACAATAACTTGCATTTCTATAGGGCTTTAAAGTTTATAAAGTCTGTTCCTCACAACTCAATGACACTGCAACAATGGTACCAATATTATCATCCCCATTTTACATGTGAGAAAACTTAGTTGTAGGGAATGTATGATTTGCTTTAGATAATCCAGAACATTATGCTTCAGAAACTAGCATCTTATATGAATCAGTCGGTCAGTCCACAAGCATTTATTAAAGCATTTACTACAAATGAAGATGTTGGGGATGATACAAAAAAAGACAAGAACAGTTCCTGAGTTGAAAGAGCTCACATTCTGATGAAACAAACAAAATTACCCAAAGAATTAGAGCTGTTGTTGACATGAATGGAACAGATTTTCTTACTCCAAAGTTATGAATTTTGGAATCAGAAAACAGAGGTTTATATTTGAATTCTGCTATTGATTTCCTGTGTGACCTTGGGAAAATTATTTTATCTCTCTGGACCTCAGTTTCCTAATCTGTAAAATGAAGGGGACTAGATTAGATGATCTCCAAGGATGCTTTTAGTTCTGCTCCTCTGATGCTATGAGAGAATGCTGCTTCTCCTCCCCCCCCTCTAGTCAGAGCTCCTCTAAATACCCCAGTGATTTGCACAGTGCACCTGAAGGCTGACAATGTATGTCAGAGGGTTTTTTGAACACAGGCTCTATCAAGAAGTAAGAAAAAAAATCTTCCTTACCTTTTAAGAGGATGCTCAGGCAATCCTCCCTTTGGGATCTGGCTCCTCTTGTTTAAATTTTACCTGGATCCTGAGTTTCTCTCCCTTTCTGAATTTCCTGAATCAGGGGAGCTTGTTTAAGGCCCCAACCCCACCATTTTGGTCTGTTCTGGTCAGATGATGCTGAGCTTCACCCTATAAGATACTGGCTCTCTGGCAGTGAATGAGTTCTGACTAGGAAGATGCTGGGGACCCAGTGAGCATGCTCCAGCATCTTACTCCTCCCTCGGGCATCACTACAGCATCGATGCAGAACGGGAGATGCACCAGCACACCAAGCCTTTAGCAGAAGGACACACCTCCAGAGAGGAAAGATGCTTATCTCTCCCTCTCCAATCAGCTCATTGCCTTCTTGGCTTACACTAGTCTAATGCATCCCTCTTTCAGGGCTGGATTCATAAAACCAGCTGCCTTCACTATCCTGTGGCTGTCCCTCATATCTGGAGGTCAAACCATATATGGGCTCGGTTTGATCTCCCTCTGCCCTGCCTGTAGCCCTGGCCTGGGACTGACCAGACCAGTGGATGAAGGACAGTGTGCTGCAGGGGGGTTCAGTGAGGCAATAGCATTGGATTCAAAGGCAAAAGATCTGGGTTCAAGTTTTAATTGTAATTCTTAGTAGCCATAAAGCTAGGATAGGCATCATGTTGCAAAGAAAGGGTGCTGGAGATTGAGTGAGAAGGTTTGCATTCAAGTCCCAGCTCTGACACTTGCTACCTGTATGATGTTTATAACAAGTCACGTGGCCTGTGCATCTCTAGTGAGATTATAGAATCTTTAGACTTTTTCAGCCTTTTCAAGTCTAGCAATCACTTCACTATGCCACTCACTAGATTTGTCCTGTTTTTTTCAAGCCTCTGTACATTTGTGGAGCCCCAAACTCTATGATCCCTAGTAGCGGTGTGGTAGAGCCAGGTTAAATTGGCTTAAAGAGCTGATTGTTAGATTTTCATTGTGAGCATTTATACCTCAGACACTGGCAAATGTTACAAACATTTGATTGATTGATGTATTGTTTTGTAGCTTGTCTAGACTTCAGGAAGTGATGGAGGGAATGCTGATCATGCATATTAGACTTAAATCTGTTACATGCAATTCCCCCTAGAAAGCCAGTTGTTAAATATTTACCAGCACACCAGTGCTCCTATGTCTAATTTCCTTAATTGTAAAATGGAGATAATGTGTTTCCTACTTATCTCTATACCCTTGGTTCATATTACTTCCCTCCATAATAACAACATGATCAGCCAGCAATTATTTGGAGCCTACTATGTGCCAGGCATTGTGCTGTCTTTTGCAAAAATGACCGCATTTGATCTTCACAGCAACTCTGAGAGAGAGGTGATATTATATTATCCCCATTTTACAGATGAGGAAACTGAGGCAGACAGAGGTTAAATTTCTTGTTCAGCTAGTCAAACAGCTAGTAAGTATCTGAGACTAGATTTGAATTCAGGTCCTCTTGATTCGAGGTTCCATGCTCTGTGTATTCTGGTACTCCCTAGTTGTTCCTTATTTTACATATTTTAAAATTTAGTATTTAAACAATAATATTTATGTATTATACATAAATATATCAAATAAAAAGTAATAAAAATTAATATTTAAAATATTGTACTTATTTATGAAGGATATACCTTCATACTTTCCAACCACAAGATCCCAAGTTTAGATTTGGAAATAACCTTGGAGGTTACCATTTTACAGATGAAGAAACTGAGAGTGGGAGAAAGTAAATAACTTGTCTAGGATCATTCAGCTAGTAAATGTCTGAGGCAGGATTTAAATGCAGCTCCTCCTGACTCAATCTAGCACTCAATCACTAAATCATCCACCAAACTTGTCCTGTATTTTCAAGCCTCTGAATTTATGGAGGCCCTCTCTCAGGATTATACTGCCTATTCATTTCAGCCTATTGAAATCCATCTCTTCTTCAAGATCCAGCTCAAGTATGACTTTGTTCTATAAAATTTTCTCTGATTCCCTTAACTTTCCCTGCTCAGATTTTTGTAGGACACTTTGCCTTAATTTCTCCTTTGCTTCTCCCACAAACTACTAATTGTAATTTTTTGTATGTGTTTAGGCCATAACCTCCTATTAGATTAGAAGTTCCTTGAGGGCAGGGACCTCAAGGATTTTTTTCCCCCTCTTTCTATTCTGGGTACTGAGCATGAGGTTTTGACAAAGTAGGTGTTTAATAGATATTTGCTGGATGACTTGAATTTAAAAAACCTGGTTCTAGAAGCCACCTTTGCCACTTATTAGCTACATGATTTTTGAGCAAGATGCCATTTCCTCTGGCTATCTCCTGTGTTGGGAATGCCCACCCTTCCTCATTTCCGTCTCTTTCTTTTTCTGGTTTCCTTCAAATCTCAGCCAGTCTGCAAAAAGCCTTTCCAAGACTTCCTTAATCTTAGTACTTTCTCCCTGACATTTTCTCCAATTTATCCTGTATATATTGTTTATATATAGTGTTTCCTCCATTAAACTATAGGCTCCTTGAGAGCAGAAACTTTTTTTTTTTGGCCTTTATATCCCTACAATCCAGCACAGTGCTTAGCACACAGTAGGCACTTAATAAGCACTAGTTGAACAAGTGACTTAATGGCTCTGTACCTTAGTTTTCTCATCTGTAAAATGGAAAGAATGATAACATTTGCACTATGTCTGTTTAAAGAAGAATTGTGGAAACCAAAAGAGATAATGTGTATAAAACGCTTGAGCTTTATTAAACACTTGGCAAGCTGTGTTTTCAACTGCTATATCAAACCATTACACAGATGTCATTATGAATAGTTCAAGTTTTGAAAAATTGGTGATGGACTTCAAGCCATTTTTCTACTCTTACAATCATGCAAAGAGATAATCACCCAGAAGACTTCCATTCAAATATGAATCTTAATTCAGCTACTTCTTTTATGACCCTGGAAATGTCACTCTATCCCTTTAGTCCTCAGTTTTCATATCTGTGAAATGAGGGGGGTTGGAATAAATGATCTTTCACCTAAACATCCCCTTTGAGTATTCCCAAGAAGGACTAACGAACTAGGTCAAATAGAATTCCTGATCCTGTCAAAGCAGACAGACAGTGATACCAACAACAAGCTTGCAGCTGGAACCTTACTATTAGGAGTTAAGCTCATTTTGGAGAACAGGGAAACAAAAGCTCTTCTTAATTTCAGACTGAATTGGCAAAAAAAGATTCCACTTAGACCACAACTTTACAAGAAGCCCACTGTCCTCCAAACACTGAGTTACTTACATCCAAGGGGCCATTGCTGCAGCTGCCACCAGGCAAATTCACTTGGGCACTATTTTCCCTCCCACCTCCCAAGTGTCACTTCACAATATAAACTTTCTGAACTGGTTCTCAGTGTGCATTTACAGATGATCTTGTTCTATCCAGTTACCATAGAACTAAGGCAAAGTGTTGCCTGGAAACCTGCTTTTGATGGATTTGAATCTGGGCAAATTAATTCTGTTTCCTAATCTGTAAAGATGGGACTAATCATACTTGCCCTACCCTACTTCTGAGGACAATTGTATAGAATGCCTAGAACCTTAGATCTAGACTTTAGACAGCATCTGATCCACTCTCCTCAGTGAATATTTGGAGAAACTGAGGCTCAGAGAGGTTGTGTTTACTGGTGGTCATACAGGAAATAAGTGATAAAACCAAGATCCCTTGACTCCTAATTTAGGATTCTTCACTGCATCATGCTTCATTTTACTTTTAAAATTTCAATTAATTAATTAAAATGATAACAAATTAATAAAAAATAAAAATTTAAATTTTAAAATAAAATTAATACTTTCAAAACACTCCATAAATAAACTTAACAATAATAATAAAAGCAGAGAATCATAGAATTGTAGCATCTCAGAGCTGAAAAACAGCTTGAAACTCATCAGATTTAGTTTCTTTATTTTATAGTTGAAGAAACTCACTTGAAGGAAGGAGGCTAGCCTAAAGTAACACAATTAGGTAGGGTCCGAATGAAACTCACATATGGTGTTTTTATTTGTAATATATTTCATATAATATTTGTTAAATAGAAATTTAATGATGATGATAATAATAAATAATAATAATAATAGCAATAGGTGGAGGGGATTACATTAATCAAAGAGCATCTAAGTGATGATTATGTGCTAACCACTTACTAGATGCAAAAGTTACAAAGAAAAATGCCAAATGGTCCTTGCTTTCAAGAAACTTACAATCTAGTTAGTCTAATGAGAGATCGGAAGATTATAAATTTAGAGCTAAAAGGTTCCTTAGGGGCCTTAAAGTTGCCTGGCTCCCACTGTTATAGATGAGAAAATGGAGACATTGCCATGGTTCATGTAGCTAGTGAGTATCTGAGATAGGATTTGAAAATTGGTTTTTCTGATTTCAATATTTCCTGACTCTATATATCCAATTTCCTGAGCCATTGTATATTTTGGAAAGGATAAGGAAAGGCTTCATGCAGAGTAGCACTTAAACCATCCCTTGAAGAAAACAAGGGATTCTAAGAGTAGAAGTGAAGAAAGAAATATTTCAATTTAATACAAAGGAATGGGAATGGGAATTGGATTACTTTGCATGGGAATCATTTCTTTACTCCAAGCATCTTTTTTTTTTCCCTTGCTCTTTTAAGTCCCATTTAAGACCCTACCTTCTACAGGGAGCTTTTCCCAATTCCTCTAAATTTCTAATGTCTTCCCTCTCTTAATTATTTCCTATTTCTTATATATAGCTTGTTTGTACATTTCTTTTCTTTGTTGTTTCCTCTGTTAGATTGTGAACTCTTTGGGATCAGGCACTGTCTTTTGTCCTTCCTTATATTCACACTGCTATATAATAGGAGCTTAATAAATACTTCTTGATTAACCTAATGATTAACATTTCTAGAAAAGTAAGATAGGGCTGAGTTGTGAAGGTCAAACACAGGAATTTATATTTGAGCCCTTATATAAATGACACACTTAGCAATGTATTCCCTTATCACATTAATATTCATATGTATAGGAAAGATTAAACTCAATGGTATCAAGAAGAAGGAGAATGAATGATGTGAACTTTTGGCATTCAAACACAACCCTAGAAGTCCATGACCGGGATGAAAAATTTAAACTATAGGAAATCAGAAACACCCAAAAGGAGCTCAGAGAAGGGTCTGTGATTTTCCATTGACTTTTGATTTCAGGTTTTCCCTAGAACTTGGAGCTTAAGCATCTCAGGCCAAAGGAATTCTTCCCAGTGTTGGCATAACTCCTACTTCAAAGACATGACTATTATACATTTTCCTTTTATGCCATGAGTATACTGTGCTAAAGGGGATTAAATATTGCTTTTCAAAAACATCTGATTTTACTCAGGGATCTGACTCAGTTTTCTGATATAGATTTTTTCCTCTTAAGGAACTCCTAACTCGCTAGGTGAAAGTAGCTTTCTCTCCCCAAATTTCCCATAGTGCTTTCCCTGGACCTCTTTCTTGCATCATACTGTTTTTGAATCTATTCTTCTTTATTAGATTGTTAAATCCCTTGAAATCCGGATCTATCATGGAGTCAGAAGACCTGAATTTAAATCCTCTGCTAACCTTCTAGTTATCTGATGTTGGGCATAATAATTAATAACAATTAACATTTATATAATGTTTATTATAGGCATGTCATTTAATCTCTCTGGACCAGAAGGAATGGGACCAGTTGACCTCTAAGTTCTCTTCTAGCTCTTTATCTGTGATCTTTTGATTTTTGTATTATAGTACCTTATACAGAGTAGAACTTTATAAAATGCTTCTTGGGTTGAATTGAATTTTCTGACTTTTACTTGTACCATGGAAAGAAGGATTAATGATACAACTAAAGGTTTTAGATGAAAAAAAGATCAACTAAAAAAATTGGTCCAAAGAAAATGTATTTAAAATTTTTTAAAAAATATTATTTTATTTTCTCCAAATTATATATAAAAACACTTTTTTAGCATTCTTTAAAGTTTTGAGTTTCAAATTCTATCCCTCCTTCCCCTGTTTCCAAGATAGTAAGCAATCTGGCATAGATTATACATGTGTAATCATATAAAACATTTCCATATTAGTCATTTTTTTGCAAGAAAATTCAAACAAAAATTAAAGTGAAAAATAGTATGTTTTGGTCTATATTCAGATTTGGTCTATATTTCCTGGAGGCAAGTAGTATTTTTCATCATGAGTTCTTTGGTCTTGCATCATTGTATTGCAGAGAATAGCTGTCACTCAGTTTTTCATTGTACAATATTGCTGTTATTGTATACAATGTTTTCCTGATTCTGCTCACTTCACTTTGTATCAGTTCATATAAGTCTCTTTAGGAGAGATAGCCTGAGTGTGATCAAATTCAAAAATAATGGCAAATGGATTGGAGAAATGTAGACAACTAGTCTTGCCAACTAGGATCATATAGGATATTGGAGCATGGAGAGCTCACATAGGAGCTGTTCCAGGTGCTATTGCTGTTAGATCTAATTTAAGCTCAGAGCCTAGGGTTTGGAAAGCCTGACTTACGAGAGAGATAGTGTAATGTAAGAGAATGAATGGTAGACCCAAAGTCAGGAAACTTGGATTTATATTTTGGTTTCATTATTACTAACTGTGTTACCATGGCCAACTCTCATTCTCTGAGTCTCAGGGAATTTCATAAACCTTAAAATGCTAGAGATTCATGAGCCTCCAAACTATTGTTATTCTCTGGAGAAGTAGTCTACATGGTTGAAATATTACATTTCCTGCCTCTCAACACCTTCAATTCTGAAGCAGAGCTTGGAAGACATACCTGGGGAAGTCTTCATCCTGCCATTCCTCCTTTACATCCACATTTCCCATTCGCAGGGTTGCTTCTGTGGTCCCCATGATGATAAATCAAGGATGAAGAAAGCTTGAGGCAAGGAGGGTTCTGAAATGGAGGATGGAAATGGGGAGAAAATAATTATTATGAGCTTCTGTGGCATCATCATCTCGTCAGTGTTGTAGCATCAGAGAATGTTAGATCTGGAAGGATCCTTAGAGATTTGATGGTTGAATCCCCTTATCCTTTGGAAAATGAAAGAGATCCAGAGTGATTAAATATTATGCTTGAAATAACACAACTAATAAATAATATTTGCCACTCCCCTCTCTCCCTTTCCTTTCGTTTTCGATAGGTCATGTCATGAGTCCTACATTTATCTTCTTTTCTTTAGTTCTACTGACATCACCCTAACATCAGCTCTTGCTACTACTTGATGTATCTATTGCAGTAGCTTGCTCAAATTGCAATGGCCAGGTCAAAATACTTCCTCCCTTAGGAAGTTTTCTCTGATTTCTCCAGTTAGTAATTATCTTCCCCCTCAGATCTGACATAACTTTTTATTTGTGCCTTTCTAATGTATATATCATGTAATATTTTGCATTATTATTTTTGTTTGTGTATTTATTTTATTTTTGGTATTTATTTATTGGTATATTTTATTTTATTTGTTACCCCACAACCATAATGTGAGTACCATGAGCACAGGGAAAAAGTCTTATTTAAGCTTTAAATTTCCTTCACCATCTAGCATAGTAGCACACATCTAGCTCTACCCATAGTAGGTGCTTAATATATATTTGTTAAAACACTGAATAACAGTTGGAGTTTAGAGTTAGGAGGCATTTCAATTAAATTGAACAAATATTGGTTAAATGCCTCCTATGTGTAAAGCACCTCATCTAGCCCATATATTTTAACAGATGAGCAAAACTGAGAGGAAGAAACCTTGTCTAAGGTAGAAAGTAGCAGAGTCAGGATTTGAGCCCAGACCTTTTGACTTCCAAACTAGCATTCTTTCCACTATGCCTTTTCCACAAGGTCATTTTAAAGAAATCATTTATGTTGAGCTAGATATGGACAATCTGTGACTACATTTTGAATGATTTTCAATAGTATTGTTTGTTGAAGAACCATGGACAAAGCTCTCACATCCTTTTCTTTTGAGTCATGTAACCTCCCCCATATAGATTTCAGCACCTTACTATTACTGAAAGCAGTGCTTCAGGAACTCATTCAGCGCCATTCATTCTCAGCCTTCCAGGAAGGCAAGTAGATGTCTCCCCAAAGCCCAAAATTTTTAGCTAAAAAACCTGGGCTCACATCTCACCTCTTATTTTGTTGTTGAGTGACTTTTTAGTTGTATCCCACTCTTCATTGATTCTATTTGGGGTTTAATTGGCTAAGACATTGGCATGGTTTCCTTCTTTTTTCCTTCTCCAGCTCATTTTACAGATAAGAAAACTGAGGCAAACACAGTTAAATGACATGTCCAGAGTCACGTAGCTAATAAGTATTTGAGGCCAGTTTTGAACAGAAAGATGAGTCTTCCTGACTCCAGGTTTTACACTCTACCTACTGTGCTATCTAACTGCCATCATCTCTTATAGTTGCTTATTATATTTGTACCCAATCTGTGATAACGTCTTCTGAACTCATATTGGATTGATCAGCCACAGCCAAATGCACAATACTCTGACTCCAACACTGTGATGTCATTGGTCTTTTTCAAAAATGAAGGATGAACAACATCAATACTAGAAATCTTGGGAAGCCCCTGTCTGGTCCTTGGTTTCTTTTTCTGTAAAAAAAGGTCTCTAGGAAGTTTATCCCTTCTTGTTTACAACCCATGATAATATTTAATGTGAGAACCTCTAAGGAAAAGCCAATCAGCTTCAAATAGACTCTGGTGTGAAAAGAGATCCAAGACTGACTTTTCCTTTTGAGAATCTGATCATTATTTATGAAGAAAGTCTGTGAAGCAGTATAATCTATATATACTACTTGCAATCTGACTACTGCTGGAAGGTAGAAGGAGAATGTAGAGGGGGAAGAAGCATCAAAATAAAAATCAATTATATGATCCCTCTTCTCCTGCAGCTGTTTTTAGGGGAAGGTTTAAATAAATGAAAAATTCATTTCAAGTCATGGGGCAGTAACCTCCATTTCAGCTTCCCTGTAGCAGACACCGTGTTTCTGTCTCTGTTTCTATTTGATATAGTGTCACAGGAAGAAAGTGCTAAACCCTTCCACAAAGAAAGCCTTTCAGTCCCCACATCTGAAGTTGTCTTCACTTCATAGGGACCTGTGTCACCCCAAAGCACAGTGTCAACATAGAATACAGCCAATCACGACATACATCATGTATCTATGGGTGCATTCAGATCCAGACTTCAGGATGCAGTAGTCCAATGTGGGTTTCATCTAAGAAAGGAACATATGGCATTGAATAATTAATATATTTTAACCTCCTCCTATATAACTAATTTTTGGGGCAGTTTCCAAACCCTCTCCCCCTCAGTTTTCTTTGTAAAATGAAGGGGTCCAGCTAAATACTTTCTGAGGTTTCTCTGAACTCCAATAATAGTAATAGTGATAATTCACACTTACATGGTGCTTGAAAATTTGCAAAGTTCTTTATCTAGATCTCATTTGAGCTAACATTCTAACACTGCAAGACAACATGGAGTAGTAAATAGAGGATTGTACTTGGAGTTAGGAACATCTAAGTTGAGATACTATTTCAGACATTTAACCAGTGTGACCCTGAGCAAATCACTGAGCTTTATCCTCATTATATATGTAAAGTGCTTTGCCAACCTTAAAGTATTATATATCTTTATTTACTATACTCTAGTTGTTATCACCTATTTCAAGGATTGTCCATTCAAATGAAATTTTGTATGTAACATGCTTTGTGAACTTTAAGATGCTAGAGAAATATCAGTTATTATTTTAAAGTCCCTTCCCAGTTCTGGTATCCTAGGTTCTCAGGTTTCTTTCAAGTCTAGTATTCTATGTTTTATGTTCTAAGATCCCTCCCAAGGCTAGTATTCTATATTCTAAGCTTCCTTTCAGCTCTGTGATGCATCAGTTAGGCTAACCTGGGTCCCTTCCCCACTTAACCACACACCCTATACAAAGCTGAAAAAACCTGTTTGTATGCTTTTGTGAATGTCCAATTATTTCAGCTTCTGTTGTCCTCTCAATACAATATAGCATTAGGGGAAACCACATTAATCTGCAATCTATTTTGGGGAACACACGTCCTTTCTTTTCTTTTTGTTTTCTCTTTCTGGCTTAATGCACCTCCCCCGTCCTATCCCCACGCTATCCCCACCCCCATCTCTCCACGAATACACTTTCCAGTAAAGGGCTTGTAAACAGTAGGCACTTAATTTACCAAATTGACCAATTTAATTTAAAAGGCAAATAATTATCTCTTTGTGTTTCTTCGGAGGAATCATTCTTTAAACTGCCTCCTCTCTTCCCCTCAACCCTCCCCCTTCCGGGGGGAAAAAAAAATTATCCTCTTAAAATCCGCTTATGATGGCTTTTAAAAAAGACTTCACTTGTTCCAAATAGAAAATGGATGGAGACAGAAGCATCATGTAGGCCTCCCTTTCTAGGGAACGATTCAGGTATTAAGCGAACCCGTAAATCCATCCCCCAAATGCGGCAAATTTCGCTCTCTCTCTTTTTCCCCGTCCCTGATTTTTAGCAGAGAATTGATTTGGGCTAATGGCTTTTCCTTTGGTTCTGCTAGCTGACTGATGTCTGCTCTCCGAGATGCAGAGGATGCGATCCATCTTTGCCAGAGGATGCGATCCATCTTTGCCAGGGTTCCCCGGCCACCCGGGAAGAGGCAGTGGTGGAAAAATAAAAGGGCGGTAGCCAATAAACATCTCCAGACAGCTTTCCTTCCGCAGCCCCGAAAAGCTGGAAGGTGTACTCACCGCCAGGCGATCTCTCCTCCTTAGGAGCAGACAAAGGCAAGTCCTCAGTTGTGCATCCCTCCCTTTCTGCCTCGGGATGGCAGTTCCCTCAGTGGGAATGGGGATGGACGGGAGACATTCCTTCTTCTGTGGCTGGGCTCTGTGTCGTCCAGGAAAACCTGACAACCGAGGGTCCGCTGCTTTTGTCTGCAAAACTGGGGACCCTCAATCATGTTCTCCTAATGTCACTGCTCCTGCCGCCGCTGCTTCCGTAGCCATCGCTGGGGGGCCCTGCCTTCAAGGTATTTGATTATTCTCAGCTCACAGCTGGCTGAGGCTTAGGGCTCTTAAGACAGTTAATTATGCTGCTTGTGTGTGTGTGTGTGTGTGTGTGTGTGTGTGTGTGTGTGTGTGTGTGTGTGTGGTGTGTGTGATGTCTGATACAACAGTACATCCCCCTTCCAGTATCCATTCCTTTCTATTGGTTAGAAGAGGAGTAAATATTGCTGAAGCCTCTTCATAGGCAGAGACAGAAGAAATGATTCTTGGATGGGGTATTGAGAGCTAGAACAGTAGTGGCCTTATTCTTAGAGACTATTTGGGCTGGAAACGGCATGAGGATAAAGAACATTGACTGGCAGAGCAGAAAGAAACTTAGAACACAGTGTTGGGGTTGGAATAGATCTTGAAACACATTGGCAATATCTAAACTGACAGGGAATTTAGAGCATAGAATATAGAATGTCAGGGGTGGAAGGGACCATAGAACAAGGGATGTCTGAGCTGAAAGGGAATTTAGAGAATAGAAAATAGAATGTCAGACCTGAAATGTAGTTTAAAATGTAGCATAGAGAACGTTAGACCTGGAAGAAGACTTTGAGGGGAGAACATAGAATGTCAGAGCTGGAATGTATCTTGGAATATAGAACACACTGACAGAGTAGCAAAGGATCTTAGAACACAGCACACAGAATGTCAGACTCGGAAGGAACATTAGAACAGAGAACAGAATGTCAGAGATCAAAACCTCCTCAGTTTTCAGAGGAGGGATTTGGGACTCAAAGAGAGGTAGTGATTTGTAAAGGTAACACAAATTCAATTCCTCAAACTTTTATAAATTATCTATTATGGTCACAGCATTATGCTAGGCATTAGAGAAACAGACCAAATCCAAACCAAAATCTAAATCAAACAAAAAAGTCCTTATCCTTAAGAAGCTCATATTCTACTTGAGGTGGGGAGTGGAGAAGGATATTGTATATTTACAAATAAATAGTATACAAGATAAATTGAGGAAGTCAACAGTACTTGGGGGAGATGAGAGAGGAAATCAAGACAGGTTTCTCAGAGGAGGTGACATTTGAATTGAAACTTGAAGTCAAGAATGCTGAGAGGCAGAGAAGTAAGAGGTGGGCAAGAATGAGGGTTGTTATACACAAAAATTTGGAGGTGGGAGTGAGATTTGGGAAATAAGATGTTGAGGTCAAGAAAAAGCTAATAGTTCAAATGAGTCGAGAGAGTTTGTGACATGATCTAAACTAGAACACAGGGCTCTTGGGATTTCATCGTACCATGATGCCTCCTAATCGAAGGAGAAACTGATCCCACAGATATATTCTCTAATAGAAATGACTAGCTTCTCTTCCACCTTTCCTAAAGAATCGGTGCCACAAGAAAGATGTTGAGTAATTCAATGAACATTTATTAAGTATTGATTGTGTGCACAGCCTTTTGCTAGAGGTGGGGTGGGGATGAGGAGGGAGATACACAATTTAGACAAGACCCAATTCCTGCCCCTATGGAATCCAAAGTCTAAAAAAGGAGACATCACACATGCAGTTATAACATGAAATGATACATGTGCACATCGGAGATGTATAAGCAGTTTTGTGTTAGTTCCAAGTAGGAAAAGGCTGAAAGGCTTCCTAGAGGAGGTGGCCTTTGGGCTGGACTAAAAGAGGATAATTAGATGTTCAACAGGTAAGGGGAAAAGGTAGAGCACAAAGGCCTAGTCATAGGAAAGAGATATCTGATGGTGCAATGAATTGAGTGCTAGACTGAAAGTTAGGAATATTTGAGTAAAGTTCCTGATACTATATACATGCTTATTTCTCTCCTCCCCACACTGAGCTCTGAATTGAGTCAGAGGACTTTGAATTCACTGTAGTTCACTATGTGATCTTGAGCAAATTAAAACTTCCTCTGGTTTGTTTCCTTTTCTGTAAAAGGAGGGAGGACTTGGACTAGATGGTCTCTTCTGAATCTTGATCTCTGGTTCTAAAATGGTTTGGGTTTAAATCCTGAATTCTTCATATTCTCTCTGTATATGGGAGTAGGGTGAGCATGAGGAGGGAGATGCAAATCCTTTCCCCTTTCTGGGTTTCAATTTCTTCATTTACAAAATGAAGAGATTGATTTATGTAATACATCCTTTAGTGGTACTCCTTTTTTTCCAAATTAAAAAGAGTTAATTATAAAGTACACCAAGGTAACAAGGAGATCAACCATTTAAAGATACTCTACCAATCTCCACTCACACTGGTAAGTTTAGTCCTAAGGATTCTGGTTACTACTTCCCTTTAGGAATCTAAAATTTCCTTGGGGAAGGTGGATAGTGGTGGTGGTGGTGTTAGAATTTGTTAAAAAAAAAAGTGTTCTATTAGCCCCTACTGGTATACTTTTTCTCATGATAATCAATTTATATCAGTTAGCTAGTCTGGATTAGCTTTTAGAAAAGGGTTTACTAAATTGGCATCTTAAGAACATTTGGTATAAATAATTTCTTCCAAAAGTATTTGAACACTGCTATGTACATATATGTATATAGAGAGGAGAGGAGACAGAGAGAAAGGAGAGACAGAGAGATAGAGAGAGATATACAGAGAGAGAGACAGAGGAAGACAGAGAGAGAGAGAGAGAGACAGAGACAGAGAGACAGAGAGACAGAGAGAGACAGAGACAGAGAGAGAGACACAGAGAGAGACAGAGACAGAGAGAGACAGAGACAGAGAGACAGAGACAGAGAGACAGAGAGAGAGAGAGAGAGAGAGAGAGAGAGAGAGAGAGAGAGAGAGAGAGAGAGAGACAAAGAGGGGTGAAGAAGAGGTGGGGAGAAGGAGAGGGAGAAGGAAAGTTCAAACTTAGAGTCCCAGATAACAGGCATATATTTCACTCCTACACCCAGATTAGGTGCCCGATTACTATGGTTATCATCTTTTGGTAACTGGTAAACTCTATCTGTTTCCTAGCTCATAGTGCCCAAATAGCAGGTGGTGATGGGGAGATGACTACTTATGGCCTAAGAATAGAAAGCATAGGATGAGCAAAGGAGCAGTGATTGCTTTTAATGTATTCTAGTTATTTTGCCAGTTGATATTTTTGTGATAAAATGGTGCTTTCTATTTTAAGTTGTTGTTCTCACTGTGATGGGAGGCCTTGTGAATCTTGACTGAATCAAATTAGGTATATTCAGTGAGTAGGTATATATAATAGGGTCAGCTAAACTGTGTCTGCTTATACTGTTGCCTGTAATAGTTTATGGTTATCATATGCCTTTTAACAATATAGATAAAGATGTTTACTAAACAGGACTTTTGTAATTGATATCTTTATCTTTCTGTGGTGAATGTGAATGCATTGGTATGACTTGCTAGAGAATATTACTTCCATGTACACATTTATATGCATCTCTATTGATAAGCTGAGGCCTTTTCTTTCTAAAATTAGGACACTGAAGTTTTTTTCTCTCCTAGGATGTAGGCTAGCATTTATATATGTAATCTCCTCTATAAGATGTAACTCCTTTAACTGGGGGCTCTATTTATTGTCTTTTCACAAAAAATACATGTTTTGAAATCCTGGAAAGATGACAGAATCAAGTGTTTAGTAGCTCTTCCTTCTTCCCACCAGAAAAAAGACATTAAAAGCCCCCAGCAATGGGGGATGCGACAAGCAAAAGTTCATCAAGGAGTAGAATTGGAACTCAAATTTGGGGCATGAAGTATATTTTCTAAACTGCAGAACACTTTCTATCTACATTATTTCCACATAATTTCATGCCTATAGGAAAGACACATCAGGAAACAAGGGAAAATGAACTAAAAGCTATTGGTATCTTAAGTATAGTTAATACAAAAAGGTAATAAAGTAATATTTTGGAGATTTCAAACATTATACTCCAGCTTTAACTGTTTGAGGAATTATTATAGAGATTATAAAGAAATATATAATCATATAGAACACAAATCAGAGAATGTAATTTCAGGACATTTAGGAAGGGAGAATTAATGAAGGGAGTAAAATAAAGAAATGTTTAGAAAAGGAGGCTGAAAAATTCTAGTGAACTAAAAAAACTGGAGGGAAGGAGAAGAGAATGAATTTGAATTTGGGCAAAAGGAAAGGGAAAAAGGGAAAGAAATAGAAAACTAAATAAATCAATAATTTAAGTAATACCCCAAGTTTAGGGAAAGAATTGATTAATAAAGATGGTTGGGAGAAGAGAGCTTGTGGGAATAAGGCTACATTAAAGTAGTTTAAGTAAAAGAGAGTAGCAGAATGCTTATGAAAAAAGAAGTGCTATAGTCTGTTGCTTCCAAGAAATATATCTAAAAAAGCAGAGACTTACATGGAATCAAACTGAGCAAAACAAATCAAAATTAGCTGTGTATTAAGTGAATACAAAAACCAGGAGTTTCAATTATATTTTCAAACAAAATAAAAATAAAAAAAGTTTTTTTAAATTTTTTTTTATTAATTTTTATAATTATAACATTTTCTTTGACAGTACATATGCATAGGTAATTTTTTTTTTTACAACATTATCCCTTGTACTCCCTTCTGTTCCGAGTTTTTCCCCTCCTTCCCTCCACCCCCTCCCCTAGATGGCAGGCATTCCCATACATATTAAATATCTTCTAGTATATCCTGTGCAGAACCGAATTTTGTTGTTGTTGTTGCAAAGGAAGGATTGTATTCGGAAGGTAAAAATAATCTGGGAAGAGAAATAAAACAAAACAAAACAAAAAACAATGCTCACAGTTTACACTCATTTCCCAGTGTTCCTTCTCCGAGTGTAGCTGCTTCTGTCCATCATTGATCAATTGGAACAGGATTAGATCTTCTCTGTGTTGAAGATATCCACTTCCATCAGAATACATCCTCATACAGTATCATTGTTGAAGTGTATAATGATCTCTTGGTTCTGCTCATTTTACTCAGCATCAGTTGATGTAAGTCTCTCCAAGCCTCTCTGTATTCCTCCTGTTGGTCATTTCTTACAGAGCAATAATATTCCATAACCTTCATATACCATAATTTGCCCAACCATTCTCCAATTGATGGACATCCATTCATTTTCCAGTTTCTAGCCACTACAAAAAGAGCTTCCACAAACATTTTGGCACATACAGGTCCCTTTCCCTTCTTTAGTATTTCCTTGGGATATAAGCCTAGTAGTAGCACTGCTGGGTCAAAGGGTATGCACATTGTGATAACTTTTTGGGCATAGTTCTAGATTGTTCTCCAGAATGGTTGGATTCTTTCACAACTCCACCAACAATGCATCAGTGTCCCAGTTTTCCCATATCCCCTCCAACATTCATCGTTATTTGTTCCTGTCATCTTAGCCAATCTGACAGGTGTGTAATGATATCTCAGAGTTGTCTTAATTTGTGTTTCTCTGATCAATAGTGATTTGGAACACTCTTTCATATGAGTGGAAATAGTTTTAATTTCATCATCTGAAAATTGTCTGTTCATATCTTTTGACCATTTGTCAATTGGAGAATGGCTTGATTTCTTATAAATTAAAGTCAATTCTCTATATATTTTGGAGATGAGGCCTTTATCAGAACCTTTAACTGTAAAAATGTTTTCCCAATTTGTTACTTCCCTTCTAATCTTGTTTGCATTAGTTTTGTTTGTGCAGAAACTTTTTAATTTGGTGTAATCAAAATGTTCTATTTTGTGATCAATAATGGTCTCTACTTCTCCCTTGTATACAAACTCCTTCCTCCTCCACAAGTCCGAGAGGTAAACTATCCTATGTTCCTCCAATTTATTTATGATTTCGTTTTTTATGCCTAAATCTTGCACCCATTTTGATCTTATCTTAGTATGTGGTGTTAAATGTGGGTCCATGCCTAGTTTCTGTCATACTAATTTCCAGTTTTCCCAGCAGTTTTTGTCAAATAATGAATTCTTATCCCAAAAGTTGGGATCTTTGGGTTTGTCAAACACTAGATTGCTATTTTTATTCACTATCTTGCCCTGTGAACCTAACCTATGCCACTGATCAACTGGTCTAAAATTTAAAAAGTAGTGGCATTAATAGAAATAAAGAAAGTAGCATTATGCTCAAAATACCATCAACAGTGAACCAATATGAATACTAAATACATATATGTGTACATGTGTGTATGTATGTATCAAGTGACATAGTTCTAAATTCATAAATGAAAAATGAACTATATTAAAAAAAACATAGATTGTAACTCAGTAAGAGTAGAAAGCTTTAATGTTCCTTTTTTTCAAAGCTGGGCAAATCCTGTAGAAAGATAAATGAAAGGGAAAGTATAGAAGTGAACAAACTACTGGAGAAATTTAGAAGTAAAAAAAGCTAATGTTGCTTTCTGAATGGGACAAAAAATATGTTTATTTATCAATACCACATATCACTCTTAAAAAAATACCATGTTTTTGGGACAGAATAATTACCATATCAACTAAATCATAGGTTTAATACCTAACCTAAAATGGCTCTGTTTAGCCTTTCTGATTTTACTTTTTTTTTTTTTTTTTTTTTTGGTCAAACTCCCAGGTGAGAAGGCTACTTCTACCTGTGCAAGTCATCACTTCCTTTGAAACATATATTCTTAGAGATGTGACCAGAATCAAGCATCATGTATGTGGCAGATCTAGGACTTGAACTAGGTCAGCTCTCTGGCCACTTGGCCGTTCTACCTCTTATAGATAATGATACAACAAAAACTGTAGAACCAGATGCTACTCTTAACAATCCATTTCCCATTACCCATTTCTAGGTCACTGTTCTAGGATGGGGAGGAGTGATTTTTAGTTGAAAGGGATCAATGACCCTACCGGGGTACAGGGAGAAAGGGAATTGTAGGGGCCCTGGGTAAGGACCAGAGCACAGACTAAGAGTGAAATGACCACACCTTTTTCCAGATCACATTAATGTGGATCTAATGAAAGCTGACAGGTCCCCTAGAACTAACTATAAAAATTCCACAGTGAAAAAGTCTTACACTCAGGACAATGATCCCCCCACCTTTCTGAGGTAAGCAGAATCTAACTCTACCATAATGTCAAAAGTCAAGAAACAGAACGGAAAAATGAGAAAACAATTACAAAGAACCTGACCACAAAAAATGACTGCAAAGACTGGGAAGCTCAAGATACATATTCAGAAGAAAATAATGGAAAATCATCTGTAATTTAAGCCTCAAGGAAAATTGCAGGTCAGTCGAAAGTATAACAAGAATTCCCATAACAGCTAAAGAGATTAAAAAAAAAGAGCAAAAAAATTTAAAAATCAAGAGTAGTAGAGGAAATATTGATGAAAGAAATGAGAGCAATGCAAGAAAATTATGAAAAGAGAATTAATATCTTTGTAAAAGAGGCATAAAAACACAGGAGAAAATAACTCCTTAAAAATAAAATTGGCCAAATTGTGAAGAGGTACAAAATCTCATTGAAGAAAAGAAACTGAAAAGCAATAGTTGGCCAAGTGGAAAAAGAGGTACAAAACTTCAATGAAGAAAATAATTCCTTAAAAATTAGTATTGATTATATGGAAGCTAATGTCTCCATGAGACATCAAGAAATACTAAAACAGAGTAAAAAATGAAGTATAGAAAAATATGAAATATCTCTTTAGAAAAATAACTGACCTGAAAAATAAATCAAAGAGATATAATTTAAGAATCAATGAACTACCTGAAAATCATGATTAAAAAAGTCTAGACATCACATTTCAATAAATTATTAAAGAAAATGCTCAGATATCTTAGAACCAAAAGGTGATATAAAATTTTAAAAAATTCACCAATTACCTCCTTCAGGAGATCGCAAAATGAAAACTCCTAGAGATATTTAGCTAAATTTCAGGGTTCCTAGGTCAAGCAGAAAATACTGAAGAAAGCAAGAAAGAAACGATTCAAATATTATGTAGCCACAATCAGGACCACACAAGTTTTAGCAGCTACCATGTTAAAGAGAAAAGAATTTAGAATATAATATTCTAGAAGGCAAAAGTGATAGTATTACAACCAAGAAAACCCTATCAAGCAAAAATGAGTATAATCACATAGGGAAAAATATTCACTTAATGAAATAGAGGACTTTTAGGCATTCCTGATGAAAAGACCAAAGCATGATAGAAAATCTAATGTTTAAAAACAAAACCTGAAAGAGCAATAAAGTGGTAAATATAAGAGAGAAATCATGAGGAACTTCCATAAGATTAGATTGTTTATATCACCAAATGGGAAGATGAAAGTAATTTTCAAGAACTTTATCATCATTATGATCAGTTAGAAGGAATGTGCTTAGACAGAAGTCTTATGTATGAGTTTATTAATTGGAATAATTTCAATAAGAAAAATGAAAGCCTGACCTTATGTAAGAGTTTGAGCTGAATTTTGAAGGAAGGTGAGGATTCCAAGAAGTTGAAATGAGGAGGCAGTATTGTCTAGGCTTGATGATAAGCCTATGAGAAGTCATGGAGATAGCAGATAAAATGTTGTGGGTAAAATATAATGGTAAATATTTAACAATGGGGCGCTTTTACATACTTTTAAATTTAATTTACATTATTAACATTTTCTTAAGTCTAGACAGTCAACAAAGCAGTAAGTCAAGCCCTAATTTGTAGTGATTGCCTGTTTCTGAGCTGTCAGTGCTTACACCGAAAATTAATAATCTAGTTCTTGGAAAACCGGAGAGCTGGCTCTAGCATACTTTTGGCTCTCTGTGAGATACAAAGAATATGAAGAATTCAAAAAATTAGGAGCCTTTGTATGAACTGCTACTGAATGAAATAAGCAGAGAACAATATACATAATGACTACAACAATGTAAATAAAAGGTTTACTAAAAAGAAGTCAAACTCAGTAAGTGAAAAATCAATGAATACTCCAGAGAAAAGATAATGAAGTATATCTCTTCCCTCACATCAGAGCTGTGGGAGGATATGAAGGCAGAATATTACATATATTGTCAGACACAATCACTTTATTGAATGTTTTTCATTTTTTTGCAAACGAGTGTTCAATATAGAGATATATATGAAATGACTGATGTAAAGATAAAAGACTTCTTTAAAACATTAAGAAAACTAATGTTGCCACGAGACCATTCCCTGTTGGCAGGATTCAGAGTTATCTGGAGATAAAAAAAAGATTCATTAGAATACTCTGTTAGATTTGAGTAATGCTCTATATTCTTAATTAAAAAATAATGAAGTTGATAAATATTTCTCCATCTTAAAAGAAAAAAAAAAACAACTCCCATACTCTTAACTAATTAACTTATTATCATGTAATTTACTAGTGAGTTTCCCTTCATTTTTTCCTCTAGCATCCCAAGGGCCCTCAACAAAATTTGTATTTCCTTTCTCTGGTGTAAATTATAGGTTGATTAAACTGAATGATATAAAATTTTTTTATAAAGAATATCTTGTTGAATTCAATTTCTCCTGAGAGTTTAATTTCCTGTTTACATGTGCAATTTTTTGTTGATCATTATTTTGATATAAACTCTTAAATTTCTGAGATCTCTCCATTTTTAAAAATTTGGATAATGCTCAACATACCCAATGAAATTTTTGTTTTTGTACTATTGTAGTTTCTATAGATAGTGGTCTCCAAAATGTTATGCATACACTATAGGAGGTACACAAAAAGAGTCACTGAAGTGCTGGGAGAAAATGTTAGTGCTTTGATTCTACTTAATTTTCATCTTTAAAAATCAGAAAGAAATTACACTTTACATATGTATACATACACACACATATATACATATATATTGATTTGAGACTACAGGCCTCTGTGATGAATAAATAGCTGGTAAAGACACAACTTAAGATGCAGTGGAAGCACAGTAGTACCATCTTATCTCCAACTCTCCAAAGAACTCTATTAGTTATAGAGAATACTTTTCTCTAAACTTTATTAATACATATAAATTCTGTGCGTGGTTTGTGCTTTTTTACTCCCAGTAATGGCAGTCACTTTATCATAAAAATTGTTCATTTAGAGCCCAATTACTATTAAATCTAGTTAGCAATATGGACAAGAGAGTCTAATCAATTCACTTCTTAAAGTATTTTCTGTACCTTCCCTTCCTTGATCCCAAATAATATTAATTTAATTCCATCTAGCTATGGGTCACAAAATTAACTTCTTATCATTCAAATCAATTGACTAACATTTATTAATCACTTGCTTTGCCAGACATTATGGAAAGGTGCTGGAAATACAAGTACAAATAAATGAGACAAAATTCTTGGTTTTTTTTTTTTACAGTTATCAAAATATTTTTATTTTTTATGCATGAGTAATTTTAATTTTTTTTACAACATTATCCCTTGTATTCATTTTTCCAAATTTTCCCCTCCCTCCCTGTACTCCCTCCCCTAGATGACAGGCAATCTCATACATTTTACATATGTTACAATATAACCTAGATATAATATATGTGTGTATATACCATTTTCTTGTTGCACATTAAGTATTAGATTCCGAAGGTATAAGTAACCTGGGTAGAAAGACAGTAGTGCAAATAGTTTACATTCACTTCCCAGTGTTCCTTCTCTGGGTGTAGTTATTTCTGTCCATCATTGATCAACTGGAAGTGAGTTGGATCTTCTTTATGTTGAAGATTTCCACTTCAATCAGAATATACCTTCATACAGTATTGTTGTTAAAGTGTATAATGATCTCCCAGTTCTGCTCATTTCACTCAGCATCAGTTCATGTAAGTCTCTCCAAGCCTCTCTGTATTCCTCCTGTTGGTCATTTCTTACAGAACAATAATATTCCATAACATTCATATACCATAATTTACCCAACCATTCTCAAACTGATGGACATCCATTCAGTTTCTAGTTTCTAGCCACTACAAAAAAGAGCTGCCACAAATATTTTGGCACACACAGGTCCCTTTCCGCTCTTTAGTATTTCTTTGGGATATAATCCCAGTAGTAGCACTGCTGGATCAAAGGGTATGCATAGTTTGATAACTTTTTGGGCATAATTCCAAATTGCTCTCCAGAATTTTTGGATTCTTTCACAACTCCACCAGCAATGTATCAATGTCCCAGTTTTCCCACATCCCCTCCAACATTCATCATTATTTGTTCCTGTCATCTTAGCCAATCTGACAGGTGTGTAGTGGTATAATGAGACAAAATTCTTGAGTAACTTATTTCAAATGAATCATTATTGTAAAGTTTTTTTCTTATTTATTTAAAACTTAAACACAAAATTGGAAAAGAAAAAAAAAACATTGTTATATGTATAGCAGAACATAAGAGAGAATTCAAAATATAAAGCAATAAATTTCCACTTCAAGAAAGCCTATATAATAAATAATACACCTTGTACTCATAGCTGTTTTTTTTTTTTTTTTGCTTCCTTGTAGGTTTTCTTTTGTTTTTTGCTGTACACATTTTACTTTATTTTTTCCCCTCTTTTCTCTCCTTTCCCCTAAGAAGACTACAATAAGTATGGTGATACACACTCACATATACATAAATATATATAATATATATACATATATGTATGTATATATACATATATGTATGTATATATATACACACATAATAATAACATATGTACAGAAGGTAACAAATTATAAATCACTATGTGCAAACTAAAGATATAGACAGGACAAATTGGAGATAATCAACAGAAGAAAGAGATGAGTATTAATGGGATTCAGTCCAGTAATCTGGGCAGTAGCGTTTGTGTAATATTTTATATTATACAGAATAGGATATGTCACCAAAGGCACACCATTTGGAAGATGATAGCCAAATATTGTAGCAGCTGCCCACAGGGCAGAACCCATTATCTAATTAAAAGTACAAGCACAGCTTTAGGTAGGCAGTATGCCATTACCCAATTGTACTTCAGCCAGAGCATAGCAGGATATCTACAATGCCAGACCTGCCAGATGACAACCACAAGTGGTCAGAACAATTGCATTGGAAGAATGCCATATTCTAAGTCACTAACATGATTTCATTCAGCACCTATGGTTTCACATAATTTATAGTTAAAGCATTAAGCACTACTCTTGCTTAATATAGGGATGAAGATAAGGGAGAAAAAAGCCAAATAGTTTGTGGCACTCAACATACAACTTCTGGAAGAGTTATTCTGATAAATGAAATAGGTAGTTACTCAGGGAAGAAGGGACAGTGCTTTCAACATAATGGAAAGAACTCTGGATTTGGAGTTGAAAGATTTAAGTTCAAATTTTCCTTCTAACCATTAAAATAAATACAGCTCTGGACAAAGTCAATTACCCTCTTTCCCCTCATTTGGATTATTCAGAGGCTGGGCTAAAAGATCTTTCAAAGTTCAGAGATTTATAATGTCTCAAGAATTGGAAAGGACCTTAGAGTAATTTCATTTACTATGTAGTTAATGGTTTTCTGATAATGTAGGAGTTTTAAAGGGCAGTTAGGTGGTACAATGGATAGAATGCTGGGCCTGAAGTTAGGAAGATTAATTTCAAATTTGGCCTCAGACACTTACTAGATGTGTAATCCTGGGCAAGTCACTTCGCCCTCCTTACCTCAGTTTCCTCATCTGTAAAATGAGCTGGAGAAAGAAATGGCAAATTTGTCCAGTATCTTTGCCAAGAAAACCCCAAATGGGATTATGAAGCGTGAAACATGACAATAACAATGGAATTTTTAAAAGCTCTTTTAAGCATAAGGAAGAAGAGTTGGAGAGAATAGTATCATAGTCGTGACAGGTGGACTCTGCATATTATGAACAGACCAAATTAGGCCTAAAGTCTGTTTTTCAATGGCCCTTGTGCTAAGAATATTACTTACATTTTTCCTTTTTTGGCAAGGCAATTGGGGCCCAGAGTCACACAGTTAGTAAGTGATATTGATATTGCTATTTATTTATTTTTAAGTGTTATTTTTAAAATAAAGTTTTATTTATTAAAAAATGTGAAAACCTTTTTTAGCTCAGTGGTGGTACAAAAACTAATCTTGTTAACTTCAAGCAGAGATAGTTTTATTTAGAAAACTCTAGAGAATCAACAACAAAAAAAAAAACTGGATGAAACAACAACTTCAGTAACATTTCGAGATATAAAATAAACCCACATACATTATCAGCATTTCTTTATACCACCAACAAGACCCAGTAGCAAGAGAAGTTCCACTTAAAATAAATGTAGATAATATCAAATATTTGCTAAGACAAATCCAGGGATTATAAAATACAATTACAAAACAATTATCATAGAAATAAAAACAGTTGAAGAAATATTAATTGTTCATGGGTAGACCAAGACAATATAACAAAAATGACAATTCTACTATGTTAATTTACTTATTCAATATTATACAACTCAAACTACCAAAAATTATTTTTAAGAGTTAGAAAAAGTAGTAATAAAATTCATCTGGAAGGACAAAAGGCCACGACTATCCAAGGAATCAATGAAAAAAATGTGAAGGAAAATGGCCTAAAAAACGATCAGATTTCAAATTGTATTACAAAGTGGTAATCATCATAGCTAAGAAATAGAGTAGCTGATTAATGGAATAGATTAAATACATAATATACAGTGGTAAATGACTATAGTAATCTAGTGTTTGATAAACTCAAAGATCAAGCTTTTTTTTTTTTTTTTGACAAAAAATTTCTGGGAAAACTGAAGAATAATGTATATAGTAACAGAAAAAAGATTTAATTACTCTAATCAAGATAATGACCCAAGATAATTCCAAAGGCCCCACATGAAAAATGGTATCCATTTCCAAAGTAGAGAACTAATGAATTCTGAATGTAGATTGAGACATTTTAACTCTTTGTTTTTATTGTTTTATTCTGTTTGTGTTTTCTTTTGCAACATGGCTAATATGAAAATATATTTTGCATGACTTTACAAGTATAATTGGTATAAAATTACTTGCCTTGTCAAGAAGAGAGAGGGACAGGAGGGAAAAAATCTGGGACTCAAAATTTAAAAAAATATTGCTAAAATTTTTTACATGAAATTGGAAATATTTAACAAAATAAATAAAATAATTTTTGAAGTGTAAAAATATTTTTTGGTTCAGGAGGTGGCACACAACTTGATTTCATTATCTTCAAGCAGGCAAGTAAGACAATCTAGACAAGAGAAGACAAGCTAGACAGCAAGCAAACTAATATATATAATATATAATTTTTAGGATTTCAAATTCAGTGTTTAATTGGGGATTTTAAATTTGTTCTTTTCCTTATTTTAAATTGCATACCTACTTCATTGTTTTGCTCCCTTTTTTGGTTGAAATAAACATTTAGAGATATACATTTCTCTTTGATCATTGCTTTTGCTTTATCACATGGATTTTAATATGTTGCTTCACTATTGCCATTTTCTTTAATGAAATTACTGGTTGTTTTTTTCCTCATTATTGTCCTTCTCAGCTACCTCCCTATTCCACATTCTTTTAAAGAATCTTTCCTTTATCCTCTCCTCTTATCCTCTTTTCCTTGTTTTTTACTCATTCCTCTAAGAATCCTTCCCTTTTCTTATTTCCCCCCTCCTAAATCTTAATCTACACACCCTTCTAAACATCCTTCCTATCTTATTCCCTCACCTTCATATATCTTTATAAATTTAGAATTGTGTATCCTTCTAGATGTATATGTTGTTCCCTATTTAACCCAGACCTGATAGAAGTAGGGTTCCAGCATTACCGGCCCTTCTTGTGGTAGCAAGGAATTAGAAATTGAGTACATGCCTATCAGTTGGGGAAGGGCTAAATAAATTATGGTATTATGGTATATGAATATAATGGAATATTATTGTTTTATAAGAAATGATGAGGAGGATTATTTCAGGAAAGCCTGGAAAGACTTATGAACTGATGCTGAGTAAAGAAAGCAGAATAAGAAAACATTCTACACAGAAACAATATTATGTGATGATCAACTGTAATGGACTTAGTTCTTTTCTTCAATGAGGTGATAAATAAGACAATTCCAATAGACTTGATATGGAAAATACCATGTGCATCCAGAGAGAGAATTATGGAGACTGAATGTGGATCAAAGCATAACATTTTTACCTTTTTGTTTATTTTTTTTCTTTTGGATTTAATTTTTCTTGTGCTGCATGAGGAATATGAAAATATGTTCAGAAGAATTGCACGTGTTTAACTGATATTGGATTGCTTGCTCTCTTGGGGAGGGGATAAGAAAGGAGGGAGGGAGAAAAATTTGGAACATAAAGTTTTGCAGAGGTGAATGTTGAAAACTATTTTTGCACGTATTTGGAAAAATAAAATACTATTTTAAAAAGAATAACATTCTAATTTCTCCCTATGAAGGTTAGGCTAGTTTTGACTCAAAAGCCATTGAGAAATTTCCTTAAGATTAATTGGCTTGGGGCAGCTGGGTGGTGAAGTGGATTGAGCACCAACCCTGAAATCAGGAGGACTTGAGTTCAAATTTGACCTCAGACACTTAACACTTTCTAGCTGTGTGACCCTGGGATAGTCACTTAACCCCAATTGCCTCAGCAAAAATAAACAATAATAATAATAATAATAATAACAATAAAGATTATTTGGCTCTAGAGACTAAGGTCTCAGATTGTTGTCACTTCTTTATCACCTGGGCCCAAATCAGCCACTCTTAGATGCTTGGTTCCTGGCCTTTGCTCAACTTCAGGGATTCTCAATGCCAATTCTAGTTGAGTTTCTTCTGCTATCATTAAATGAAACTCCATTGTTAAGGGCTGAATGACCTATAATATCTCATTTGTTTTAAAATAAAGTCTAAATTACTAGAAGCCTTGGGTGTGTCAGACCCAATCCAGAATAATTCTTTATTTGTATTTATTGAGTGTATAACCTGAAAGAATTTCTTAACTTTCTTTTTCTACAGAGATCTTCTGGGCTGAAGGAAATAATTTGGAGGAAATCCTGAGATTCTGGTCTTGGAAAAGGACTACTTTTCCCTCTTGGAAAGTCATAATGATTTTGGAATAGCACATTAAACTAAAAGTACGCCATCTACCCTTTGGATTGTTTCTCTTCCACACCACTTATTTTCCTATTTGAACCTCTTGGGATGAAATGACAATACCACGGATGAAATATAGGTTCAGGCTTCAAGGAGCATGAGCAGAAATCATGACTGAAGGGTGAAGCAGACAAGTCCCCACGTAGGTAGGTAAGATTCTATGCCATAATAAGCAGTATCCAAAATAAATTCATGATCTGCAAATACTACAAATCTTGTAGCTGAGGAGCTGCTGAGTTTTACTACTTCATTTTGAGTTTGAGATAGGAGATTCTACACTCAGAGAATATTCCCAACTGTATTGAAACTTAGGAAGGAGTAGACATAATGGGAAGAATTTTATATATTTTTTTGCATTTTAATTTCATGTTGTTAAAACTATATGATTATCGCTGTACACTTCAATGCTGTATGAAGGTGTATTCTGATGGAAGTGGATATCTTCAACATAAAGAAGATCCTACTCACTTCCAGTTGATCAATGATGGACAGAAACAACTACACCCAGAGAAGGAACACTGGGAAAATATTAGCACTACTGTCTATCTACCCCGGTTACTTATACCTTCGGAATGTAATATTTAACGTGCAACAAGAAAATGGTATTTACACACATATATTATATCTAGGTTATACTGTAACACATGTAAAATGTATGGGATTGCCTGTCATCTAGGGGAGGGGGTGGAGGGAGGGAGGGGATAATTTGGAAAAATGAATACAAGGGATAATGTTATAAAAAATTACTCATGCATATATACTGTCAAAAATTATAAATAAAATTAAAAAAACTATATGATTATAACATATTTGAATCTCTGAATGTGTAGATATTGAGACCCAAGAAAATAAAATATTGCACAGAATTTTCCAAAGAACTAAAAATATACATTGTAAATTCTATATTTTAACCTTTGAATATTTCATCTTCTATATTAGAACGGATTCTGGCATTTAGAGAGAAATGATGAATTTAGCAAGATGCCAAGGTGGAGGAAAAGGGGGGAACAACCTGATTTGTTTATACTTCATTTGCCCATGTGCAGATGTGAAAGATCTAGAGGAACAGCTTGCATAGAGTCTAATTAAACTTAGACATTGCATTCTGAGAAAATGTAGAACCCTTGGCTGGATTTTTATGCTTCCTCACATATAAGCTACTACTCCTAGTATATACCATACCATTGGTATATACTTATTCTCTCCATGCATTTATCCCAGATTCTTACATCATACACGGAATATAGTAAGAAGGCTACAAGTGTTCACATCATCTGTCTAATCTAGACTCATACAAATGTATATGGTGCATATCTACGCACATACACAAACTTTTAAAGGCCTCTTTCATTTTCTGCTTCAGGTTTGACCACTTCTAGATCATATATATATATATATATATATATATATATATATATATATTTTTTTTTTTTTTTTTTTTTTTTTTTTTTGAGCTTAATGAGCATTTCTTCTCCAAGCCAAGCTAAGAACTGGCCTTGAGAGCTCCTGAGGGGAGGTTCCTGGGCGGTCTTGGTTCCAATAAAGGTCTCTAGGGGGTTCTGAGCAAGGAAGGTCTGGCCAGAGGGTTAAGGGGCTGGCCTGAGGGGGGTATTGAGGAAGCACTAAGGAAAGCCTGGGCCTGAGAAAGACGCATCACAGGGAACTGAAAGGATCTTGGCTTTGAGGAAGAGCACTGAAGAAGGGCCGCCTTGGCATTTTGGATTTCCTTCACAGGCTAATGGTACACTATTTCAAAGTCCGATTCTTTTTGTACAGCAAAACAACTGTCTGGACATGTATACATATATTGTATTTAACATATACTTTAACATATGGAACATGTATTGGTCAGCCTGCCATCTGGGGGGGGGGGGAGGAAGGAGGGGAAAAATTAGAACAAAAGGTTTGGCAATTGTCAGTGCTGGAAAATTACCCATGCATATATCTGGTAAATAAAAACTATTAATTAAAAAAAAAAAAAAAAGAAAGAAAGAAAAAGAAGGGCCGGCATTTGGAAAAGGGCGGCTTGGAGAGCGGAAGCAGAGCCGCGCAGGTATGGATGGCGGGTGTTGAAGAGCTGGCTTTGAAAAGGGGTCATTAAAGGGACCCAGGGATGGGTTAACATGATGAACTCAAGGAAGGTCTGACTTTGACAGGGTCTCCAGAGATGCAGTGATATTCGAAGGGAAAGTTTGCTAGGGGAGGACTAGCCTCACGTGGGGGCTGCTAGGGACGAGGATTTGAGGGATATTTGAGGTCAGTCATATGGTCCTCGAGCGAGCTACGGGCGCGTGCCGCGGACGAGAGGCGCATGCGCGCTCCGGGGTGGGGGAGGGCGAGGGTCACGTGCCGAGCGCCCCTTTCTCTATCTTTCCTCCCCCTCCCGGGCCGGCTAGCTTCTGTGAAGACGCCAAGATGGCGACGAGCAACTATTACGGTTTCGCGCCGGGTGCCGGCCCGCAGTACAGGTACCTCCCCGCCCCGCCGCCCCTTCTCCCCGCGCCTCTCAAGGAGCGCCGGCCTTTTCCAGATCTGGCCTCCTCCGTCTTCGGGTCCCGGCTTCTCAGAATGGAGCGGGACCGGGACTGTGGCGTGTGGCGGGGGGAGCTGGAGGCAGCGCTGCGGGCCCGGGGAGGCTGAGGCGCCGCCTTGTCCGGCCCGGCTTGGCTTAGTCCGGCCCAGTCCCAGCCGTTTGGTCCTCCTCTCCTCGGGGGTCCTGGGCCGGCTTCAATCGCAGCAAAGATGGCGGCGTGGGCGGGGGAATATAAATTGGGGGGGTGAGGTATGAGGGAGGGGAGGGGGTGTGGAAGCAGGAGCAGAGCCTGGGATGGGGGGCGGGGTGCAGATAGAAGGGGTTCTGAAGGCAGAATAGAGGGGGACGTAGAGAGTGGTCAAAGCCCAGGACGGGGGCCGGGGGGGGGGGTTGGGAGAACATGGGGTGGGCAGAGTCCTCGATAGACAAGGTAGATTGAACGGATTCTGGGTCCGGGAGAGATAAAGGGGCAGGATGGAGGAAGACTAAGGAGAAGGCAGGAGGCAGGGGATGGGGAGGCGAAGGGCGAGGGGCCGGGAAGGGCTCTTTAAACGGCCTGGGAGAAGCCGACTTTGGGCCGTGGGAGGCAGCAGGGGTGTGGGGGGGACAGAAGAGGTGTTGGGGGGTGACGGGAGGGGAGCGTGTGGGCGGCAGCTCGGGATGTGGAGGGGAGGGTTTCCAGCGCGGCTCGGGAAGGATGCTGGCTGCAGCGCTGGGGAGGGGGAAGCTTCTGGAGTGGGGCAGCCGCGCTGGTGGGGAAGGAGAGCAGGCGTATGGGTGCTCTGGGGCTCGGGGTTGGCTGCTGAGCTCTGAGAGGGAGGGGTGGCGCTGGGGCTGTAAGGAAGGATGGGGGACCACGTATGTGGGGGGGGGGCAAGCCGGGAGTAGGAGCGCAGCTGAAGGAGAGGTGGGGGAGATTGCGTGGGAAGCAAGTGAAGGATGGGAGGGGCTGGAGTGTGCTGCCCACGGAGCTTTGGGGTTAATTGTTGGTAAGAGGGGGATAGGGAAAAGGCAGTAGAAGAAACTGAGAGTTTGAAATCTTAGGGAATAGAAAAATCTGGGACTAGAGAGATGGGGGCAGGGCATGGGATAGGATAGCTTGCGGATGGGGAAATGAGGGAGAAAAACCCTGAGGTGAGGGAGTTTGTGGAAGGATCGGGGAGGAAATGGGAGAACTAGGTATATATAGGGCTACACCCAGAGGGATGAAAAGTCAGGGACTTGACCGCAGAGGGTAACGAGAGGGCTTATCTGGGTTAGGATGGAGATTTGTCGGGCGGTGATTGTAAACAGTTGAAAGGGGGAAGGCAGGAAACTGAAAACCTGGGCAAAAATGGGCAAAGAATTGTGTAGGGAGAAGGTAACTTGAAGAACCTAATAGGGAGGGAAGGCTCTTCCTAAGGATTAGACATTTTCTGAAGTATTTCTGTACACTCAATTTCCCAGCACTCCCTTAGGAATAGTTGTCATTCTTTCATTTTTAGTACCTGCCTGGGAGAAGAGGGAAGGGTTTGTGTGTCTCTGTCTCTGTGTGTGTGTCTGTCTGTTTGCCTGTCTGTCTTTCTGTCTCTTCCCTCTTTTCCCCTCCCTATTTTTGGTTTCCACTGTTTTTCACAATAAACCATGCCATTTACCTACCCCCCCCCCCCCAGTTTGGATGCTTCTTTTTTGCATTTTTTAGCCTATCACATAAGTATCAAGGGTCAAATCCCAGATCACAGAAATGCCTGGTTAGCTATTGGTTGCCAAATATTTTAGGTTCTTGCTCTTTTCATTATAACCTCCGCAATATTTGCATGTCTCCATCCCCTGTATTTCTGTAATTGGGATAGCAATTAGCAACCCTTGCTTATAACACTCTTAGACTATTTCATTTTTCCAACCTTGGGCTTTTTTTTTGTTTGTTAAGGAAACAAAGGCTAAACTTGGATTTGGGGACAATAATTCAGAAGAATATCAATGTATTTATTTAATGTATACAGCACTTCAGGAATTATATTTTGTTGCAGCTGCTGATAATGGATTTTATAAGGAAAGCCATCCTGGCCTTCTGTTTTCCTTGGAGCAGATTACTTAATTTTTGATGTTTTACTCACTTTTATTGTCATCACAGATCTATGATTGTAGTCAGTGTTTTTTTTTTTTTGTTTTTGTTTTTTTTTTTTAAAGGAAGCCTGATTGTCCATTTATATATCTTGTTAAACAGCAGAGAAATGTACCTGTCTACTCCAATCAGATGATGGGGAGAAGGGAGGAGATGCTTGAATGTTGAACTTTCTTTCACAATTAACTTTTGGAGAAAAATTGAATTGTTTTAAGCTGTTTAAAATGAATGCTGCTCTATATGTAAAATATGATTTCCTGCATTTTTATGTTCTGATATAGTTGATGAAATATACCCCTACCTGTGTATGTGATAGTACTGTGAATGAAGGGGTGCTATGTAAAGCAGGATTTTGGGTGTCTTTTAA
Organism: Sminthopsis crassicaudata; assembly: GCF_048593235.1. Lineage (NCBI taxonomy): Eukaryota > Metazoa > Chordata > Mammalia > Dasyuromorphia > Dasyuridae > Sminthopsis > Sminthopsis crassicaudata. Next base: position 64,615,755 of record NC_133617.1, on the reverse strand, counting down.
GAGCATCTGTAATGTACAGCAATTTGACATTTGAGAAAGGGATGAATTTTATTCAGAGCCAAATATGAAGGGAAAATTGATAAATAGAACTTTGACTTAAAGAGAATTAATTCTAGATTTGAAAGATGTTAAGTATTTTCTTTTAAGTTGTTTCTTGACTTCAATGTCTTTAAAATGTGGGTCTTTCATGTTGTATACTTAGTTTAGAGAAAAATATATATCTAGAGAATTAGGTGACAAATCTTTTTAGCTATTTGCTCTATTGAAGTATTTTAGCTAGTAATATTCACCAAGGACATTCTGTAAATAGTGACAGTATTTTTGATATCCTTAAGATTGTGCCTGTTCAACTTGTTAGAATATTTCACAGATAATTGTATCACTATTAATAAACAGGGTACTGATTTGAAACATTTCAGTCACTGGTCAGCAAGATATTATATTGGAAGTTAGTTAGAAAATCTGAAAATAATTTAGATAACATGGTTTTGATTACCATCTTGATTTCCCCCCTTGTTTCAATTGCATTTTTAAATAAAATATCTCATAAGCTTTAGTATTAATACCATAAGCTTTTATAATTAAAGACCAATTCCACTTTGTAGAATTTAATTTCACACTGTTTTTAATTGACATCAAGCATGTTTTGGGCACCAGTGAGTTGGAGAAAGCTGTCATGGAAGTCATATTACAATTCTGCATATACTTAAATTAGATTGCTGATCAAAATGTTGTAATGCTAGCCTGTCATTTTGGAAGCTTATTCTATTAGAAAACAATAAAGTATTAAAAAATAATTTTTTTAAAAGCCTTGGTGATTTTGGAGATTGCCCCATTCGTTGGCTTTCTAGACATAGATTTAAATTTGTGTATAGCCACTGCTATACTTTTATGTAATATTTTATTTAAGTAAAGATGACATTTAGTTTACAAGTCCTTAGTTTAAGAAACTTTATATCTTTTGTACTGAGAATATTAAAGCTTAATGGTCTACTTTGTAGCTTAGCTGAGTAGTTTAATGCTTTAACCTTTTCTTAACTTTATGTAATACTAGCTAGTTGAAGTCTGAGTATCAGTGCTGAGTAGAAGCAATTGTATGGTATAAGTTTTCACTAGTAGTGATTAGATAATAAATGCCTGTGGTCTAAGGTAGGTTTGTGTAGTATTCTCTCAAATAGGCTTCTACCCTCCCATAATGAAGAGGCCAGTAGCATTTGCAGCCTTGATCACAACTGATGTCAAGGATCATAGCCTTTTCTAATGAAGGAACTTCCTTTAGTTTAAGATTACTGCCGTACTGAATGAACCTGCTTTTGTTTTAGTTTGATTATAGTCTGCTTATAATCTTACAGTCTGCTCACCCAAATTGTGGTTTAATATGGTATTTTCCAAAACTTAAAAATCCTCCCCAGAACTGGGAAACTGAGGAATATATGCTAGGATGCCATTAGCATAGTAATGATAACCCCAGCCATATCTCTCAAAAATCTCTCCCAAAGGCGATATATAGATACTGAAAAGCAACGGAATCAAATCGACCTGTGGGGAGCACCACATGCAATCCCAGTACTGGCAGATGGAAGATCACCTAATATCACCGATTGTGGGAGCGCTCTGTCAGGTATGACTGAAACCTGTTTAAAAACGGTCCTGGTCATACCCAGCCTGGCCTCCAGGTGGTGCATTAAGGTCTGGTGATCCACACTATTTGACACTCTCCCTCTTCCCCCCTCCCCCCCATATTACACTTCTACTCTTTCCTTTGTGGTGAGCTACTCCATAGAAAAACTACTTTTAAGGATAGTTTGGCATTAGGTTGCTTGCAGGGAAAAAAAGCTTCCCTACATGGACTCTTTTCTGCTATTCTTAAAAATGTTGGGGATAAGCACATTTGGTTAAAATATAAGCTGAATTTTAATTAGGTTTAATGAATTAATTTACTAGATTACCCCTGGCTATATACTGTAGAGCAGAATCAGTTTGCATTTGAACTCTGCTTATGTATCCCAAAGGAGGATAATCAGAAAGCTTTTGAGAGAGAATTGAAAAGGAAATTTTCCTTGGTTCAGTAGTTTGTTGCTATTTAATATATTTTTTTGGAGAGTCTTTCCAATGTAGACTAAAGTATTTCAGGATTGAGTCAGCTTGTGTAATTTTTGTCATAATTTCTCCAAAACTAATTCTCTACATTGCACTACCCTGAAAATGAAAGCTTAAAGTTTTTGTTGAACATAAATTTTAAAATGAAAGATCTCTGTGCATTTTGATGACAAACAGAATGGTAAGGCTGAATGGTTTGAAATAATATTTTTTTGAGTTTTCATATTAGTTATAGAATCAAGTAATAAAAGGCAGGCAATGGGAAGCCATTTTTCATGAGGTAAAGACATTTTACTCAAAGAAGCAAATTGTCACGATTTTGTAGTACGTGAATGTTTTCAAAACATAGAATGTACTTTTCATTCAAAGTTTTGTCTTCTTTTAATTTCAGAAGCCAGTTTTTGAATTCTCATCTTTTAAAAAATATTTTACCAGTTTTTTTTTTACTCATGCTATGTTTAGAAAGTTTGTATAACTTAAAATTAATACAACAAATATATTGAAAAGAAGGTTTGAAATTTGGTTTTAATTCTTTTTATATGGGTAAACTTTTCATTTCAGATTAATCTAAGACTTGGGTTACATTCTAGATTGGGCTAGATAGTGTGGGGGGAGGGTTGGAATGATGGGAGAGTCCTAGAAATGTAGAGAAAAGTAATTAAAACTATCATTTTAGTCTGTTTAAACTAGTATGTTTAAAATCTTCAAAATTTCAAAAAATTCACAGATTTTTTTTACATTAAGGTATAATGCAAATTGTATTGTCCCCATACCTATGGAACCCAAGGGTAGAGAACCTTTTTTTTCTCCCAAGGGCCATTTGGATATTTATATCATTCAGGTCATACAAAATTATCAGCTTAAAGAACTAAAGCAGTGGGGGGTTGTTGTCCTGCAGAAGTAGTCTTGGCAGGGCCAAAAATGATTTCTCGGGCCTTACACTGTCCTTGGATTGAATGTTCCCCCCTTTAGAGGAATAAATGCATCATAGCCAATAGAGAACCATAATGATAGTAATAATAATAATGCATTTTATAGGGTTTTAAAATTTCACTTAAACTTCTGATTTAGATAACGTGTTTAAGAGTTTCTTACACAAATGAGAAGTCCTCATATCCAGGATGAAGTAATGTTAAATTAAAAATATTTTTATCATGGTTCTGCTTTATAGGGTCTGTCAAGTATTTTATTCATAGAATCATTAAATGTTAGCGTCTTAGAGTTTACTCCCTTATTTGAGATAATTCTACCTTAATTTGAACTAAAAATGTCTTCTAAAAAAACAAAATAAGATATGTAGTTTATTTGTATGTTAAAAGCTTATTTTAGAAATAATCTGTTATTGAATTCCTTATGTCTCCCACCAACTCATAGTACATACAATGTAATTCAATAAGTTTTAAGAGAACATCATGTACAAAATATTGTGTTAAATACTAGAGATATGAAGACAAAAAGAAATAGTCCTTGACCTCAAGGAGTTTCCATTTGACTGGAAATAGTAATATATCTTTCAGGCAGAGGCAGAAAGATGAAGCGGAATCAGTAGACTTGGGCTCCAGGCTCTGCTGTTCCATTAACTAGCTATGTGAACTTGGGCAAGACATTTTATTCCCTTTCCTAGGCCTTTTCTCCACTCGTATGTAAAAGATGTTATTGGACTTGATGACATCAAAAATTCCCTCTCAGCTTTAAGATTCTGTGTGATAATTTTATTTTTTTAATAGCTTGTAGAATTTTTGTAAAAATAAAGTGTTGGTTGGCAGTGTGCCAAACAAACTAAAGCACCCTCTTTTCTTCCACCCCTTCTTACTCCCCTCCATAAGATATCTTGGAATAGCTCATTTTGAAGATTAGTACAACTCCACTACTTGAGAATATTTTGTATTTGAATATTGTGGTTTGTAAGGGTGCCCGAACTATTCTGTGAAAATTAAAAAAAAAATTACCAAAATATTCAGAGTAAGTAAGTCTATGCTTGGGAATATAGCAGAATTTTCACTTTTTGTAGAGGTAAGCAGTGGGTATGTGTGTTTACATTATTTTTAATTTTTTTTTTAAGGTAAGTTGGATTTGGAGCAAATATTTTTTGTTGCATTATTATAATTGAATTCAAAGGTGTTTTTATCATTGACTGGAAATCCAAAAATTGCAAATTGTCATATTTTGTAACTGAGAAAGTCATTTCAGAAAATCTGAATTAGACATTGACTAATTCAGATTAAATTTTTTGAAGAGAAAAGCTTGGGAGAGGAATTGACATTAGTGTTTTATATCATTTGGAAATTAATCTTTTCAAAATTCTAATGATTTCATCTTAGGTTGATAGAATCTTGTGCTGATTTGATGTTCTTTGTAATTAATAAAAAGCTCCAGTTGTTGTTCTTGGTTTTTATGCCAAGTTTTAGAGGTCAACATATTTATTGGCTTATTGTAGACTTGGCTTTGGAAGTTTTTAGTCCCTTTTGTCATCATGATTAGACTTGAATGTCTGAATGAACCAATTGTACATTTTTATTATCTTGGTTTATAATAATAAAAGGAATGTTTATTGTCAGCTTCAGTCTTTTGAATATTTTCCATTTGTACTGCTTAAAAGAAGAGATACAATGTTTTTTATTCAGAAGAATATGTTCTGTATATGCACTTAATATTTTGCTGGCGTTATCATTAATTCAATTGATTTTGACAGCCTCCTAGTGGCCCAAGATGACACATACTTTTTCATTATGAAAAGGAAGCTGCAATTATTCTTACCACCAAATCTTATAAAGACCCAGCTCTCTCAGTAATGAATGAAACTTCCCTCTTCTGGAAACTGTCCTAAGCCACTCTGCTCATTGTAGATGATGGCTTTGAGCACATTTTCCTTAGAGTTAATATGATCCATTAAGTTATTTGGAGTTACATTGTTGACTGCATTTAAATTAAAATGGATATAAAAAATCCTTATAGAGCCTTATAAAAAGAAGGTAAAAGTTGCGTTTATCTTTCTAGGAGATCAAGCTATTTAATCAGGTTAATTATGCCTCCTAGTACATTGGACTGTTTTCTTAAGGTAACAGATAGATTAATTAGGATTCCCAATTTGAAATTAGCATTTCATAGAAATCATTCCCAATACTTATCCTTTAAAAAAGAATAAATATTCTTATTGCTTTGAGCCTTCCAGAATTGTCAAAATTAACCAAGGTGGAGTCAAGTACTGTTTGAATGGATATATGTGTATATACTGTATATTGTAATTGTAATGTATCTTAACTGCTAATAAAGATTTAAAATATTCTTTCTAATGAATGCCTTCAGTGAATCAAAACATGTTTCATGTCTACATATCTGAAGAGAAATTCATGAAATACTTTTAAGCTATGTATCTCAGTTTTCTACTTTTAAATTAGATATAAATGGTTGAATTAGATGATCACTGTGTCCCTTCCCATTTTTAGGATTTGTGATTCTATAATTATGCAAACTGAATATTAACCTGTATTTGTGATCTCAGAGAAAAATTTTTACTTTTTAGTGAAATTTTCTTGTGGAGATTTTGATTATTTATTGTTGCTATAGCATTAGGAAAATTTTTTTCCTTTCTTGTGCCCTTTAATATTACTACAAATGAACAGGATTTCATTTTCAATGGCGAATGAATTGGATTGTGGGACTAACAATTTTAAACCATTTTTCTCTTGGGGAGAGTCCTCATAGAGATGGATCTTTCTTCATTTATTTGAGAGTTAGTTTTGTGTGTTGGAAAAGTTTTGGATTTCAAGTCAGAAGACCTGGGTTTCCAGTTCTGGATCTGCCTCTTGGTAGCTGTTGAGACTTTGGGCACATGACTTCACCACCCCTTTGAGCCTGTCTCCATATCTCTATAAAGGGGAGAATCTTTGCCCTGCCTACCTCACAGGGTGGTTGTGAGAGAAGTGCTTGACAAATTTTAAAATGCTATATATCAAGGTGAGCTATTGTTATTATTTTAAAAAAGAAGTACTGTCAGAAATTTCAATATTATGGTTTAAGAAATAAATATTATTTGTACTTTTTCTCGATAAAATGTTTTATAATTTTGCATTAATATTCTTTCAATGATTCTGTGAAGATTCCATTCAACATATTAATATTGATTACATGCAAATATAAAGGGGATATTATTATGTCCTTCCTCCTGAATGATTTCTAAGTATTATATTACTTGAAATATTTTTTTCATTGGAATGTGCTTCCAGTTAGAATATAAGCATTTTGTTTCAAGCTTATGACGTGTTCACATAAGTGCTATAATATTTAACATTTAAGATTTTTTTGAAGAGTATTGTGCTTCCGTGGAAAGAACATTAGAGTTAGGAGTCAGAAGATCTGGCCAGATTCTAGTTCTGCTTCTGTCACTAATTTGTTTTGTGACTGTGGACAAAGGGAAATACAGTCTTGATGTCAGTTTTTCAATCTTTAAAATTAGGGGATCAGAATAAATAAGTGTATTAGATCCTGTTCATCTCTAAAATGCCATGATGATTCTCTCGAAATATATAGGTAATGTCATTGTTAAAAGAAGTTGATATCTTGACAAAATGAGCTCAGACAGCAAATTTACCATAACATAAAACTATTAAAGGAACATGTACAGTGCACATGTATTTTAAAGACTGGTTTTAACCCTAATTAATAATAAGTTTTAGTCCAGTTTCTTCACTTGAGGATTTTCCTTCTTTAAGGGCTAGCTTTTGATGGCATGGATGATTAAGTAGCTGTCAGCATTTGCCAGACTTCTGGAAGGAGGAGAATTTTTTGAGTGATAGATGGCTTTAAAGCCATTAATTTTAGGCTTTTAATTATGGAAAGGGTGTTTATTAAATACCACTAGTTTTTTGATTATATGATGCCCTTATAGATTAGTTTTGGAAAATGTCAGAGGAAGGAGGATTCAAAATCATGTTATATTCAACTGGATGAACCCATAAGGTAGTTGTATACTCAGATTCCAAATTATATCTTGCTTTTATCAAAGCTACTTTTTTCTCAGTTTTTCTCTTTTAAAAGATTTCCAATGATTTTAAACAAATGTTTATTAAGTGCCTACTATATGCAGAGCTAAGCTAAATGGTTACAAAGACAATAAAGTACTTGCTCTTAAGAAGTTTATAGTCTGATGAGATACAACATGTACACAAATAATTAAATCTTAAGCACTACATATGTATCTGTATGTATATGTGTATATATATATATACATATACATATATATAACACATATACCCACATTATATATGTATGAAATAAATAAAAATTACACCAGAATTCAAGAGGGAAAATAGCAACTAGAATCAGCAAAGGCTACTTCTTGGAAATAGTATCTGAGTTGTGCTTTGAAGCAGGCTAGGGAGTTAAAAGGTAAAACCAAAGAAGCAGGTAGGTGGTACAATGGATAGCTCATTGGGCCTAGAGTCAGAAATATCTGACTTGGACAAATCATTTAACCTTTGTACCTCAATTTCCTTAATTATGAATATAATAATTGAGAGGATCAAAGGTGGTTATATTTTAAAGCACTTAGCACAATGTCTGACATCTAATAAATAGGTAATTGCTCTTCTTCTGTCCCAAAGAGAGAGATATTTATGTTCCAAGCATGAGGGGTCACTTAATCATGGTGATAAGGAGGTGAAGTATGAGTGGAGAGTAGCTGACAGGCCTATTTAACAAGACCATAAGACATAATAATATGAAACATGTATGGAAATGTAGGTGATGGGATAAATACCAGCTTTGTCGCAGAGACAATAAGGAGCCACCTAAGATTATTGAGTAGGTATTTGGAAAAGTACAATACTTTTTAAAAAGAAAAGAAAAAGTATGTGGGAAAAAAAAGATTTGAATGGGAAAAGTGAAATGCTTATATCTCTTAGGAATATTAATTTGGCAGTTATTTGAAGGATGGGTTGGATGGAGGAAGAATATGTAAGAGTGGAGGCCAATTAAAAAGGTATTGCAACAGTTTAAGAGTGATGAGAGTTGGATTTATAGTAAGGGCTTGGTGAAAATGGTGAGAAGGGGACAGACAAATTGTGAAAGAAGATGTGACTGCATTTGGCAACTGATTAGATCTGGAGACAAAATCTTAGGGGAGAGAAATAGTTAAGGATGATTTCAAGGATGTACATTGGGAAATAGGCCTTTCATATGAATAGGAAAGTTTGTAAGAAAGGATGGATGGATTTGTGGGGAAATGAATTGTTTTGGATGTAGTTTGAGATACTGAAGAGGCATACAATTAGAGATGTCCTAAACATAATTGTTTATAATGATATGGAGTTCAGAAGGGATTAGGATGGGATATATAAATTCCGGAGTTATCTGCAATATACATAATGGTGGTGAGATTTTCAAGAAGAACATGTAAAGCAAGAAGATGTCCCAGGATAGAGCATAATGAATGGTCACATGTAATGGCTGATAATCAGTGAGGATGACTGAAAATGAATGCTTAGCTAGGAGTACCAAGAGAGAAGTGTTAATAAAAGGCAAGGGAGAAAAGTATTCAAGAGGAGAAGATTATCAACAATGTCAAAGTCTGTAGATCTTAAGTAAATTCATTACAAACTTAATAAGAGAGAAGCTTAAGATGGGAAGTCAGACTCCAAATTTAGAAAAGAAAATGGCAAATGGGGAAATGAAGATAGTAACTCTAGATGACTCATTCTAGATATTTAACTTGGATAAAGGAAAAAGAAACTTTAGGATGTTAGTTTAAGGAAATGACATGGTTAAGTGAAGGGTTTTCTTTTTTCTTTCTTTCTTTTTTTAAGGATAGGAAGATCTGGCTGTGTTTGTAGTTCTTGGGAAAGAACCAGGAAGTAGAGTTTAAAAAAACAGGGGGACAAACTCCTGAAGGAAATAAAAAGAAATAGAATCAAGAGCACAAATCAAGAGTTGGCTGTGGCAAGAAGGGTCACCCCTGCAGCAAAGATAGAAACAAGGAAGAAAATGGTAGCTGATGATGAAGCTTTTTGAGCTATGGAGTGGGATAGAAGGTTTTTAGGGTAGATGGTCTCTATAATCTTAGCTAAGTAGACTTGAGAGGGTTTGGGAATAGTCACTTTAGAAAGTGCTGAGAGTTAAATCAGGGAAGAAATAAAGGATTGCTGTGCAAAAGTGAGGACCTACTTGAAATTATCACAAATCTGTAATAATTCCATTTGACATAATGGAGTGACTTTTCATCAGATGTGGGGTGGGGAAAGTGAGTGAGGGAGAGAACACAGACTTTAGTGTGCTTGGGGCAAAGGTTTCTAAAGTAACTGATAGTGTATGGTTGAATTTGTCAGCCATAGGTTCATGATTGAAAAAGGAAATGATGTCAGAGCAAAGATGATGAACTGTGAGAACAGGGAAAGATGGGGAAATTGGAGATAATGGTGAGGATAAAAGATAGGTTTAGAAAGGAGTAAGATAGGAAAAGATTGAGAAGTAGGTATATAATGCAAAGGTAGTAAAGTCAGAACCAAACAACAGTTTGGTGGGTTATTTTATATCAAAACAATTGTTTGAAACCACATTATATAAAATGACTAGAATGTTTTTTCTTTGTCATTTTGTCCTTTCAACAATAGCAGTGCTTGTATTCAAAGGCTTGATTTTTTATTTTTTAGTCATTCTTTACCACTAAATACATTTCAAAATCATAAATATATATTTAGTGGTGGCCTCTCAGTAGTTATTTCCTTTTTTATATATATGTGTAAAATGTTTCATAAAGCTAGAATTCTTAAATTGTGTGAAGATAAATTTTTATTATCCTCCAAGAAATTTATTAATTCTTTTTTAAAGAAAAATTCTGCACTTAGAAATAGATGTCTTCAACTAAAAAAAAAATTGCATACAAAGTTAAAAGTTTGAAAAGTTACTCTTAAGTAATCTTATTACACTTGTGATCAAGCTGATTGTCAGGAAAGTTCTTGAATTTTCTTTAAAGTATAATCTTTAAATTCCTTTGTTGCAGATTTGTCTATTTTTCTTACTATTTTGGAAAATTAATTTTGTTCCTATATTAAAAAGCTTTAGAATATAATTTTCGTGACTGATTATTTACTGAAATTTGTTTTATAATTTGTCTCTTTAAAGAAGATACATAAAAATTTGTTGGCACTTTAGGTGGTTTGTTTATGGATTCTACCTTTGTCAGTGCTAACTATATTGGACAAATCATTTAATTCCCCTTAAGTCTTAGTTTGTTGATCTGTGAATGAGTGTAAATTTTATTTATACTCTTTTACTTTACATAGTCATAATTGACTTTATCTTGTTGTCAGAACATTAGCAAATTAATTCTAGCTACACATCATCAGGTGTTTTAGAAGTCTTTGGATTACCTAGCATTCCCTTTTATTGGGAGTTTAAAAGTAGATCTGGCTTTATGAATTTAGAAAATTTCAGTAGAGGGGTAGCTAAGTAACACAGTGGATACTAGCCCTAAAGTCAGGAGGACCTGAGTTCAAACCTGATCAGACACTTAACACTTCCTAGCTGTGTGATCTTGGGCAAGTTTCTTAACTCCAATTGCCTTGGGGGGGGGGGGGAAGAAAATTTCAGTAGTAAAGTTGTCCATTAGCAAGAAAGTAGCATTTATAGTATTTTCTAAAATAAAACAAAACCACAAACTCTCAATGTACTGTGTTAGTTTACCTATATCTATATCTATATCTATAACCTGGGTAGAATTATTACGTTAGTTATACATTAATAATATAATACACCAATAGATCACTTTTAAATTTTGACAGTTTTCCAGTAGTGATAGGTAAAACTATGTAACCACAATGCATTTGTGAATGATTCCATTATCTACTCATTTTTCTTAAGAACCAGTGTTCTTTAAGATAACTTAGAGTTGTGTTTTACTTTCAACAAGGGGTCAAAATAGATTCCAGACTGAGCCTGGAGTCAGAAAGTCCTCAAATACTAGCTGTGTGACCCTGGGCAAGTCACTTAACTTTTATTGCCTTAGATTTTTTAGCTGTAAAATAGGGATAATAAAAATAATATGTCCCAGGACTTTTGTAAGATTGTATGATATAATATTTGTAGAATGCTTAACCCAGTATCAGGTACGTAGTTGGCATTTGACAAATCTCTTCCCTCCCTCCCTTTCTCCCTTCCTTCCTTCCTCCCTCCCTCCCTCTTTCCTTTCCTTCCTCCCTCCCTTCCTTCCTTTTTCTCTCCCTCCCTCTATTCCATCCTTCCTTCCTCCTTTCTTTCTTTCCTTCCTTCTTTCTTTCCATCCTTCATTCCTTCCATCTCTCCCTCCCTCTTTTCTCTTTCCCCTTCTTCCCTCCTTCCTTCCATCCCTCTCTCCCTCCCTCCATTCTTTCCTTCCTTCTTCTCTTTCCCACTCCCTCCTTTCCTCCCTCCCTCTCCTTTCCTCCCTCCCTCTCCTTTCCTCCCTCCCTCTCCTTCCTTCCTTCCTTCCTTCCTTCCTTCCTTCCTTCCTTCCTTCCTTCCTTCCTTCCTTCCTTCCTTCTCTCCTTTCCTTCCTTCCTTTCCTTCCTTCCTTCCTTCCTTCCTTCCTTCCTTCCTTCCTTCCTTCCTTCCTTCCTTCCTTCCTTCCTTCCTTCCTTCCTTCCTTCCTTTCCTTCCTTCCTTCCTTCCTTCCTTCCTTCCTTCCTTCCTTCCTTCCTTCCTTCCTTCCTTCCTTCCTTCCTTCCTTCCTTCCTTCCTTCCTTCCTTCCTTCCTTCCTTCCTTCCTTCCTTCCTTCTCTCCTTTCCTTCCTTCCTTCCTTCTCTCCTTTCCTTCCTTCCTTCTCTCCTTTCCTTCCTTCCTTCCTTCCTTCTCTCCTTTCCTTCCTTCTCTCCCTCCCTCCATTCTTTCCTTCCTTCCTCCCTCCCTCCAGCTGGTCTCTTTCAATACCTTACGTTTATCATTTATGTATTATAAATGAGTTTATATATATATATATATATGTATACATTATATACTTTTATATATATTGTCTGATGTTAGGTTCTTACTAAGTGCTAATGAGATAATAAGATGATAGGTTCTTACTAAGTGCTAAGTCGATACTTAACAATTCTCTAGTTCCGTCCTTTAAGGAGAGTTTAAACCCTTTGAACTTCTGGGGAGGAGCTTAATGTTTAAAAGGAGCAAGTTCATTGGTAGAAGTAATTTTCCCACAAGCCCTTGCATTATCCCACACCCATTCTCTGGGAGGATAAAAGAGGGCGGCACTCTGGAGGAGGAGGAGTCTTTATTCTAGGTCAGAGTTGGTGGCTATATAGGAAGACGAATCTGGCGGAGAGATTGAGTTGAGACAGCAGCTCTCCTCCCAGAGAGCGATGGGCAGTTTCTGGAGACAACAGAACATTATAGTCTGATGGAAAATAAATTCCTTGAGAGCAGAAATTGGTTTATTCATCATATACACATAATGCCTGGCACATAATAGGCACTTAATAAATGTTAATTATGTTTAACTCTTCAGTCTTCTGCCTATCATTATATGTTACAAAATGATAGCAGTTCTTCTGCCCATTGATTCTTTTTGTACTTCTTCACTGTTAGAACCAAACCAGTCTTAGTCTCTTGCTCTCCCTTTCTCTCACTCTCTCTTAAAAGAGATACTTCTTGTTTAATACCACTGACCATGCCTTCTCCATTCACTACTTAGGTATCACTTTAGAAAGATCATCAATTCTTTGGATTTTAATTAGTAAGCCTTCAATAAGCAATTAATATGTGCCACTGTGCCAATTGCATGGCATCCTTAAAATCCTTCAGATACTCTTTTTGTGTCTGGGACTAGGCATTTAAGTTTAGTCTTTAAACCTTTTTACCAAACATCTGTACACTGTCCTAATATCTCTTCTTTCCAGCTCCTAAACAATTCTGAGAAATTTACTGTATTTCTACAATTTTTATACTTGTCTTATGCCACTCTCTATATTGGCTATATATTCTCCCTTTAATCAAAAATTAAGATTTAACTACACCATCCATGAAGCCTTGTTGGACCAACATGAAATCAAGGTGACTGTTAGCTTTCTTCATTTGCCAAGTTGAGCTTCTGCTAATTAAACTGTGAGCACTCAGCTTATAAGTGTAAATATTTTTCATTCATAACTTATGTTCTTGTTGTAATCTTAATATAAATTGTGTTTACTTTTTTGGGTTTGCAGGTATTAAAGTCCAACTGTCTACAATATAGATCTCCATATTAATTGGTTGTAAATTTATAGAGCATAAGAAATAACTATGTTTTAAGTTAAAAGAATAACTATGTTTTATAATGACATTAATGGTTATGTTATTTCCTGGGCCATAAACTCACATTTACATAAAAATTTGTGGTTGACAAAGCACATTTAGGGCAAATATGGCCTAATGGGAATCTGATTAGAGTTTGAAAGGGACTTCAGAGGTGCTCAAAGAAGGAATCCTCTATAATATCCCTAACAAATAATTTTCTATCTCCCTTTTTCAGTTCTAGAGAACTGAAAACATTATGTTACAATGAGAGCCCATTCTGTTTTTAGATTGATTATTAGGAAGTTTTCTCTTATATTGAGTCCAAATCTGCCTCTGCACTTTCCCTCTATTATTTATAATTCTGCCTTTTAAGACCAAGCTAAGCAATTTTACTCTTAATTTAATAATGATAGCAGTTAGATACTTGAAGGCAACTGTCATGTATCTTTTGAGTCTTTTTTAAAATAAATATTCCCAATGGTGTCACCTTTTCTTCATGTAGGAAAGACTTCAAATTCCTTCACCATTCTAAGATCCCTTTTCTATATGAGTTCCTGCTTATTATCCTTATATTAACATTATGTTAAAAATGAAGGCTAGTCTCCTTAAAACATAAGGTGGAGAGTTCAAAGGGCTATGTCTTCACATTCTAGTATTATGAGGAGCAATCAAGGATGTACTAGAACCAATTTGAACTGGCTCAAGCCCGTTGTTAAATTTTCAGTGTGATCAAATTATACCTCTGAAATTAGCAAGTGCTACAAATCAGAGCTTGAAGTTGTTTTATTATCTAATTTAAAAAAATGATGAAGAAAATGTTAATGCAGATTAAACTTGAGTGTATTATATGTACTTCCCCCCCTCACCCCAATACACCAATACACATTATACTATACCAGTGGAATGAAATATATTCCTTTAAAAAATGGAAATAGGACTGGATGAAACTGATATGTCAAAGGGAAAGTTTGACTTGTGTCAAAAAAAAAGTAGAAGAATATAAGAATATCATAAGTGAATAAAAAGAAGAACTATACATTTGAAGATAAAAATCAAAAATTATATATTTTTCTAGTTAGGAAAAAAATGATGCACTTGAAAAGGAAATAGCTGCCTTTATTTTAATAAATAAAATAGACCTATCGATGCTTTCAGGAAAGACTTCATCCAAAGGATCAAAGAAAGAAAAGTAGTGGTGGTTGGTGACTACATGCCCAAGGGCCTGCTGAGGTTGTTTTTTTTTTTTAATTGATCAATAATAATAAACATTTTCTCTCTATGGCATATGTTCAAGACAAAACAGAGAACCTTCCAAGATTTGTCAAAATATATGACTGGGCATTCATATGGAGGACAATTGATACTTCCAGAAGGAACCTGGAAAGCATTACCAGAAGTTATGACATTTTGATCAGGAAACTGAAGATAACAGGGACTTTTCATTATTTTTTTCATATTGACAACAATTAGATGAAAAACTAATTTGAAAAGTGACCAGATGGATGTGATCATAAGATCATAGCTCTAGACTTAAAAGGAACTTAAAATGGCAACTAATACAACTTCATTTCACAGATCATGAAACTGAGGGCCAAGGTATGTTGAATCACTAGCTCAAGGTGATAATTGTCATAGGTGTAACAGTAGATTCTAATATCTGAATAACAGAATCCTGATTAGGGACAGAGTACACGTAAAAATGACTGGTAAAAATGTGCTAGTGTCTTGCAAGTCTAATTTTAAAAAGACCTTAAATCAAAAAGGATGGAGGGAGAAAACTTGACATATATATCCACCAAGTTAAGTACCATAGAGAATAGTTTCAGAAGAAAAAAGGCTGAGAACTGGACTTGTAGTAAAACCCATGATCGCAAATATATTTTACACAGATGCCTAGAATATAAACAGGAAGAACTAGAAGTCCTAATGCAGAAACTCGAATTTGACCTCATAAAACATACCTCCAGTATGAAGACTGGAATATCGCTTTGGATGAGTATATCTTAATTAGAAGTACAGGTTACAGGTCAAAGATTGAGAAAGTTCCTATGTATACAAAAAATTTCTAGAGGCAATTTTTGTTGTGGGAATGAATGAGAAATAGTGGATGCAGTGGCAACAATGGATTTGGGCAGTAGCTAAACAAATTATAGTACGTGATGTATTGAATATTATTGTGTCATGAGAAATTACAAAAGATGCATTCAGAGTAACCTGGGAAGACTTATATGAACAGAACCAAAATAAAATTAACATAACTATAATAATGTAAAGGAAATGAACTTTGAAAGAACTAAGAACCAATAAACTCCAGAGCAGTAATGATGAAGCATGTGTGATAGATTAAATGCTGAATAAGGCTTATGTTTTTAGACATGACCAATGTGTGAAATTGTTTTGCTTGACTCTACTTACTTGTCAACAAAGAGAAGTTTCATTAGAGAAGGGGTGGGAAGTAGGGATTAATGATATTGATGCAGAAAATAAAATGTATCAACAAAATATGAAAAATATATTCAGAAGAGAACTGAAGGTGGTTCACAGATCAGCAGGGCAATGTTGGTATTGTTAGGTTAAATCTGAATTGTATTTAAAAAAATACTGTGTGTAATAGAATCTCAACACTATCATATATAATCCTCTTTAATGATGGAAATGTATATTTGTTAAATTCATAATGCCAAAATTATTTTTAAAAACCCTAAGAAACAATAGATAAAAGTTGGGAGGTAGGATTTTCTGTTAAGACATACTCAAATTCTTTAGTCAAGGCTCTCTGAGACTTGCCAGGGGCAGGGGAGAGAGGGTTTGGAAAGACATGAGGAAATAAATGTAGGTTATATAAGAACAAAACATACTAGAATTTTTTTTGGAAAAGAATATATATTTGTAAGGAAATCCAAGAGCCAAAAAGGGAAACATGGTAGAAAGTATTAGTGTGAAGATATGTGGAAGGAGAAAGAAGCGATTTTGTTACCATAATAAGTTAACAAAGGCCAGCTACACAGGAAGAAGAAATAGGTGAAAAATTTGAAAATTAGATATGACCAGCAAAAGTAATTCTGAAGGCAGCAAAACTTCCAAAGAGAAGGAAAAATAGGATTTATTTGAAGAGTACAATGCTACATAAGGAATGCTACACTCAAGCCAGATTAAAAAAAAATGTATAGAAGATGGAATCAAGGCCAGGTGACAGAGAATGAAGGTGAGACAGTCCTACAAAAATGCTAACATTCAGAATGAGTGTAGGCTGGTAAAGGAAGCTAAGTTCAACATAAAAACTACACTGAAGAAAGAGGAGAAACCTCAAAAAACTAGGATATATGATGAGGTGATGATAATTGACACCAGAGATGGGACCAGCTGCTTAATTCTTACTTGCTTCTATTTTCATTGCATTGGTCTTTTAACCTGGAAAGGACAGAACCAAAATAACTTTGTTAGGAAATTGATACCCAATATGCATAAAAGATGGTAAGAATAGTACCTATTATAAGATAGTACCCTTACAGAATTCAAGTCACTTGATATAGAACTGTAAGCCCCAAATACTAAAGAATTGGAAGATGTGATTGCTGAAACACTAACAGTGATATTTAAATGATTGTTGAAAAGAAGAAAGAGATTGTAAGATTAGGAAAGGAGAAAAAGTTATCATGATATGTGTAAAATGCTTAGCCCAGTATTAGGTACATTGTTGGCATTTGATAAATCCTTTTCCCCTCTTCCTTCTTTCCTTCCCCCTCCTTCCTTTCTTTCCTCCTTCACTTCCTCCTTTTTTCTTCTCTTCTCCCTCTTTCCCTTCCTTTCTCTGTACCTCCCTCCTTTCCACTTCCTCCCTCTTTTTCTCCTTATCTCCTCCTTTCTCTCTTTACTTACCTCCCTCCCTCTTTTCTTCTCTTCCTTCCTCCTTCTTTCTTTCTTTTTCTTCTTCCCTACCTTCATGTCCAAAAGCCATAAGAAACACAGTTACATGGGACATTTAATCTTGCTCATAATTGTGCTTCAGCACACTTAAAAATTTTTTTAAATAGTTTTTATTTACCAGATATATGCATGGGTAATTTTACAACATTGACAGTTGCCAAACCTTTTGTTCTAATTTTTCCCTTCCTTCTTTCCCCCCCACCCCTCGATGGCAGGTTGACCAATACATGTTAAATATGTTAGAGTATAAATTAAATACAACATATGTATACATGTCCAAACAGTTGTTTTTCAGCACGCTTTAAAAATAAATTTTGCAAAATACTATACAGACTTTATTTGATCCTCACAATACAGGTATTTATTATTGACTCCCATATTATTTTTAACTAAATTTATTTTTTCAGTGAACAAATATCCATTTTTCTTCTTCCCTCTCCTGTTAGGAAAAAAAAGAAAACAAATCCTTATAATAAATATGCATAGTCAATGAAAACAAATTCCCACTTTGTTCAGATCCAAAAAATGTGTCTCATTATATACTTGGAGTCCATCAAATCTTTGTCAGAGTGTGAGAATAACTTTTATCATTAAGTTGTCTGGATTTCTGATTAGTCATTGCATTGATCAGGACAGAGTTCTTAAGACTTTGAAAATTGTTCGCTTTTAAAATTTAATTATTGCACAAATAGTTCTGGCTTCTGCTCAGTTTCCCTTATATTAGTTCATACAACTCTTTTATCAGATTATTCTGAAAGTATATCATTTCTTGTAGTTCAGTAGTAATTATATTCATACACTATAATTTGTTCAGCCACTCCTTAATTAATAGGCATTCTCTTAATTTCCAGTTCTTTGCTACTATCAAAAAAGTAGTTTTATTTTTGTGTTGTACATATGTATCCATTTTCTTTTTTAAAAATCTCTTTTAGATCTAAGTTTAATGGTGGTCTTGCTGAATATGTGTGGTTTAGTAACTTTTTTGGACACAGCAAATGACTACACTTTACCAACAACATATTAATGTTTGTATTTTCCTGATACCCTTTCAATATATGTCTTTTTCCCTTTTCCTCATCTTTACTCACATCTCATCAGTCTGAAGGATGAGATACTAGAATATTGTTGCTGTTCAGTCATTTAGTCTTTTTTGACTCTTTGTGACCTCATCCTCCACTATCTCTCTTCTCCTAAGTAGATAGCCTCCCTTATAATCCTAATTTTCCTACACACACAAAATATGTGTGTATGAATATATACAGGAACCCATGTGTGACTATATATATGTGTGCACACATATATATATACACAGAGTTCAAGGTATTAGATACCACTTTTTTCTACCCTTAACTTGATTGTCGGATCATTCCTTCATCTTTTCTGATTCTTCATCTGTGTCGGGCTCACAAATCATGTGTTAGTAATCAAGGTTTGGCCCCTCTTCTCTTTGTTGTATATTATTTCACTTCATGATCTCATCAGTTTCTATAAGTTCAGGGGGTTTACTAGTTAGATTTCTTTCTTAAGGACCATGCCTTAAGCCAAAACCAATCTGATTTCTCATTAGCCATCAACAGGTCCTTGGCCAAGCCCTATTTGGTAATTATTTGGGTTCTGGTTGACTCAGATTGAATATAAAAACCAGTCATTTCTGCTTTGAGCAGAAACCCCGAGGTCTTCCCCTCCCAGGTTCATTCATTCATATATATAATATGTGTGTGTGTGTGTATGTGTGTATATATATATGTATATATATATATATATATATTTTTTTTTTTTTTTTGGACTAGGTGAAAGAGGAGATTCTTTGCTTCTATTGCTACCTAGCCTTAATCACTGAATGGCTGTGGCTTCAGTCAAATTTGAGACCTGTTGAAGACCTTAGTTTAAAAAAGCCCAGGTTTTCTATTTCATCCAGGACCCTATCCAGTGGAACTGATCTATATCTGGCTACTGGACCCAGATGGCTCTGGAGGAGGAAATGAGGCCAGTGATCTTGCCCAACCTTCCCTTCATTAAATCCAATTCACTTGTATGTCATGGCATCCCCCTCCCTGATGTTGTGGTCCTCTTCCAGAATGATGGACAAACATCAACATCTGTATGCAGATGATTCAGGGGGTCAAGATATCCCCTTGATAGTGTCTCTGCTTAGCTACATTCATGTATCATCAGCTACCTTTTGGACTTTAAGAACTGGCTTTCCCATAGGCATCTCATATGTATTATCTGTACCTTCTTATTTCTGAATTACTGTCAAGGGCCCACTATATTTTGAGTCACCAAGGCCTGAAACCTAAGTATCATCCTCAATTCCTTACTTGCTCTCACCCCACATATGCAGCCCACTGCCAGATCTTGTTTCTCCTTTTGCAGCATCTCTCCTATGTGTCCGTTTCTTTTTACTTACCTATTTACCCCTTTAGTTCTGGCTCTCATCATCTTTCACATGGATTTGCAATGGCCTGAAGATAGGTGGTCTTTCTTCAACTTTCTCACCATTCTATTCCATCTTCCATTCAAGTTGCTAAGGTGAAATCTCCCTCCTTTCCTCCAGTGAGTACAGTAACTCACTTTTTCCTCCAGAATAAAATTTAAGAATCCTATTTGGCATGTAAATCTCCTCAAAACCTAGTCCTTTTTATACTTTTCTAATTTTCCTACATTTATTCTTCTCCACATGCACAATAGGCCAGCTACAGAGCTATTCTTGAAATCTCCCTCCTTTCCTCCAGTGAGTACAGTAACTCACTTTTTCCTCCAGAATAAAATTTAAGAATCCTATTTGGCATGTTTGTTTTTTTCAAATCCAGAATTCTTTTCATTATATATATTATGCTATCTTTTGAGAAATAAAATAAATAATCCAACTTCCCTCATCTAAAAACTGGTAGAAAATTTTATGCAAATAATATTTTAAGTAATTCATTGGTCTCACCAGTCAGATTTCATACCAGGGGAAATTGATACATCAACAAAAATCTCAAAGGCTGACTCACATATTGGCCAATGCCCTACCCCAAATACCAGAGCATTCTTCAGTGGTTGATTTGAGATGGATCCTAACTCTTTCTGGGCTCTCTCTGCCCGTACTAAGTGACCCCAAAGCTCTGAACTGTATGTCAGATATGCCAGGATTGGTTTAAAAAATCTAACTTAGTTCCAGACTAGTTCTAGAGATGCCAATAAGTCTCTGAATTTAGATTGATGATCCCAGCAAGATGATTCATAAATACATGTTCTTAATTAGAATTTTTTTTAAGTTCCATATTTCTAGTCATCTGGAGGGCTGTAAATACATCTACTGTCACTTGAAGACTTCTAAGGAGGGAGACTGCAATCATATCTCCTATCTATATCATATCCATATATTGCCTAGACCTTGCCAAGGTCTTTCACTTTATTATCCTCCATGAAAATAAATAAGAAAAAGCCTCAGATCCCAAAGAGGAAAAAAGATGGGGGAGGGGAGGAGAAAGGGAGATAGAAATGGATAATCATGAAGAGAGAACATTGCTCTCAGAAGTTAAGACATAATCAAAGGTGAGAAGAATAAAACTTTCTCTCCGTGTTGTAGTTTAAGAACTAAAATAATGTTTTTTGTTACCTTGAAAAAGGATGAATTACTATTATAATTAAATATACATTTATTAAGCATCAATTATGTGTAAGATGCTGTGTTAGAAACTAGGGACATAAAGCAAACAAACAAACAAAAAAATCTGTCCTTAAGAGGCTTACCTTCTAATAAACAAGTTATATAAGTAGTAGGAATCCATCACAATTAATTTATTAAATTCCTATGTGCAAGATACTTTATTATATTCCATGAATACAAAAAAAAAATTAGAATAGTCCCTGTGCTCAAGGAGGTCACTTTCTAATGAGATAACATTTAAATACCTAGGTATATGCAAAATTTGTACAGAGTGTATATAAGATGATTTTGGAAGGTAAGACTCTAGCAGCTGGAGACAATGGAAAAAATTTCCTGCAGAATGTAGAATTTGAGCTGAATCTTGAAAATCAGTATATTTCAATCAGTCAAACAATTATTAAGTATTTACTTTGTGTAGGACACTTTACTAAAACCTGGGGATACATCCTTTTGAATGTGATCAGTGCAAAAATTTATATTGCTTAACTGACTTGTAACTTGTTTTTCTTTCATTCACAACTAGGAGGGTGAGGAAGAGAAGGCGTATTTTTACTGAATGAAAAAAACCTAATTAAAAATAAAGTAACAGACAAAATTAATATGTATGTACACACACATACACACACAAATATATGTATATGTGTATTTTTGCTTATACTCTGAGGCTTTCACTTGTCTAAGAGAAGTAGACAGCATGTTTGATCACTAATCTTCTGGGCTTGTGGTTGGTTCATACAATAATCAGTATTCCAAATTCTTTCAGAATCATTTGACTTAACTGTATTGTCACTGCTTCAGTTCACTTGATTTATACATCCTTAGATCAAGCTCTCAATCTCAATCTCATTCTCTGTCTCTCGCTCTCTCTTTCTTCCACTGTCTCTGTGCCTCTCCATCTGTCTGTATCTTTCTTTCTCTCTCCCCCTTTTTTCCTTTCTCCTTCCTTCCTTTTTCTAAGACCATCAGGGCATAACAGAATCATTCCCAGTCTTCCAGTCCTTCTGCCTAATTAATTAGACTTCTTCTGTGCTCCTGATAAAGATGAATGATAGAGGGGACACCTCCTCATATTGTACTATATCCTTGTTCCTTATGATTGTTCTTTTTGTATTTTCCTTTTTTGTATTTCTCCAGTGTTACAATTTCAAAGTTTCTATGTCCTGTTTTTTTTATTCAGGAATGCTTAGAGGCCCTTTATTTTTTTCCCCTGTAACAAACGATATTCTTAGTTTTGCTGGGTAAGCTATTTTTGGTTATAATCTTATATACTTTGCCTTCTGGAATATTGGCTTCCTTTATCCAACTAAAATGACTGCTAAAATTATGTGTGATCTTGACTGTGGATTCTTGATATTAGAACCTTTTTTTTTTCTTCTGGCTGTTTGCAGTATTATTCTTTGATCTAGAAGCTCTGGTTTCTAGATACAATGTTCCTTGGAATTTTCATTTTGAGATTCCTTTAAATACATTGGACTGAACAGATATTGAATGGACAATCTAATATAATGATCTATATATAATGATAATATAAATGAGAGATTTCATTTGATTATTCAGTATATGTTTATTTAGTACTTGCAATGTGTAGGGAGGGCATCAGATTAAATCCTATGAGAAAATACAAATAGGAATTTCTAAAAAGGAAGAGTGACTTCTGGAAACTCTGATATAAACTGCTTTTATTGTTTACTTTGGGATATGAATTGAGCCAAAGTAAGACAGGATAGCTGTCTTAAAGTATTTGAAAGGCTATATGTGAAAGAAGGATTGTGCCCATGGGGCAACAAGGAGCAGTTTTTTTAAGTTAACAGAGGCAGATTTAGATTTAATGTCAAGAAAAATTTCCTGACATTTAGATCTGTACAAAAGTAGAATGGGCTTTCTCAAAAAATGCTTGGTCCTCCTTTATCCTACATTGGAAGTCATCAAGGAGAGTGGATCATCAAGTGAATGACTACTTATTAGGTATGTCATAATTATGATAGGAGTAAATGGCCAAAGAGATCCTTTGCAACTCTAAATTCTATAGTTCTTGTATTTGTGACCACTCAAAACATATATTTTTAAAAGATAATAAACTCATACTTCACTTTTATGTCATTCCTTCTCTCTTTCAGGACTGGATGAAGGTAATTATTAATTTAACTTTGGGTAGGTATTTGGCATTTATAAAGTACCAAATTCTGTGCTATGCCCTGGGGATACAAAGATAAAAATGGTGCAATTCCTCCTTCAAGGAGCATATATTCTTTTAAAGAAAAAAAAAAAAAAACAAAAAACCCACTTACATAATGAAATAGATATACAAAATAAATACAAAGTCATTTCGTGGGAGTGGTGGGGAGGGGAAGTGCAGTTTGGGAGGAATGCCTTTTTGGGGGAGTGGGGGAGGAGAAGAACTGGATGGGGAAGGGGAGATAAGAACTTTTGCTTGGGCTGAGTTTTGAGGAAAACAAGGGATTCTGAGAAGCAAAGAAGAGAGTGTGTTCCCCACAGGAAAAAGAAAATGTAGGTGAAGAAGTGGTGGATTAGAAAGAAGCCATAAGGTTATGTTAATTAATCAATAAATATTTATTTATCACTTCTTGTGTAGCAGGTATAGAGGTAGGGAAAAAGTGTTTATTAAACATTTACTGTGTGCCAGGCATTGTGGTAAGAGCTAGGGATACAAAATAAGCATGGAGAAGCTACATTTTAATGGGGGAAGATCTCTCTCTCCCTTGTCTTTGTCTCTGTCTCTCCTGTCTATCTTTTTTCTTCTCTCTGTCTTTTCTCTCTCTCTCTCTCTCTCTCTCTCTCTCTCTCTCTCTCTCTCTCTCTCTTTCTCTCTCTCTCTGTCTCTCCTTTGTTTCTCTCTTCTCTGTCTCTCTGTCACTCTCTCCTTCTCTCTTCCTCTCCCCCCTCCATCCCTCTCTCTTTCCTTCCTTCCCTCCCTCCCTATTTCCCTCTCTCTCTCTCTCTCTCTCTCTCTCTCTCTCTCTCTCTCTCTCTCTCTCTCTCTCTCTCTCACACACACACACACACACACACACACACACACACACACACACACACAGGAATGGGGGTTGGGCAGGGAGAGTGTACACAGATGAAGGTTTACATAGTAGTTAAGTCCAGATGGAAGAAGCATAGCTGACAGAGGAATGAAGCATGGCTGGCTTGGACCATTCCCAAAATGGAGGACGGTGGAAAGGACTTAGCCAGTGGGAAGAGATGGCCAGCATGAGTGAGAGTCCGTGGAAGTGAGGGAAGAACCAGAGTGAAATGGCTGCTGGTGGTGAAATCTAGAGTCAAAAGATTACAGGTACTATATTTAATACTGAGTATATAAAGACAAAAATGAAGCACTTCATATTAACAAGCTTATCTGGTAAGAGACAAGACTAACAAAAGGCATAGAAGATTGCAGAATTTAGATTAGAAGGGACTTCAAATTGTATATATTTAACCTATATTGGATTACTTGCTGTCTAGGGGAGGGAGGAAG
Organism: Sminthopsis crassicaudata; assembly: GCF_048593235.1. NCBI lineage: Eukaryota > Metazoa > Chordata > Mammalia > Dasyuromorphia > Dasyuridae > Sminthopsis > Sminthopsis crassicaudata. The sequence continues at coordinate 64,591,344 of NC_133617.1, read as the reverse complement.
AAAAATATGGAACCAGATTTTGCATGAGTGAATGGTGAAAATTGCATGTATTTTGAAAAATAAAAAGCTATTATAAAAAAAAGAAATAAAAAGGGACTTCAGAGGTTATCTAATGCAAGCTCCTTATTTTATATATAGTACAGGTTCTGGCTACCATCTCAATCCTCCATTCTCATTGCAAGGTTGGATCCTCAAAGGTTACATCTCAATCCTTGAGGGATTGGGAATGTCTAATGTTCTTGCTTTTATGAGCACCCCACCTTTATTTATTAGTTGATATCAATTAGCCAGACAGCCTTGATTGGCTTTTAGAAGAAATTCTTTTTTTGAGAAAAATTTATCAATCAGCTCTAATATATTTCCTATTTAGAATCATTTAATACAACAACTAGAAGCAATTTGCTTCTTATAAATTGATGAAGAAATTGTAGTACCTAGTTCAATGCCACTAATTTATTGATACACTAACAATCATACATTTATATACTGATGAGGCCTAGAGAGATGAGGTGATTGACACAGTCACACATAGTAAGTGGCAAAATTAAGACTTAAAACCTATGTGTTTTGACTAAAATTCTCTTTTTATTGTACTGTATATTCTTTTTTTCCACAAGCTTTCCCACTTTACAAGATTTAAAATATCAGGAATTACAGTGCAGAGCAGAGATGTCAAATTTGAGCTGCAGAACTCCCAAGGGTATCTACAAAATTTTACATTCATCCATCCATCCATCCATCCATCCATAGAATATACTATGGCTAATGTTAATTTAGGTCAGTATGTAATATCAGGAGTCCCTTTCTATTTGACACTTCTCCTTTAGATTCTAGATCTGGAAGTGATCTTAGATATTATCTAACTCAACTTTCTCATTTAACATATGAGAAAATTCAGGCCCAGAGAAGTAAGGGATTTTATACAAAGTCACATAAGTTTTAAGTAGCAGAGCTAAAGTGAAACCTACCTCCAGTGTTCTTTCCACTACAACAATTTGAAGGATTTGACTTTAGGATTAAAAGATGGTTAAAAGTGAGAACTTGTATCTTCATTTTCTTCTTCTTTGATGATACTGTTTTATGACAAATTATTTTCTTTTTACAGAGTAATTCCTTGCATTCCTTTCTAGATGACTGGCCTTCAAAAAGAAATTTATAAACACATGAAAAAGGTGCTTACAAATATTCATGATAAATACAATATAGTAAAATGTAATTAAAATCCAAGGACCTGGGAAAATTGATTTATGATAGCTTTATTTGGTACATTTATTAAATAAGAATAGAATAGCTACTTAGCTGGATGAGGAATAGCAGCTCATAGGATTAGAGAATCATAAATCATAGGTTTAAAAAGGATGTGTGAGTTACAGAGAAGTTAAGTGACTTGTTCAAGGTTATATGGTTGGTAAGTGTCTGAGGCAAGATTTGAACCCAAAGCTTATTGACTTCAAATTCAGTTCTCTATCTAGTTACTCACAAATAAATTAGATTCTAAGGTTTTGCACCTTAACAGTACTAGACCTGTGCGTCTGTTTTTCTTTTAATACATGACTTTTTGATAGTCATTTATATTCAAATTGAGGAATCCCTTGACTAAAGCATTAATATAGAGGAGACAATATTCTACAATGAACTTCATCTTACTATTTTGCAACTGACTAAAAGATTTAGAGAATATAAAACCCCACTGCTTATTGTTTGCTAATTATGAAAAAGCTTTTGGTTTACCTTAAAAATTATAAAAGAATGAAGAAAGATTAAAAGAGAACATATACAAGTAGGGTAATACAGGAACTTCTTTGTAAATTTGGAATTTAACCCCCACTTCCCCACAAGTTCTATGAATTATATTAAAAAAATCCAAATGTACATAATGGAAATTCACAGTTTTAAATAATATATGCATATTATATACAATATATATACATACATATGTATATATGCATTTTTCTTTTGTAATATACATGTATTAATATCCCATAGAAGACAATGAAAAGCAACATGTTGGGTATGATCAGTGAGAAATATTAAAAATACCATGCACACATGTTATATACACACACTTGAAGACTCTCCTTTGACAAAGTGTCTCCTATCTTTATATAAAAATAATTAATGAGAGCAGGAATAGCCCTTTCAGTGATTCTCTGTTTGTAAATCTAAAAGATAAGGCATAAAAAGGGGTGATATTTACTTGCCAAAGATGGCTGATAATGTGAAAGCGATCCAGTAGAGTCCAAACTTAAAAGGGATTCTCTGTGGATGATGAGGAACTCCTAATTATTGTTCTTGTGGATGACATCCTGCCAATTGTATAATGCCCTGGTGTTGAAGTCTCTTTCAAGAGATCATATACCGGTGAAAGAAAAAATGAATGAATGAAGAATGTCTGTTGCATTAATAATGATAAGCTATTTCCTGGACGACCTGTAGAGCCACAAGTATGTATGTTTGACACGGTTAGTATAAAAGAACAATTATTTGGGCTGGACCCAGAATTAAATTGGAGAAGGTCAGGCTGGAATGCCTTCAGGAAATGATAAAATTGCTTTAAAGATCCCATCCTTCTGAAAACAAAGACCTATATTTTTAATATTTATATTCTAGTAGTATTGTTATATGGCTAAACAACTTGGAAAACATTGATCTCCAAACAATTGATAATTAATATATGAAGAAAATGGAGAGGCACATGATGAGAATAAAAGATGTCATTACTGAAATGAATAAGGAGGAAGAAAATATAGATTGGTTATAGGGAGGGATGATAGATGGGAAGTTGAAGTAGTTCTATAACAAATTTGGTAGACTCCCTTTGATGAACTTATAGGAGAACATGGGCAATAGTTACACAGGTTGCATAGGCATAGAAATATTGCAAATTATATTTGAGAGAACATCCAAATTAATAAAATTATGAAACTATTTTGAGTGTTGCAGTAATCTACTTTTATTTTTCCTTCAAAAAAAAATCTGAGGGGGCAACTAGTTGGATTGAACACTCTGGAGTCAGGAGTATCTGAGTCCAAATATGGTTTCAGATGCTTGACTCTTAATAGCTGTTATGATCCTAGGCATGTCACTTAACTCTGATTGCCTCTCAAAAAAAAAAAATCTGAATTTAACTTACACCAATCAAAATGAGTACTTCCATATACACAGTAGACCTGAAAAAGGGTATTGTACATGAAACTATAAATTTTTGTGTACAGTTTGTGGGATTATTCTTTTCAAAAAGCAGTGGAAGATCATATCTTTACATTTTTGAAGGGCTATTATATGAAATTCAATTTAGTTCAACAAACATTTATTAGGGACCTACTTTCAGGTACAATGCTAGAACAAAATAGTTCCTGCTCTCAAGGAGTTTGCATTGTCCTGGGGTGAAACATGCATGCAAATAAGTTCAAAGTATGTATCAAATAATACACCCTGTAATATAGCATCCCAATCTCTGGGCTTACCTAGACCAAGTTCTGTACTTGGAATTTAAAGCCCAAATCACATTTCTTTGGCTCATTTACCTTCTTGCAGAGTTTCCCTCGGGAATTTCAAAATATAGTTCTTGTCTGCATTGCTATAAATATGGGTTAAAAACCCAGTTCCTGTCCAAGTAATAGTATATATTAGCTATAAATAGTATATTTATACTGACTCCAAATTCAGTTCAGGGAAATAGTATATATTAGCTTTAAATAGTCTTTGTTATCCCACAGAAAATGCAGGTAATGCAAAGGGTCTCCTAAGAGCCTCTAAACCTAATACATACACACATACATATATGATGGAGAGATATAGGATTCTCCCTCTCTGATTAATAACACTTTGTCATCAGGGACCTATATAGCACTCAGGCTCATGATAGCACTATGTGTTTTGGATTCCCTTTGGATAACAAGATAAATATGAGATTGTTAGGTTCTTCCCAATACCCTTAGACTCTTACCCTGGCCAGTTCTGATGAGTTCCACCTTCACCCCAAGGACTTATTTAGGCTTCCATTATTTAGATTAAAGGTTAAAAATTTCCCATTAAAATTTGGGTTTGCTACAGAGGTAATCTTCATATTTCAACTCCCTTTTTAGTTCCATATGCCCTATCTCTCTCCTTTTTTTTCTCTCTTTCTCACTACTTGACCACATAGTTGCTCTCTCCATAACTGCCATCTCTCTCAAATTGAGATGCCTGTGCCTATGCCTCTCCATAGGTGGGAACAAGAATTAAATATCCAGAAATTTTGTTGGGACCACAATTGGGGCTATAATACTGCTTCTTACTGCCATCTTTCAGGCCTTATGGAAAGGGGATAAAGGGTTAGACTTGTTCTATTTGGCCCCAGAAGGTAGTAGTAGGGCTTGTTGGTTGAACAAGAAATTGAAGAGGATTGTATTTTCACTCAATAAAAGGAAATAGTCCTAAGAAATAGTATAGTCTGGAAGAAGAATGGGCTGCCTTGTAAAGTATTAAGGTCTTTATCATTTCAGATTTTCTTGTAATAACTGATTTCTTGTCAAAGTTATAAAAGATATTCATCCTCAGTGACAGGTGAGACTACTTAAGCCTGAGATCTCTTCTGATTCTGCATTAAAGAATATTAATAGTACTTGAATAGGCATCTTCCTATATCTTCCTATATATTTTGTGATACAGAACCCCCTCCCTTTGGCAGTTTTATCAAAATTATCAACTTCTTTTAAGAATAATGTTTTTAAATGCTTTTAATAAAATACATATGATTACAAAGAAAACTAAAGGTTTGTGAAAATAAAGATGTAATTTTTTTTTTCCATCCCAACTTTGGAAGGATTCTCAGTCCCCTGGACTTCTCTTTCTGATCAGATGGCTTCTCTTGGAATTTCCATTTAAGGAGGGTGCCCAAGTCAACCATGTCTTTATTCCTCTCCAAGCTGCAATCCAGACTTTACCTACTTTACCTCCACAAGCACCTTTCTTCCCTTACTCATTCTATCATCCTCCACATTTTATGCATTGTCTTCTCATGCTTATATTGGTATTCCCAGTGCTTAGTACACTATTTGGCACGCAATAAGCTCTTAATAAATACTTATTGACTGTAATTTACTAATTCCTTGATATCTTTTCACTGTGGACCCTAGATTGTAGCATTAGTCTTAGTGATTTCCTTTTGGAATGTTCACTTTACTTGCCTAAGCTATAATTATTAGTATAGAATTAAAAAAAGTTCTCAGCCATTGTTACTGGATGCATTACAGTGATTAATGCTAGTTGTCCTCTAGAAATTCATTTTAGCATGAAAGATAATATTGACCTAATATTTAATAAAACTCTAGATCAGTGGATGAGTTTGTGTGTGTGTATGTATGTTTATATTTTAATGTAGGCAAATGTGTGCCACATGGTATTTATTGCTTTTTGGGATAATTTTATATCCAAACTTCTTAAGTAATTAAAAAAAAAATGAAATGCACTAAAGAAACCAGCAGAACAAGATCATAAAGGGAACAATTTTTATGAATCATTCTATTTTTGGAGGCCCAAATATTCTCTCTCATTCCTTCCCAATAGTTTGTAGAGGTGCTTCTTTTTTGATAGAGGTGAAAGCATCATAAAATATCATAGATAAGAGCTTGTTTTGCTTCATTGGATAATTCTGTTTCACTGTACAATGACATATTTAGTGTTGTCTTGGCACCATAACTTTATTTAAGGGCTAGAATGGGTGTACTTGTGAGGGATAGAAAATAGCATCTTAATAAGTCAATGTGTTATATATTTGAGAATACTAATTTTTAAAAAGTGAATCAAAATAGAATAAAAATTTACTGATTGGAGTCATCTTTGATTCTTAATTCTCTATTATTCTATGTGTCCATTTAGCTGTCAAGGTCTATCCTTCCTACCTTTGTAATATTTATCAAGTCTAGTGGCTTTCTAAACTTAATATGGGGGCAGCTAGTTGGTGAAGTGGATAGAGCCCTGAAATTAGGAAGACCTGAGTTCAAATCTGGTCTCAGACCACTTAGCACTTCCTGACTGTGTGACCCTGGGCAAGTCACTTAATCCCAATCGCCTCAGCAAAACAAACAAATAAATAAATAAACAAAATAAACTTAATATGACAGCTCTAATATTTTTGCTGTTCAGTTGTTTCAGTTGCATCTGATTCTTCATGGCTTCATTTGGGGTTTTCTTGGCAAAAAATACTGGTGTAGTTTTCCATTTCCTTTTCCAACTCATTTTACTGAGGCAACTCAGTAAGAGAAACTGAGGCAAAATAGGGTTAAGTGACTTGCAAAGGCTCACATAGCAAGTAAGTATATGAGGCTATATTTCAACTCAGATCTTCCTGACTCCAGCCCCCAGCACTCTATATATTATAATCCTTAACTGCTCCAACCCTAATATAGGACTAATTTTTTAGCACTGTTAGAAATTGGTCTAATTGGTTTTCTTATTTCCCTGCCTGAGTAATATTCTGTTTAAAAAAATTAAAGTAAGAATAGTTATAATGTGTGTATTTCACAGTAACAATTTTTGCACAATCAAACAACTAAATAAATAAATAGACCAATTCTGGCATATATTCCTTGGCCTTGGTTGTCTTTTGAGTGATTGATAAACTTAAATTAATATTCCATTTTTTCTCAATAGTATTTTATTTTTTTCCAAATACATGTAAAGATATAGTTTTCAACATTCATTTTTGTAAGACTTTGTGTTCCAAATTTTTTCTCCTCTGTTTCTTTATATCCTTTCTTCCCAAGATAGCAATCTGATACAGGTTATACATATACAATATTTAAAAACATATTTCCATATTTGTCGTATTTAACAAGAAAAATCAAATCAAATGGGAAAAAAGCATGAGAAAGAAAAAGCAAGCAAGCATACAAAAAATAGATGAAAACACTATGCTTCAATTCACATTCAGTCTCTATAGTTCTTTGTAATATTCTCTCCAAAATGTAATGTTCTCTGTTGAGGTTTTCTTGGGGTCTCTGGAGGCAGCCTTCGTTTCTGTTCAGTTATCACCACAAGTGCAAAGTCGAAATCCTTTATTATCTCTTTCAAAGTCCTATCTTCTTCACCTGGGGCTCAGCTAGTTTTCTGGAGACCTTCTGGAGTCTTGGTTTCAGTGGAGAAGCAAAGGAGGAGAGCTTGCCACCAAGATGGTGTGAGATGGGATGAATCTGTCTCAGTCCAAGGGTTTGTGCTCCAGCCTTCAGCCTTCAGCCTCCAGCCTTCTGTCCACTTGTCTCTAAATCTCTTAATCTGCCTGCCTGAGGCTTCTAGTTTATATGCTACATACAGAGTACAAACCAATCATTATATTACTAGGAAACCATTATTTGTTGTGGGATTAAATCAACGCTAAACTAGATTTAACTATTGTCTCTTGAATACCACTTAGTACCTTGTTTCAAGTTCTGGCCCATAACATCTTCTTGTAGGATTAAATCAATCATATTAGATAACTATTGTCTCTATCAATTCCACTGATTTAGTATCTTGTAAGAATCCTTTGTTCCAAGTTCAGAGTTCTGGCCCATAACAGTTCTTTCTTAGAATGTGGATAGCATTTTCCACACCAAGTCTATTGGAATTGTTTTGAATCACCAACATTGCTGAGAAGAGCCAAGTTTATCATGGTTGATCATCACATAATCCTGCCGTTATTGTATTGTATTGTATTGTTCTCCTAGTTCTGCTTACTTCCTAAATAATATTCCTAATGAAATAAATTATTGTTACCTCTTTACTAATAATCCTTCAGCAGCTCTTCTTTGGCTCTTAAATAAAGTATTAAGACCTGACTCAAAGCCTTCCATTGTCTGACTCCATTCTACTTGTTCTTCCTTATATCATATTCTCTTTCACATATTTGATATTTTAGCCAAATTTAGCTTTGTTGCCCATTTGTATCCCACCTTCTCTCTTCTCCATGCTAATACTCAAATCTTCCTTTATCCTTTTCTGCTCCTCCAGTTTTCATCTCAATACAGATGTTACCTTTTTCCTAGGTGAAACTGCTCTTTCCTTCTTCAAATTTTTTTTTATAGCATTTTGTCTAGATTTCTCTTTTGTATTTATCTCACTCTCTAATATATCATTTTGTGTGTGTGTGTGTGTGTGTGTGTGTGTGTGTGTGTGTGTGTGTGTGTGTGTGTGTGTTTATACTTGTCCATATCACCATTAGATTGTAAGCTTCTGAGCAGGCCCTTTGTCATACTTATTTTCACATCTTTAGCACTAGTGTCTTGTACAAAAGTGCTTAATAAATGTTGTTGAACTGAATACTGAGGGAGAATAGTCTGCTACTGATCTTTTGCAGGCTTTCTTCTAAGGGCTTAAATATTTTAATCCATGCAAGCACTGTTTTTATTGCTATGATTATATTTTTAGTTCTCATAATATGATATAATCTTTTTTAGTAAATATGTTCTGATAGTTTTTGCTTTTACTACTCTATTTCAGTTTAAAATGTTATGTAAATAATAGGTTAGATCAAGTTGCTCTTTCTGTAAACTAGTATATCCTATTATAACATCTCTTTGTATGGTCCCAGATCTTTGAGGGGACTACTTAACTGGAGTGGGCAGAGGGGTTATATTATTAAAGTTAAGCTTTCTGTGCAAAGAAAAGTGCCTCAATTTTCAAGAAAACTATGTTAACTTCTAACTCGATTTGAGCTTAAATGATACAGCCAAGGTGCAATGTGAATGGATTTTGTGTATTGAACGGAATTCATATTTAAGCTAACCTGGTGGATTCTTTTGTGTTTATTTTGGTTTCTAGTACCCAACCTGCTACTGCTTATTCTCACTCAAGCACTGCAACAAATTATTCAGTCCAGCCAAGTCCTGGAGTATCCCAGGCTGTGACCCCATCATATGTTCCTACAACCCCAGTACCCCGGCAAATCTCCTCAGTGGGTTTTGGTGGATACCAGGCCCACACAGGTCAGGATTACAGTTACAGTCCTCGTCAGCAGGAACCAACCTCACAGCCTTCCACAGCATTGAATTACCAGGTATTACTCTCAAAAGGGCTTCTGATACCTTTCTTTGACAACTAACTTATTATATTGATATGAATACATGCTGCCTTCAAATATAGATCATACCTCTACAATAAGAACTTTTTAAAAGGAAAAGATAAGTAGATATACCTGAAAAACTATGTAAAACAATTACATGAAATGATCATATTCAAAATTTTATTAATTACTAAGGAGATTTTTTTTTTTAACACTTAAAACTTTTTTTTTTTTTCAATGCAAATATATGAGATGTTATACCTGGAGGAGATCTTGGTCCAGCTGTCTTTTATTTTCTGGTTAAGGAAACTATAACTTATAAATGTAAAATGAGTAGAGGGCCAGGCGGAGAGAGTTTTGAATATGAACTCTTCAAAGTTTATTGATCAGAGAGACAAATATATATACCTCCTGTACTTATAGACTTGATATAAAATCTAACAAGCACAATCTACTGAGATGTAAATGATTAAGCCCTAATCTTGGTTACTTAGACAGAGATGTAAATAGTTGAGATAGATACACATCAAAGTAAACTTATCATATCAATGTCCTCAAGTACCTTTCTCCCAAATGCCTTTAGTCTCCATTGTGAGCTGCTTTTCTTGTCCTAAAATCAAAGCTAAGCCTTTGATCCATTATATTGTAGTTTTACGTTTTGCTTCAGTCACTAGATTTCTAATCTCATAATAACAAACATTTCTCTGCTATTTCAGTCAGAAAAGGGAGTTTTGGTGAGCCATGTTAATGTAAGATTCAAGACCTGGAATAGATTCTTACCTCTTGCCCTTTACAGCTTCAGGCTCCTCTAGCAAATTAAATATGAAGCACAGACTACAATGCTGGACTCAAGTCTCTCCAGCCTTATGCTTCTTCCCTTACTTTATGTTGATGTTTGTCATGACTTTTTGTCACTGATAGAGCAGTGAAGATAAAAATGAACAGTAAATTAGTATAGATAGGTGCTACAGTTGAGTTTTAGAATAGCCCAATCTGGAGGGAAACTTTTGTGATTTACATTGGGCTAATATAGTACATTGAAGAAATTTTAGGTTTTTTCTTTTTTTGCAAAATCAGTAAAATCATGTAACAGCAGAGAAGATAGTATATGGGAGATTCAAACCTCTTGACTCCTAAATTCAGAGTTCTTTCCACTCCTCTCATGCTCTTTGTGGTTGTGGAACTTTTATTTTATGCCAGGGGTTGACAACTTATTACACTCAAGCAAGTACACTGAGCCTGGTCTGTGGGTTTTGTAATGCCAGAGAAACTGAGGCAGAGAAAGATTAGAGAGTTTTTAATTTTTATTTGAATCTCTGAGAGGGAGAGATTGTCTGGGGGCAGATCAGAATCCATTTTTCCCCCAGGGCTGAATTGGACTTTCATCTCAAAGAATTCAGCATCGAATGTGAGATTCCAATGATTTTTATATGGCTCTAGTAATCACGGGAGGCAAAGGCAAGGGATAGAGTCTGAATACTGGTGAGTGGGAATTTCCATGAATGGACCATAAATATGGTTCTGACAGGTTTGGGAGGGTAAGGACCATAATTTCTGATACATTGGGAGTGAAGGGGGTAATCAAACTAGAGACAGGAAGTCTGGAATAAAAGATATGCTTACATATCTCTAAGTAACTTATCTGCAATTTATGCTCTGTGGAATGCTCCCAGCCCTACTTATCTCAGTCCTAATGGTTAGGAAGGGAGGTTGCAACCAGGGAGATCCAGGCAGAACAATTCAAAGGAAACTGAGGCAGGACAATAAAGGGAAACTGAGGCAGGACAATTTAGGGAAACTGTGGCACAATAGGTTTTATGGCTAGACTTAAGAATTGAGGCTTAAGGAAGAAGGAAGAGAGAGAAATGACTATTGATTTTTGAGTCTCTCTGATTAGCTTCAAATTGCTCCTTTCTTTATAAAAAAAATTTTTTTTTTTGGGGGGGAGGAGGGTGATATATGTATATATGTTTGCTAGTAGCCTATGATCAATTACCAAGCATATATGAAGCACCTACTATGCGATACCCCAGGAATACAAATGCCAAGAATGAAATTTTATTTGTTCACAAGGAGCTTACAAGTTTAACAGTGTACTTTAGTCTTCAACTACCTATCAGTCCTCTCCCTTTTCCCCCTAATAAAACCTCATCAGAGTCCATCCAAGGACGTTTTTAATCCCAGGAAGTAAGGTTCTCTCCTCTGGGATCCAACCATTCACTTTCATTTGCTAAAGTTTGATTGGAAGAATTGGACAGTTTATCTCTAGCTACTATTAAACTCAAGGTTTCTGCCTCACAAACATTCTGACCACTATTTAAGTTTATTTAGAGGAGAGTGATTTAGGGAAAACAAGTGTGGCATGCCTTAGAACCAATATGGCATATCAACATAAGTAACTGCTATAATCTACTTCAAAAAATTAGGAAACTTTTGTAGTTTTTTTTTTTTTTTTTTTTTTTTTTTTGGGTTTTGTTTTATTTATTTATTTTTTTGACCAAGATGATTGAATTTATCAGTTAATCAAAAACGTTTATTGAACTATATGCAAGACACCATGCTAAATTATATGGAAGATTTGAAAAAGTATAGGGTGAGCTCACTTCCCTTAATCCTAATGTCAGGTATCATCCGAAAAGCTCCATCCCAGCCCTATTGGTTATTTTGTTATAGTGGAATGAATATTGAATTTTGACTGGGCCCAGAACCTGGTTGTATGGCTTACCACCTTTGTGACTGTGGATAAGTTTATTCCCCACTGGGCCTTTCTCTGTAAAATAAAAAGGTAGACAATATGATCATTAAGGTTCTAGATCTAATGTTAGGCTCTTGATAATGGGCTAGTTCTCAAACTATATTATAATTATAGAGCCTTCTGCAATGATTTTGATACCCTTGGACTTTTCCTCCTAGTATGGTATGGAAACAAACATATAAAAGAGATAACAAATTAATCCTACTTTTTGTTACCACCTTTTAATAAAAGTTATAGAGATCTTTTGTAGAATCTTAGGGTTGTTTTGGACACAGTTTGTAGACTTCTGCTCAAAATAAACTGTTTGTAGCTTATTTGAGAAGTGGAGTTCCCAAAGTGTACTGATCACTAGTGAAGGTTGGTAAAGATTGGAGACTGAAGGAGAGATGCTGGGAATTCAATTCCTGAGCAAGGGAGAGAATATGGTGGCAACTGCACTCTGTTATCAACCAAGAAGTTAAGGGGCACAGTAAATAAAATTCTGGGGCTGAAACCCTGAGTTCAGTTCAAATTAGACTCTTCCTAACTTACTATCTTAGTTAAGTCATTTAACTTCTGTTTGACTCATTTTCCTCAACTGTAAAGTAGAAATAATAATGCACCTAACTCCTAGTATGGTTGTGAGGATCAAGTGAGATAATATTTTAAAACATTGTTAGCACAATAGGTACTCTATAAATGTTATTATTAAATTATCATTAATCACTCTTTTTCTATGGATAATCATGGTTTACCAACAAGAGAGCTTCAATTAGTATTAGTGATGTTTTTTTCACAGTACTCTTTAAAGGATATTTATATTCACCTCATGTAGTTGGTATAGCCTAATTGAGCAACTCCTCTGGTATTTTGTTGTTTTCTAGGTTGATATTTGAGAAGATGCTGAACATATATATCTGTGAAGTTTCATTTTCTTTAGAAATTCATTGATCACTTCCTGGAGATATCTTGAAAGGGAATTCTGTTCTAATGTGGATTCATGCAATCACTTATTTAGACCTTTAGAGTTAAAAAAAAAACTTTCATCCCTTCACTTGATATTTGATTTGGCTGAGGTCCAGAAATGTTAAGGGACTCAAGATCAGAGAGAAAATCAGTGACCATGTGTGACTCTGGTCCTCTGGATTCTAGACCCAGTATTCTTCTATTGTATCATACTGCAACATTCTGTGCAAATGACTTGTCTCTCCAACCAGATTGATAGTTCCTTAAGTTAGAAACCCTGTCTTATACCCAGAACTAAAATAAGGAATACATGCCCCTGAGAGAAGATTTGAAAATTATGTTCTCTATGTTGTTGTCTAGCATAATTAAGCCTTCCTTGTAATACATGATTTAACTTACCACAAAATCTGTCACAGTATTGTGCACATAGATGCTTAATAAGTATACATTGATGGGGCAGCTAGATGGTGCAGTGGTTAGAGCACCAGCCCTGAAATCAGGAGGACCTGAGTTCAAATCTAGTCTCAGACACTTAACACTTATAGCTATGTCACACTGGGCAAGTCACTTAACCCCAAATGCCTCCTCAGCAAAAAAAAAACAAACAAAAACAAAACAAAACAAAACAAAAAAACAACAAGTATTCATTGCTGTCAGTAGAATGTATGCAGTGTGGTGCTTTTTTATAATAAATAATTAAAATATCTAGCTACATGCCTTTTAATCAGTGTTTTTTTTCTGACATTTTATAAAAAGTAACATTAAAATATCTAAAGTACTATACTTGTGTATATTATACTCCAAGTTATAATAATAACTAATATTTATATAGTACTTTAAGGTTTGCTGAATACTTTACATATATAATTTAATCTTCAGGACAACCTTGCAAAGTAGCTGCTACTATTATGCCCATTTTATAGATGAGCCTGTTAAGTGTCTGAGTTAAGATTTGAATTTCCTAATTTGCTTACAGCTACTTCTAGTTTTGCTTATATCTTTTTGCCTTTCCCATGGTACTTTGTATGAGAGGCAGTATGACATAATGGAAAGAACATTAGACTTGGAATCAAAAGACCTTGTTCTAAATCCTAGATTACTAGCCAAATCAGTTAATTTTTTAGTTTCCTTATTTATAAATGGGCAAAAATAACACATCTATCAAAAAGTATTGTTGTGAGGATTAAATGAGCTCATATATGTAAAGTACCATATGAAGTATTATTTAACATAAAGGCAATCTATCATACAAAAAGTTGATTATATATACACATACATTTACATACATAAATGGATTAATTTTAGTCTGAATTGATCATTATTGAACTATATATTCAACTGACATTTGCATCTGTTCTCTGAAATATCTTATACAGGATAGTTACTGTTATGGACGATCCACACCTATTAGCAGTTATGAGAATAAACCATATTATCAGCTTACTGCTACCCAAGCTCAGCACACTGCCACAGATTCTTACTACCAATCAGGTGGGTGGTTCTAGTACCAAGTATATGTGAATGTAAAAACATATTGAGTGCAAAGGATGATAGAGGGATGAATTCATTTTTGCTATTTGAAAATAAATTCCAGTTACACATTGAAAACAGATGATATGAATTTTAGATATTGTATATTATCTCCTAATAGCACAAAGTTTGTAGACATAGGATATTAGATAAAATAAAAGACTGACAACTGGACTTATTAAGAAAGTTGCCTCAATATGTAATCAAATGATGCAATTCTCTTTATCTGGCCATTACCCACAAATGTGCTGCTTTCATACTTCAGAATTCTGAAATCCCTTTGTTTCACATAATCTATTTCTTTCTCTGCCTTCTCTAACCAAACCCTACCGCTCATCTGCACCATAACTTCCAATCCCTTGACTTCTCAATGTTTTCTAAGATCATCTCTGCATTAGTCATTATTTTCTCTTCTCCCTATCTTGAACCTTTGATGAACCAATTTAACTTTCTACTGTCTTCTTCTTTTGATTCATTAGCCTTCTTATTTCACTGATTATGCCCAGCTAAGCCTCTGCCTTGGATTACCCCCATCATTTGCCACTTTTACTCCTACACATATGCTCCTGAAAGAAGATAGATAAAATCAGGCAACTCTTCTGACTGTCCACTAGAAATTTGTTTTACAACCTGAAATAACCATCACTACTGCTAGGAAATTCTTTTATACCATCCTTGTTAACTCACTATTCCTCTCTTCACAGCAACTCTTCCAAACCTTTTCATTCCTCCTCAAACTTCCCATAATTCCCCTTTCCTCTATACTCTCAGCTGAGTGTCTTGCATCATTTTATAAAAAAAAAAAAGGCCATTCAGCAGGAGCTCCTCCTCTCCTCTTCCTAGTCTCTTATCATTCAAGTGTGGTCTGCCATCTTCTCTTTTATCCTTATCTCACACAAAGTAGTGACCTTACTCCTTACTCAGAGACTAACTCTTTTATTATAACTCCTTTGTTATCTCTACTCTCTTACAGTCTTCAATTTCTTCCTGTCTACTGGCTCCTTTCCTACTGCCTCCAAACATACCCATGTCCCTCTCGCCCCATTCTGAAAAATCCTTATTTGATCCTTCCATTCCACTTAACTGTAGTCTTATATTTCTTCTTCCATTTGTAGATAAATTTCCTTGAAAAGGCTTTCTAACTAGGGGTTAAGAAGAGAATGTAAAGAGAGAAAGTGGAGATACTTACTTATTGTAGATAGCCTTTTCTGACCTCATCATTCTCTGAAGCTTCTCTCAAGTTACTAATGATCTCTTTCTTGCCAAATCCAATGACCTTTTCTCAGTCCTCATTTTTCTTGATCCCTCTGCAGTCTCTTACACTGATGATCACTTTTTTCTCTGGGTTTTCATGACATCACTCTCTCCTGATTCTTCTCCCACCTATCTGACCACTCTTCTTTCTCCTTTGTTGTTTGCTCATCAAGGTGATGTCCTCTAATAGTAGATGTCAAGGTTCTGTCCTGGGTCCTCTTCTCTTCTTCCTATATACTACTTTACTTGGTGATCTCTTCAGCTCCTATAGATTTAATTATCATCTTTCTGATGATGACCCTTAAATTTATTTTCCCTGCCCCCATCTCTCTGCTGATCTCCAATTTCACATCACCAACTACCTTTTGAGTTCTTCAAACTGTATATTCATAGATCAATAAAATCAATATTGATAAAAACAGTATGTCTGAAATAGAAGTCATTTCTTTCTCCCTAAATCATTTCTCTCTCCTCTTCTCTTCTGGCCTTCTCTGTTACTGTAGAGGGCAACACTAGGAGTCTCTGGACTCATCACTATCTCTTAACCCTCATATCCAAGCTGTTTTCAAGGCCTCTTGATTTTACCTTTGTAAAATCTCATGAATATGTCCTCTTCACCTCATGTCTGGATTATTCCATTTCAATTTAGCTCCCAATTATCCACTAAAGAGATTTTCCAAAAACACAGACCTGACCATTCCTCCCTTTGCTCTGAATAAACTTCAGCAGCTCCCTGTAGCTTCCAGAATTAGAAAGTTCTGTTTGGCATTTCTTTGTAAACTAACCCCCTCCTACCACTATTCTCTTCTTATAATTCATTCCATAACAAGTTCTCTTTAATCAGTGATACTGGATTCCTAGCTGTTCCATGAACAAGACAATCCATCTCTCAACTCTGGGCATTTTTTCTGGCTATTCCCCATGTCTGAAATACTTTCCCTTCACTCTGACTACTAACCTCCCTGGTTTCCTTATAAGTCCCACTTAAAATCTCATCTTCCACAGAAAGCCTTCTCCAATCCCCCTTAATTCTCACTCAATTATTTCCTGTTTATCTGGTAGATAGTTTGCTCTGTAATATTTGTTTGTATGCAGCCTCCCTCATTGGATTGTAAGTTCCTTGAAAAAGGGACTATCTTTAGCCTGCTTTTGTATCCCTTTTCTTAGCACAGTGCCTATCACATGGTAGGTGCTTAATGAATATTTTTTGATTGTTATCTTGGTAATGACTACACTTAGAGCTGGAAAGAATAATTAAGCTTCATTCAGTCCAAATCCTTCATTTCAGAGGCTTTTGTTTTTTATCTTGATACTAAAGGAAACTTTGATCAGCAAAGCAGAGGTTATAATCAAACTCAGCCCTCCAAACAAGTAGCCTGCCCCTTACTCAAAATTTTCTAGCCTGGTAGGATCTTTCACCATTTATAGTCTACAGCTTAGCCTTTGTGAATCTAGGGTCCTCTCTATAGCATAAGAGTGACTTAGAATAATAGAATTATAGAATGTTAGAACTGGAAGAACTATAAAGTTTGATAGTAGAAAGGAACCTTAGAGGTATTCTGGTTCAATCCCTTCATTTTATTGATGAGGAAAATGAGTAAATGATTTTGCCCCCAGATGAATTGATTTGGGTCAGGGACATTTGGCCATGATAAATATAAAAGGAGTATTTTAGAAGTTTGGTGGTTTTTCATTTTTATCTTTTGGACTGCTTTTAAACTGCCTAAAAGCAGTTTTCAGTGGGAAGATTGAATTTAATAAAAGGACTTTTAACTTGAACCTTTGGGTTATATGATCCATTGTACTAGACGCCTAATAGTAACTGGGGACAACATTGCAAAGGCTTGTATTTGTTTCCTAGGTACTAAAGGAGGCTACAGTCAGTCTAGCAGTGGTTACAGTCAAACTCAGCCCCAAAGACAAGTGACCACAATTAAGCCAGTTCAGACAGTGAGTACCACATCTTCAAGCTATAACTATCCAGCTGTGACAACTGTTCAGCCAAATGTACCTGGTTCCTCTATTCCTTCATACACCCCCTCTTCCTCTTACAGTTCCAATTTGGCATCATATACTGGTAAGGAAAATTGTATGCATGGAGATAATATTATGAGCTGTGACTTAGTTTTTATCAAAGATGAATTTCATAAAAATTGTTCTTTTTTTTCTCTTGTTTTCTAGGATCCAGTTATTCTAGTTATGATGCTTCAGTATATTCTGGAGCTGACACGTACTATCCAACATCACAACAGCTCCAGCAGCCGCTTCAGGCCCTGCCTCAACCTCAGCCCATTACACCTCAGCAACAGCATCCACAACCTCCACCACAGCCTCTGCAACCTCCTCCCCTGCCAAAGCCCACGGGGCCATCTCCATGGGCCAACATGGGGTGTGGAACAAATACCAGCTCTGTCAGTAGCTTCCCCAAGAAACCAACTTTTCAGAACAAGCAGCTAAAACCCAAAGGCCCTCTGAAACAACCCCAGTTATACTACTGTGACATCTGTAAGATCAGCTGTGCTGGTCCCCAGGTCAGCAGAAGTTTCCTTTGCTACATATTCATTCATTCTTTCATGAAATCCCGGAGTTCAAAGGGCTTTCAGTGGTCATCTCATCCAAACCCTGCCTTTGCAGGAATCTCCACTATATTCCCAACAAGTGTTCGTCTATTCTCTGCTTCATTACTTCTGGGTAACAGGATATTAACATTTTTTGACAGTACATATGCATAGGTAATTTTTTTTACAACATTATCCCTTGTACTCAGTTCTGTTCCGAATATTTCCCCTCCTTCCCTCCACCCCCTCCCCTAGATGGCAGGCATTCCCAAACATATTAAATATGTTATAGTATATCCTAGGTACAATATATATATATATATATATATATATATATATATATATATATATATATATATATATATATATATTTTCATATATATATGCAGAACCGAAGCTTGTTGTTGTTGTTGTTGTTGTTGTTGCAAAGGAAGAATTGGATTCGGAAGGTAAAAATAAGAAGAGCTTATTTTCAAGGACTAAATCTGGTAAATTTTTTGGCAGATTTGGATGAGTGATAAGTACATAGTAGAGCTCATAATTTAAATATTATCTTCAGTTCCTCCATTTTTCTCACCCCCATCTATAATCTATTGTCAAGGCTTGCCAATTTAACTTTTGAAACATTTTTAAAATATGTTCCCTTCTCTTCTCTAATATTGCAATAACCCTAGTATAGGCCCTCATTACCTTATGCCTGGACTATCTTAATAGTCTCTTGATGATTCTGCCCACTGCAAATTTCTGCCCACTCTAGGCCATCCTCCATTCAGCTGTAAAGTAATTTACCTAAAGCTGCAGTTCACCTATGTCATTTCCCAACTCAGTAATCTCTAAATGCTCTCTATTACCTCCAGAATCAAATGTCTCTTGTTTGGTATTCTTGACTTTCATAACCTGTTTTCCTCTTTACCTTTCTAGTCTTTTTACATGTTATAGCTGCCACATACTTTTTGATCCATTAATACCGACCTCCTTGCTGTTTCCTGAATAAGACAATACACATATCCACTCCAGACATTTTCCCTAGCTGTTTCCTATGCCTAGAATGTTCTTGTAGCTCATTTTGGTTTCCTTATTTCCCTGACTTCTTTTAAGTCCTAGTTAATGTCCTATCTATTTTCCCAATCCATTAATTGTGTTGCCCTTTATAAATTATTTCTCATTTATCCTGTATATAGCTTGTTTGTATATATCTGTTTGCTGTTATCTCCCCCAATAAACAGTAGTTCTTGAAGGCAGGGACTTGTCTTTTGCCCTTTTTGTATCCCAGTACCTAACAAGGTGCCTGGCATATAGTAGGTGCTTAATAAATGCTTATTGATTGACTGACTGTATGTAGCAACTAACAATTAGTTGGTCAGGTAACTTGTTTTACTTTAGTGATTCATGTCTGAGATACATATGCCATAAAGAATCTTGGCTTACGATTACTCCTTGAGCTTTGGTCAGTAAATCTCTGCAGTACTTGTTTAAAAGCTGAGGCTCTGATAGTTTCCTGCTTAGTGAATCCAGAGAAACAGAGAAAATATATGAGAGGGAAAAGTGTAGCTACAGTTTGACAATGACAAATAACTTTAAAACTTTTTGAAGTTTAAGTGATACTCTTTTGTTTATATACTATACAAAAGAATTTCCAGTAGCTGGTTATGGCCTGATAGGGCTTCATTAATGAATTTGAAAATCATAAGATGATGACAAGTGATTATGTTAAGGATTGGAATAGTGTGGGACAAGAGAATTAATAACTCATTATAGTTTTCCTTGGCAGTGAATAGTCCTTCCATTCATTAGCAGCTAAAAAAGGGAAACATACTTCATGTTATTTCAGAAGATATAGGCTGCCTTTTTGTCTATGGACAAGTTTTGAAAAGACTGTAGTGGTTTAAATCCTAAGTAAATTTTCTTAAGTTGTTGCCTTCTTAAAAAGTAAGACTATTTTTGAGAATGAAAGGAAACTGATTTTCATCTACCTATATCTACATCTACATCTATATATTTGTCTGTCCATTCATTTATCTATTATTTTGTCTGGTGATACTGAGTCTGTTAGTTGTGGTTAATCGGGTTATACATACACATGGAAACTCACAGATAATGAATGGAATAGACAGTTCCTAGGTGTTAGTTATCAAGCTAATGATGAATGGATGATCAATGAATTGTGTTGAAAAGGTGATATTTGGCTGATCTCTATGCAAACCTTGAGATAAGCTTTATTTTGTTCTTTGATTGCAGACTTACCGGGAACATTTGGAAGGACAAAAGCACAAAAAGAAAGAGGCAGTTCAGAAGTTGGGTAACCAATCAAACATTGGCCTGCGTGGAGCTCAAACACAGCTGCATTGTGAGCTCTGTGATGTGTCTTGTACAGGAGCAGATGCATATGCAGCACATATCAGGGGATCCAAACATCAGAAGGTATGAGCTGCTTCTCTGTGCCCTATTTCTCCTGCTTACACTGATTTTCCATTGACCCTTTGTTTCTTTTATCTCAAGATCTCTGCCCTTTGAATATCTATTCTGAGTGACCTTAAGCTATAAAGCAGCATATCACTTTGATTCTTTCATTATTTAATTTTTTTAGTCCCTTGATTAGAAGATGTGAAAATGAAACTAAATAAACTAATTGGAATGGCACATTAGATTTGAGATTGATTTCATATATATATATATATATATACATATATATATGTGTGTGTGTGTGATATATATATATATATATATATATATATATATATATATATATATATATATATGTATATGTATAACAGGTTATAAGAAAAGAATGCCAAACAAGAGTTGGGAAATGACATAGGTGAACTGCAGCTTTAGGTAAATCACTTTACAGCTGAATGAAAGATGGCCTAGAGTGGGTATGTGTGTGTGTGTGTGTATATATATATATATATATATATATATATATAATAGAAAGTTAAAAGATTAGGTGTGCATTTTGATGCCCTACTAATTGGTGTGGCACATGAATTTGAGACTTATTGTAATATATTATCTTTGAACAGGATATTAAAAGAGTGTGTGTGTACATTTTTGATGCCCTCCAAATATACATTCACAGAGAGAGACATATTCTTAAGTGTGGGTGGGTAGGGAAGTATGTGTGTGTGTGTATATATATATATATATATATATATATATATATATATATATATATATATATATATATATATATATATATATCCTAGCTGTGTCAAGCACAATATCAGTGACTAAATTTAACCTCTGGATTATTAATTTATATCTGTGGGACAGAAGTGAATTATAGCATTCTCATTAATTTTCAGGGCCAGGGAAGATTTCCCCTACTTTTCCGAAAGGACAATTGGAAACATGACTGTCTTTTAAATTGCCACAGGTTTTGCTAATATATAACATACTGTTGTATCTTTACTTAGCCCCATAGTTTGCTTTTAAACTGTTGGTCCTCATCTTTCATTTTCCAGTCTCTCTTGAAGTCAGGAAGATCTGGGTTCAAGACCTGCCTCTGACATATACTGGATGTGTGACTCTGGGCAAATCACTTAACCTCTCAGTATCTCAGGCAACTCTCTAAAACTGTATGTTGCCAGTCTGCATTGCTGACGGGCATTGCCTCCCTGAAGTTCCCTATATAAATGAAATTACAGATCCGTTCCCCCCCCTAAAAAAAGGTAAATTATGGTAATCATCCTGCCATTCACTCAACTTCAGTTAAGTGAGCACCTATTAAGTGAAAAGCACTTTATGGTATTAAATGATGAGATAAAATATAAAAAACACTTTTCAAAATTAAGATACTGTAAATATCAATTAAAATTATTAGGACATGCCCCCTTCACTCATGAAGCTTATGATTTAGCAGGAAAATAACTAAAGCTGTAGCTTGAATTGCTTCTTAAGTATATTCTTTTAGAAATATTTTCCTTCCTAGGTATTTATTAGGAGTAGCTGTGCGTAGTGGTCTTGAACATGTTCTCCTTGACAGTTGTTATATGGTGTATTTCAGGTTATTAAATTACATACAAAGTTGGGGAAACCCATCCCTTCCGCAGAGCCAGCATTAGTGAACTCTGTTCCTACCAACATAGTGAATAATCTGGCTCCCCATATCACTACTACTGCCACAACTTCTGTCACACCAGCTAAAGCAGCAAATGTAGCCATCACCAACAGCACAAGCTACCCAAGAAGGCCAGTACTGACCAAGAAACCATTTACCTCAAAGATAACATATGTGGGTATGTCTCTTTAAACTTCATTTTAAAGTCAGTTAATTGTTATTGAAACAATGCTTCATTTCTCTGCATTATTACCTACTTCTTTTTTTGAAATGCCTATTGAAGGGATGCTTGCAGGTCTCCTACACTTTCAGACTCAGGAATATTATATAGATTTCAGAAGCAGTTTTTAATTTTTAATTCAATTCAGATAACTTTTGTTTTCATGGTTTCACTGACTTAATGAGAAGTTAATTTTAGTTGATATTTTTGTTTATAAACATTCTAAGAAATAAAATAAAATCTCCTGGGAAGAGTTTGAAATAAGAATGTGAGGAACTGAGTTATTTTTCCTCCTTTGCTACTGACTTAAAGAACATTGGTATTTCCCCTACCAGGAACTAAGTGATTCTAATAGTCTGCTTCAAGGAGTTCTTGGAAGAAATAGACAACAGATTCATTTCTCCCCTTTAATCTTAGGAAGGATGCAGTGCCTCTATCTCATGGGTCCTAGAAAAATGGTTACCATTCTAGCTGTATGTTCAGCATCCCTATTACTGAGAAAAACTTCCTTCTGATACTGTTTTAGAATGAACCATTTTGGCTTCTGAGATGTTGTAGGGGAAGTGGTGCGCTAAGGCATTTCTATAGTTATACATTTCTTGCCCTGGCTATCTATATGCCCTTTCTCTCAGGCCTAGGAAACATATAGAAAGAATAACTATAGATCCAGAAGAAAGAAACATGCCAAAAAGTCTTTTTCCTCTATTATCTGTATTAACAAATATTTATTGAGCAAACATGTAGTACAGTTATCCCTTCCACATTGCAGGGGTTAGGGATGTAACACCTCTGGGATCTAGAAAATCTTTGTAAAAATTTTTGGCCCTCCTTTTGTACCACAGAAGGAGTTTAAATTATTATGGTATTAAAAGAAGAATATATTGATATTAGACAATACTATACATATACTTTATGCATTTCTGACTTCATAAACTTTTTCTGTGTCATCTTCTGGCATATGTGTCATTTGTGGTTTCCATAAAACTCTCCCAAATTTCCCAGTTAATTTCTTAAGCTGACTTGTGATATGTTGAAATTGTTATGAGGAAGGTTGTGATATGGAAGGGATAACTATAAAAGCTTTAAGTGATTTTAATAATATCATACTCTTTATGTGTATATTTCCTAAAGCAAAATCCTATATTCTTCAGTTATTGGGTAAAAACAGTAATTATTAAAGAACTTCATTGGTGAGTAATTGATAGCTTTTGAGTTACTGATTTATGATAACTTATTATACCTCTTTTTGTGAGAATTGATTGCTTAAAATAACTATGGGCTTGGCATTTCTTTGGGCATATTCAGAATCTTAGCTTAGAAAGCTAGAAAAGTTGTAGGATTGCCCATCTGGGAGTTGTTGTTTGATAATGTTAGAAGGAGAATTAATGCTATAATGGATTTGTAACATAGTCCCTGATGATGGGATAAAGATGATTTTTAGTGGGGCAGCTAGGTGGTGTAGTAGATAGAGCACCAGCCTTGAATTCAGAAAGACCAGAGTTCAAATCTGGTCTCAGACACTTCCTAGCTGTGTGGCCCTGGGCAAGTCACTTAACCCCAGCCTCAGGGGGGAAAAAAGAAAAAAAAAAGATGATTTTTTAGTTTTAGACTTGGAGGAGGTTATAAGTAATTCAGTTTTTCTCATTCAGGAACAAATAAGCCACAAGCAGCTGGCAACAGACTTGAAGAGGGAATAATGGTCCAGTCAAAATCAGAGCTACCTAGTGAACGGTCCACACATGAGAATTCTGGGGATGCTTCTGTAGGCTTGTTTGATGTGCAGCCAGTAGGACATGACTATGTGGAAGAGGTATTATTAAATAGTGTTATTATTTGAATCAATACAATATCAACCATATACCATGAGACTTTCAATGATCATAACCAAGAAATAAAAATAGATTTTTTTAAACTAGGAAGACTTGTTTTCATGAGAAGTTTTAAAATTAACCTATCATTAATTTTACTAACACAACTTTATTTTAAAAGCATAGAATATCCCTTAGAAGAAATTTTTAAAATCTTAGAAAATGGAGCTGGAATATTGGAAATTGACAGCAGGGAGACCATGCAATGAGAAGGGAAGGTCGCTGAGTGTTTTTCTGCAGGGTAACTTTACTTCTTTCACCTCTATTTTCAAGATAAAACAATGGAGAGAGCATTCATAGGATATTAGAGCTAGAAAGGATATCTTAGATCATTGAATCTTTCCCTCTCCTTTTACAGTTAGCTAAACTGGGATTCCAAAATCTTATCCCTTCATTTTATACTAAAATAACTTATTCCTAGAGAGCTGAAGTTACTAACCCATGATCAAATAGAAAGCTAGGATTTTAATCAAGTTTTCTTATTTCTTCTAATTTTTTTTGGCTTAGTGTTACATGTTACAATTAGTGGCAGAGCCAAGACTAGAACACAGGTCTTCTGATGCCTAGGGTAGGACTAATTTCTGCTTTACTACATTACTTCAGTTCAGTATTATTTTTATGTAAAACATGTAATTTCTGAACCTTCATATGAAACTATTAATAGTTTGAACATGCCAAGTAAAGTTTTCCACTGATAATATGTAAAATTGTAAGCTTGGACAGACCTTTTTGTCTAATAATAATAATAATATGTTTATATATTAATTAGCATTTATGTATTTAAGGTTTAAAAAGCGTTTTCCAAGTATAATCCCACTTAATCCTTATAACAACCCTGGGAGGAAAGTGTGTAATGGCTGGGCTAGCTTTCTGGAAGTCTTTAGGACCAGCCTTGATTTTAGTGCAGGAATGCAGAAGGCAGGACAGCCACCGCAAGGCTGGTCAAAGATGGAATGTCTCATTTCCAGTCCTTCTCAGTCCTTATATGCCTTAGTACAATTACATCATTACAGCATACTATGTATGTGTGAACTAGAGAACCATTATATCACCACACTAACTACTAAGTATATATGTGAACTAGAGAAATATTGTTTTAAATGTTGACAATAATTGTAAAGGCCTTTGGATTTTTAAAATTCTACTTGTTTTAATTTTAATTTTGGTGTTTTTTATTGAATCTATCTATCTAGCTATGGTTTTATTGCATTGGTACCTACTATGTTCTACAAAATTAAGAAGCTATAAGATAGTCCCTTTCCCTGAAAAGTCTGAAATCCTAACAATAATATCTTGTTTCCACACTTGAAAAATCAAAGAACATCATGACATAGTACTGAGTGAAGGGCCAAAATTTATATTATGTATTATTGTTAGGCCCAGAACAAAAAGGGAGAAGATGTGTCCAGTTTTGGTGGGGAATGAAAATGTGATTGGCATGGGTCCAGAGAAAGGCCCATCAATAGACTGTGACTCTTCAGATTCCAAATTAAGAAATTTTGCCATCATGTCACATTGCCTTTCTTTACTTTGCCTATATTCCATATGAACAGAATGTGAGAAGTCCTTTTGGTGATAGTTATATTGCTGAAAACTGTTAAAGTTCTAGATCAGATACTAAATGAGAAGGAAAGCCCCAATTTTTATTCAATATTTAATCTATAGTTATTTTTAGAGTGTCTGTTGAATTGGTAGATGAACAGCATTCTATGGTGACTTTAGAGTCAAGAGGATCTGGGTTCAAGTCTCCTCTGTCACATACTGACATTATGACCCTGGACTAATCATTTAACTTCTCAGTGCCCCAAGGCAACTGTCCAAGACAATACTTTGCCAAGCAGAAGCCATTATGCAGTAGTAGAGGGAATTTTTCACTGAGTGTTCTCTATGCTGTCAAAAACAAAAAGCTGGTTTAACAAATAGCAGCAGAGCTAAGTCAATACTTAGTTGACAGATTTAAATTTTTCCTTTATGGGATTATATGTAGTAAAACATTATGCTAATCAGTAGGACGAGAGAAAATTTAGAAGAAACATGGCCATTTCTATCATGGAGCTTATGGTCAGGTAAAGGAATCAGATGCAAAAGAGATCATTATTACAACATAAAAGACTAGACAAACTCTTTTGAAATAGGTAAAATAAGTGCCAATTTTAAAAGTTTGCTACTAATCTTGGTCACACATGAAATAACCACCATTTTGGACCTTCCAGGAGTATTGTGATGCCATTAAAAAACGAACAAACAGTGAATAAGGCTCTAGAAATGATATAGTAAATGTAATCGTTAGCTTTTTTTTTTCTTTTTTTTTTTTGTTAAAAAAAAGGCACAGTATCTGAAATTTAAGTAGTTTAGGAATTCTTATTATTTTTCAAGCTAAATGTAATTATTAAACTTTGATGTCTCAGGTGCACAATGATGAAGGAAAAATGATTCGCTTTCACTGCAAGCTGTGTGAATGCAGTTTCAATGATCCTAATGCCAAGGATATGCACCTGAAGGGACGTCGGCACCGACTACAGTACAAGGTTCGATATTAGCTATTCTTTAACAGTTGTACTCCCTCAGAATAAATGCTGTTAGATGAAGGTGACAATTGCGATGGTCCGGCCTAGCTCCTCTGAAAGGCTCAGAATAAGTCCTTGTCAGGATAAGCAAAAGTCCTTGCCCCACGTTGTGGACGCCAATTTGTAACGTGCTGTTGTCTCCAGAAGCTGCTGATCACTCTTTGGGAGGAGATCTGCTGTGTCAACTCAAATCTCTCGAACACCGTTGTCTCCAGACAATTACCGCCAACTCTGGTCCAGAGAAGACTCTCCATCTCTCAAGTGTCACCCTCTTTTATCCTCCCAGAGAATGGGCGTGGGATAATGCAAGGGCTTCTGGGAAAAATTATTTCAACCAATGAACTTGCTCCTCTTATTGCATGCAAGCTCTTCCCCAGAAATTCACAAGTAAAACTCCAGTCATGGCTGGAACTAAAGAATTGTCAAGTACCAACTTAGCACTTAGTAAGAACCTAATATCTCATTATCTCATTAGCACTTAGTAAGAACCTAACAGGTGACCATTTCAATAAATTGAGAGAGTGAAAATGCCTTGGTTTATTTAGTCTATTAGTGCTAAAGCTTTTTTGTTTTGTTTTGTTTTTTTAATTATTTTTAAATAGTATTTTATTTTTCCAAATACATGTAAAGATAGTTTTCAACATTCATTTTTGTAAAACTTTGGGTTCTAATTTTTTCTCCTTTCCTTCTTTGTCTTTTCCCTCCTCAAGATAGCAAGCAATCTGATATATCTCAAATATATGCAACCTTTAAAAATATATTTCCATATTTGTCATGTTATACAAGAAAAATCAGACCAAAAGGGAAAAAAAAAACATGAGATGTAAACAAACAAACAACCAAAAAGGTGAAAAATACTATGCTTCAATATATTTTCAGTCTCCATAGTTCTCTTTCTGGATGAGACTGATATTTCCATCCCCAGTCTTTTGGAATTGCTTTGAATCACTACAGAAGAGTCAAATCCATTATAGTTGATCATCACATAATCTTGTTGTTACTGGTTCTTCTACTGATTACAGTGTTCTCTTGGTTTTACTCACTTCACTCAGCATCAGTTCATGTAGGTCTTTCTAGCCTTTTCTGATAATCATTTCTTATGGAACAATAATATTCCATTACCTTCATATAACCATAACTTATTTTATTCAGATATTCCCCAACTGATGAGCATCCTCTCAATTTCCAGTTCCTTGTCATTACAAAAAGAGCTATTACAAATATTTTAGTGCTAAAGCTTTTTGTAATTTGAATGGCTTACTAAAAATGTGGTCCTTAAAAAAATCTTCTCCCATTCTGTTCTAAGAAGGAAATTCAGTTCAACAAGTGTATAGTAAATACCTACTACATGCAAGGCTGTCCTGTGCTTGAAGCTAGAGACAGAAGATAAAAACAAAGCAATACCACTCTCAAGCAGCTTCCATTTCTACTGGGATAATGGACCGTTTATGTGTATTAGTAAATGTAGATTATATATAGAATAACATAAAATAATTTCAGGAGGGAGATAGGGTTAAATATCCAGAGATAATTAAAAAAAGACTTCATGTAGGAGGTGGCACATTAAAAGAAATTAGAAATTCTAGGAAGACAAAGTGATGAGGAAGAACATTCCAGACAGGAGAAATGCCCTGTGCAAAAGCATTGAAATAGTTCTCTGTCTTCATTCTGGATGTGGTAGGGAAGAAGAGGTCTGACTCATACCTGAGTCCGCTGTGGTGGTTGGTTAGTCCTGGTCACTGAGGAGAGGAATGTAGATCTAGTTATGATTTTGGTCTTCTAAGGGATAGAAAGATTGCTTTTGTAGTGGATAAACCTTACAGTGGGCTAATCCACAAAATGACACCCCAAAATGTACTGTTATGTCAGGTATAAACCCAGAAGAAAAGAATATTTCCAAAATTTCTATATGAAGAGCCTCTACAAAAACCACAACTTGGCTACAGAATCAATTACAATTCCTAGAAGAAATTATGCAAGAGCTTTAAAAAATAATTTAAATTTTCACATAAATGAAATGAGAACAATAAAGGAAAAAAAGTGGGGGAAAAGGAAAGCTATTTAAGAGAGACTTTAAAATAGAATTAGTGGCTTAGCACAAAAGGTTCATTTCTCAAGTAATGAATTCCCTGAAAATTAGAATGGACAAAACAGAAGCTAAATATTCCATGAGAAAAAAATATTAAAAGAAAGTCAGAAAATGAAAAATTGGAGGAAATGTAAGGTACTTTATTTAAAAAAAAACTAATCTGGAAAATAAATTAAGGAGAGTTAGCTTAAGAATCATAGGACAAAAAAGAAAAGAAAAGAGAAAAAAAAATAATTGGACTTCCTAAAAGCCCTGACTAGAAAAAGAACCTGGATATCATATTTCAAAAAGTCATGAAAGAAAAATTACCAGATATATTTTTTAAAAAGAGGACAAAGTAAAAATAAAAATAAAATCTACTAATCACTTCATGAAAGAAACCTTAAAATGAAAATTCTCAGGAATGTCATAGCCAAAATCAAGAGCTTTTAAGTCAAATTAAAAATGATGATTGTTTGGTTGTTGTCCTTTGTTTTTGATAAAAACCAAAATGACATCATTATGTTAGAGTCAAGTTACAGTATGTCCTACTGTGGCTGATCAGACTAATATGAGCTTGGAATGCTCTGCCATAGGTTGGACACAAATAGTCCCTATGAATATTGGGGTAGCTTCTCTGACTTTGTGCATCTCTCATTTCTTCTGAGCTAATTCAATTCTGCTTTGCTCATAAAGCACAGCACTTTTTCTGATGAGGACACACCATGCTGGGTAGTCCTGTTCCAGTGTCTCCAATGTCATACGATGAGTTCTAAAGTTCTTAAGAAAGATCTCGAGAGTATCCTTGTTTCACTTTTGCTGACTACATTGTGAGTGTTGGTCCTGTGTGAGTTCTCCATAAAACATTCTTTTTGGCAAGCATAAGTTTGGCATTTGAACAATGTGACCAGCCCAACAGAGTTGCATTCTCTGCAGCAGAATGGGAATGCTTGGCAATTTAGTTCAAGAAAGGAACTCAGCATCTGATATCTTATCCTACTTAGTGATCATCAGAATTTTTGTAAGATAATTCAAGTGGAAGTGATTCAGTTTCCTGGCCTGGCACTGGGAGGTTTTAGGATTAGGTTTAGGTTTCATAGGCATACAACAATAAAGTCAGCACAATGGCTTTGTAGACCTTCAGTTTGGTAGCCATACTTTCTTTTCTGACACTTTCCTTTGGAGCCTCCAAAGTACTGAGCCAGCTCTGGCAAGGCCTGTGTCAACCTCATTATCAGTGTGTGCATCCCTGAAAAATAAAGTGCCAAGGTAAGTGAACTTATCCACACCATTCAGAATTGCTCTATCTGCTGTAACCAGTGATTTCACATATGGATGGTGTGGTGCTGACTGCTAGAGCATCTGTGTTTTCTTGGTGTTGATTGTTAGGACAGAAGTAGTGCAAGCAGCAAAAAATGAATCCATACTTTGTTGCATCTCAGCTTCAGAGACTCCATTGAGTGCACAATCATCTGCAATCATGCACCAATATCCCTCCACTTTTAGTCTTGGCTTGTAGCTTTTTCAAGTGGAATTTCCTATCAGTATGGTAACTGACCTTGATGCTGTGTTCATCCTCATTGAAAGCGTCTTGACAATATGGCTGAAAACATTATGCTAAGAAGTATGGGAGCAAGCACACAGCCTTGTTTCACTCCATTGGTGACTAGGAAAGCTCAAGAGCATTTTCTATTATCTAGAGCCCAGGTAAGTATGCTGTCATGAAACTGATGGACAATACCAATGAACTACTTCATACAATCAGATTTTGCCATGATTTCCCTCAAGCTTTCATGACTGTAGGTCAGATTGACAAACATTGTCTACAGACTTCTACTTTGATTTGCTCCTGGCATTTCTCCTGGAATTGTTGGGCAGCAAACACCATATCGTCCATTCTTCAGCCCTGACTCTCAGATAGATGACTATCTTCCAAGTGAAGGATTAGCCTATTGAGGAGGACTCTGGCAAGAATTTTTCCAGCAATAACTATGAGAGAGATTTCCTTGTGATTGTACTTTTATAAAAACGAAAAGTAAAGGCATCTTTGAATGTTACCATGATTTACCATTTTTTGAGGGGTGAGGGACAGAAGGGTGACCAGTTTTATAATTTCATTTATATAGGGAAGCTCCAGGGAAGAAGTGCCCTTCAGCATTGCAGATTGGCATGTGCTTTGCAACATATAGTCTTAGATGGTTGCCTGGGTCACTGAGAGAGGTTAAGTGTCTATATATCAGAGGCAGGTCTAGAACCCAGGTTTTCCTGACTTCAAGGGAGACTGGAAATGAAAGATGAGGATTAAGAGTTTAAAAGCAATTTATGGGGATAAGTATAATAGTCTCTTATATTTTAGCAAATATGTAGCAACCTAAGAATCAGTTTAACAATGTAAGTTTCTCTCCTCAAATCCCAGCTTCTAGTTTTATTCTGGGCTTCACTGCTTTGTCATTGCCCTTTCTCCACCAACCCTAATATTTTTACCTCCATTTTATAGATGAGAAAACTGAAACAAACAGGTGTTAAATGATTTGCCCAAGATCGCATAATAAGTGTCTGATGCTGAATTTATACTCAAGATTTCCCAACCCCAGGGGTCTTGTTCTATTCATTGCATCATCTGGGCAGAGAAGAAGAAATCCTACTAAATTTCTTCTATTATACAAACTTGATCTTGATACCTGAATTAGGAAAAAAGAAAACAATGAAAGACCAGTATTCCTTATGAACAAATTAAAAAAATATATTTTTAGTTATAAGCAGACTTTTGATAAAGCAAAATATAATCTTAGACACTTTCCTTCCACAGGAAATCTTTTGTGCATGTTTTAAGATCATGTAATATTTATTTGATAATAAATAATAAAATTTGTGATAATAAATCACAAAAATAATTGCTTAAAATCTTCTGAATAAATATAAGCAAATAATATTTATTTATATATTGTTTTATGTATAATTTTAATATATAAATATATGCTATATTTCCTACATAATAATATAAATATTGTTAATAAATGTGAATAAATCATAAAACATGCCAACCAAAGATATTCACAATGTATAGCATAGAGAGGGATCTTTTTTGACATAATTAAAAAACGTCTATTTAAGACAAAAACCAAGTATCATTTGTAACTGGGATATAGTAGAATCTTTTTCAATAGTCCTGGGGACAAAACAAGGATGCTCACTCTCCCCAGAATTATTTGATATAGCTCTGGAAATACTAGCAATAGCTATAAAACAAGAGAAATAAATTAAAGGAATAAAGATACATAAAGAAGTGATAAAATGATCTCTGCTGACCATATAATTAATCAGCATATACACTGACAAGAAATTCAACAAAGTTTCAGCCTACAACGCAAATTCTCAAATTCACTAGCATTTCTGCAAATTAAGAATATACAAGAAGTAATAGATAAATCTCAATCCAAATAACTACATAAAATGCAAAATATCTGGAGATCAGTTTCCCAAATTTCACAAAAAAGACTTGTATAGATTTAATTACAAAATATTCCTTAAAGAAATAGAGAACCATTTAAAGAACTGGAGGAATAGTCACTGCTAATGTTGAGGCCATGCAAATGTAATAAAAATAAGAATATACCAACATTAATTTATAATTTTAATGTTATAGCAATTAGATACTTTGTTTTTACAAATGAGTTTTGTTATTATTTAACAAGTTCCATAAAATATCATCTTGATAATTTAACATATCAAGAGAAATAATGAAAAATAAGTATGATGGGGAAATAATAGTTTCATATTTTAAATTACATTATAAAGCTGAGTTTATCAGGTCATCTGATTTGGTCAATGGAATAGAATAGACAGAAACAATAACACTCCATAATCTAGTGTTTGATTAAGTAGAAAATATAAATTACCTAGAGAAAACCTCTCTATTTGATAAAAAATTGCTGAGAACACTGGAAAAGAATCTGGTAGAAATTAGACTCATCCCAACACTTTATATATTCTAAAAAGATAAATGACTTTAAAATGAAATATTATAGTATATAAAAAATAGGACAGAAAAAGATCATATATCTATCACAACCATAGGTAGGAAATGTATTCCTATTCAAACAAGAGATAGAGGCAAGTTATAAATGATAAAACAGATACCTTTGGTCACTTGAAACTGAAAAACTTCTGCAAGACAACATTAGTATATCTAGAAGAAAGAAAATAGTTGAACGGAAAAAAATCTTTTTATCATATTTTTATGATAAGAGTTTGGTATCCAAAATTTGAAACTCTGTATGTGTGTGTGTGTATGATTGGAGGAATTGTAGAAGAATAGGCACAGTTACATATTGTTGGTAGAGCTGTGAAATGTTACAATAATTTTGGAAAGCAATTAAGAATTATGTAAATAAATGCTAATCTGTATCCTTTGAATCAGAAATTCCATTACTGGACTTATACCCAAAAGAAGCTATTGATAAAAGGAAAGTCTCAATATATATCAAAATATTTATAGCAATACTTTTTGGAATAGACAATTAGACACCAAGTAGATACATATCACTGGGGAATGGCTAAACAAATTGTGGTACACAAATTTAATAAAATGTTATTGTACTATAAAATGATGTGTATGATGAATACAGAGAAGCAAAGAAAGATCTATATGAACTTATATTGAACCAAGTAGAGCTAAGAAAATAACATATCCAGTGACCTAACAATATAAATGGAAAAAACAACTATACATCAAAAAATCAAAAGTAAATGTAACAAAATTATAAAGATCATGCCAAATTCAGTGAAGAGAGATGAGAATACATCCCCAAAAAGCCTTGCTTGGAGGTGGGAGACCTATAGATAATATACATTGCACTTATTTTTGGAGTTTTCCAGTGTATTAATTAGTTACCCTGATTTTTTTCTTTTCTTTTTTATTTTGAATAGATACTTGGGCAATTGGGGTTAAGTGACTTGTCCAAGGTTACAAGCTAGAAATGTTAAGTGCCTGAGGTCATATTTGAACTCAGGTCTTCCTGACTTCAGGGCTGGTGCTCTATCCACTGCACCACCTAGCTGCCCCAATTTTTTTTCTTTTCTAAAAAGAAATACTATTTATCATATATGATGCCATTCTGAGAAGAAAAGAGGAAAGAAAACTTGAGATAACTAAAGGATTTAAGAAACAGAAAATATCACTAAAAAGTTACATGACACACAAAATTTATAATTCAGTTACTAAGCATTCTTTACAGAGATAAAAAAAAAAACTTAAAAAAATTAGAGAAATGTATTGCTCTTGTTTGGGTCATGGCAATATAGTAAAAAATATTACATTACTTAAACTGTTTTCCCTGAATCAATGGTATTCCAATAAAACTATCAAAAGGTTACTTTTATGGATTAGGAAAAGAATAATATTCCTTAAAACTATGTCAAGAATCTCATGGGAAACAATGAAAAAAGGAAGATTGCTTAGAACTGTCCACTCTTAAATACTATTTTAAGACATCAGACATTAAAACTATTTGGTGCTGTTTTAGGGAAAAAAATAGAAAAGTTGATCAGTAGGACAGATAATATACCTAGGATTCAGAAGCAAATAAATCTAGTAGTACAGTGTTCAGTAAATCCAAAGATTCCAAATACCGAGGTAGTGACTCATTACTTAAAAACTACTGGCAAAACTGAAAGGCAATCTGGTAGAAATTAGGTTCTAAAACCAACATCTCAACATTCTAATGAGAGAAAAAAGTACATATAAAAATATATGTACAACAAATATAAAGTTAATAAATGCACAAACAGGCATGTACACACACATACACTACTTAGATATAGTGAAAGTTGTTTGGGAAGGAGATCACTAGCAGTTGGAGCACCAGGAAAGACTTCATGCTGAAGATGATGCTTGAGCTATATCTTAAAGGAAGATATTAATTTTTAACAGAGATAAGGAGGGAATGCCTTTTGGACATGAGGAACAGCCAGCATAAAGGCATGGAGATGGAAAATGGAATAACATGTGTAAAGAAAGAGAGAGTTTGATTTTATGCTGAGTATAAATGGAGGAGATTGGGTGGGGGTAGTAATATCTAATGAAGCTGAAAAGATAGATAGGGTCAGGTTGTATAGGTTTTAAAAACTGAGTAGTTTATATTTTATCCTAGAAGCAATAGGAAGCCGTTGGAGTAATGTAGTCAGCTGTATGCTTAAGGGAAAGTACTTTGATAGCAGGAATGATGAGATACTTAAGGTAGCAAGAGATTAAGAAGATATGCATACCAGGTATTGGGATATAGAATGTTATATGAAACAGAATAGTTTTTCTTAATTGTAGTGTGTGGAAAATAATTTGTAGTAAGCTTGGTAGATTGGAATCCAAGAAGACTAAATAATGAACTCTGAAAGCCAAAAGGTTCAGCTTTTAAATAATATACTTGTCATCTAATAAGAGCAGAGTACAACAATTCTGTCACCTCCCTGTTTTCACACATTGTTAGCCATTTTAACCTGCTTTTTCTAGGCCAAAGATCATTTTCCTTGATATAGAAAACGAGCAAAATTAGAATTTAGTTTTGCTTATGTCCAGTCCATCATCTCATCCACCCTGTCTACTTACTTACTTTAGTCTCCTCTTTTCTCCATTATGCCTTCAAAACAAAAACAAAAATAAAACCTTTTTATTCTCTTTTCTTTCCTTCTGAACCTCTTTCTGAGTTATAATATTCTTGATAAAGTTTTTAGGGGACTGTGTCATGCTTTTAAATTCATTTGTTCTGTTGGCTAGCCTTTCTTGCATCTTCTTTTCGTTTCTTTAAAAATCAAGTTTGTTGGTGAGTTCTCAAAGCATGTATATTGGTATTTTTAGACAATATCTATTAGGTTCTTACTAAGTGCTAAGTCGGTACTTAACAATCTCTAGTTCCGGCCTTTAAGGAGAGTTTTAACCCTTTGAACTTCTGGGGAGGAGCTTAATGTTAAAAGGAGCAAGTTTATTGGTAGAAGTAATCTTCCACAAGCCCTTGCATTATCCCACGCCCATTCTCTGGGAGGATAAAAGAGGGCAGCACTCTGGAAGAGGAGGAGTCTCTATTCTAGGTCAGAGTTGGCGGCTCTCTACAGGAAGAAGAATCTGGCCGAGATATTGAGTTGAGACAGCAGATCTCCTCCCAAAGAAGGATTATAATTGAGCAGACGACCAGACCCTCACAATTCAAGAACTTTACATATTGGTGCCCACAACGTGGGGTAAAGACTTTTGCTTATCCTGACAAGGACTTATTCTTAGCCCTTCAGAGGATCTAGCCCGGACCTTCACAATTTGGTGCCCTAACAGGGACAGACACGATTCAGATTCCAGTGGAAAAGCTCCTCCCTAGAAGTTCAAAGGGGTAAAACTCCCAGTAAAGGCCAGAACTAGAGAATTGTTAAGTACCGACTTAGCACTTTAGTAAGAACCTAATATCTCATTATCTCATTAGCACTTCATAAGAACTTAACAAATACCTTTCTTCATACTGTTTGAATCCTTTCTCTTTTTCTCTTCAGAATTAGATTTAAGTTTTCTCATCAAGAAAACAAGTAGATTATTAATTTTTTCCATGCGAATTTTTAAAAACTGTTTTTATCCTTTTGCAGAAGAAAGTGAATCCTGATCTCCCAGTTGAGATTAAGCCCAGCAACAGAGCTCGGAAACACCATGAAGAGAAAATAAAGAAACAGAAACAGAAAGACATGTTGAAGCGATGGCAAGAGGAACAACAGCGTCGTCATAAAGAAATGAGGTAAAATGGGAAGAAATTTTCAAAAGTATGGACAGTTTTTTCCCTCTGAAAGAATATTAATCATTTTCAGTGTCTTCATTTAGAAAGCGGTTATAAAAGAAACATTTTTTCTTTATGTTTGGATTGCTTATTTGACAAATATTTTGAATGGTTGAAGATTTTCTAAATTTTAAATAATTTTGTGTAGTTAGCATAATGAAATCAGTGTTGATTCAATTATAAGAGAATTTCATTTAAGTTCTAGGAATATTGATCTCATTTCTTTCAAAGGATCTAGAGCTAAAAGGACTCATCTAATCCAACCTCTTAATTTTATAGATGAGGAAATAGTCTCCTTGCTGAAGGTTATACAGATAGTAAGAGAGCTGGCCTGTGACTCCCACATTCATCACTCTTTCCACTTACCAGGTGCTTTTGTTAATTCCTGATGAACTTTTGATCAATCAAATAATAGTAATGACAGATAACATAATAATAGAAATGATATTGAGATGGCTTCAGGAGCAATGAATTTGAGTCTCATTTCTACTTATTGGCCATTTGGCCGTGGACAAGTTAGTAAATTCAATGATTTCTTCATCTATAAAAGGAGAAATCTGGATCTGAAGGAGTTTTAATGTGTCTTCCAGTTCCATGATCTTTGCTCTAATAATAACAATGGTTGTTATCTATTTACATTGCCATATCACTTTACAGTTACAAAGTACTTTACAGCAATTAATTATCTTAAACGAGCCTCCGAGAAACCTTGTGAAGTGGGTAGTATATTTATTTACATTTTGTAGATGAGGAAACTAAGGATCAAAAAAGTAGTTTTTGTACAAGTTCCCAAAATAGTAAGTGGCATAGTTGGTTTCAAAGCCAAGTCTCCTGTTTTCTAAACCATTGCCTTTTCTTTATCATAGAATGCATTCAGTTTTTGATTCAACATCAGTTTATTAGCTGTTTGTCATAGGCACTGGGGAAATGGTAGAAATTGGGGAGATGGACAAATCTAATTAAAATATAGTCTGTCCAAACAGAAAACAAATTATTTCTTTGGGGCCAAACTTGGTTATTATGCAGCATTTGATTTCAATTTTGTTGTTGTCATCCTTTTAATTTGTTGCAATACAGTTGTATAATTGTTATAATACATTTACATTGTAATAATTTACATTATTGTAGTCTTGTATGTTATTTTCTGGTTCTGCTTACTTCATTTTGCATCATGTAAATCTTCCTGTTCTTCTTGTTTTCTTCTTATTCATCATTTCTTATGATGCAGTAATATTCTCCACATTCACACACACCCATTTAACCATTCCCAATCAATCTGTATGTTCATGTCCAAACAGAGCTTACAATATTGCATGAGGAATGCTGTAAATCCAACAAAAATAGGTTGTAACCATACAATAAATATAATGCAGAATAGAATATGATAGAAGCACAGGTTATATCCAGACTACTACAGAAGACTCAAGAAAGGAAAGATAATAATAGTAATAATAATATTTATTTATCACTTTATGATTTTCAAAAGTTTCCCTTAAAATCCTATGAGGAAAGAAGATAATTTCTGACTGGGGTTGAAAGGATTGGACAAAGCTTTTGTATAGGAGTTGATTTTGAGCTTATTCCTGAAGGATGATGGGGAGGATCTCATTTAAGAGAGTTCTAGTAATAATGAATTATAACAAGATAGCCACCATGCTCAAATCCAGAAACAGATATAGAGGTGCCTCTGGTTTGTTTCCATGTTCTTAGGGTGGTATTGACATCATCTATTTCTGATTCATGAAGTCTAGGGATTCAGACAGTTAGTTGACAGTTTCTGGTCTCATAGTGTCTTTTTTCTCTATAGCCTCTATGAAGAAGAAATATATTGGAGGCGAGTAGGAAAAGAACATCTGTATTGGAAAGAGCATCAACGCCGAATAGTAACTGATTGGAATCCACCTCCCCTCATGGGCAGACCAGGGGTACCTGTTCCTTCACTTTTGGTAAGTCTTTATATTATCTTCAATTTATATGATTTTGTCTTGATGTATATTAAGATGCCTGACTTTTGTGATAGAGTTAAGAAATAAAGTTCTTTTATTTTTTTCTGAGATGGCTTCCATGTTGTCTTTTTTGTAATAAGTAGGATGTGGCTTATCTGACTTAGTGGATGTTATGTTTCTGACATGGCTATATATTTTCATTTAATGACATTATCCCGTTGACTTCTTAGTATCATTACCTTTCTTGGAAAATCTTAGTCATCCAACTTTATTCTTGAGAATATGATTTTTACTAGATCTTCTTAGAACTAATTTGTCTATGCAGGTTGGGCTCCTGATGTTGAATGGGAATCTTAAATATGAGCCATCTCATGTGAGCCTTGCTGAAGGAAAGAGGCCAATCCATTTGATTTTAAAATCTCTAGATGGGAAATGTAAGAGTTTTGTCAATGGGGAACCAACTAGAAATCAGATCTGTGCTTCCTGCAGTCATCAGGAATCTACTAGAAGTGTCTGGAAAGACAAAGGTACAAAATTAGTTCATCAAAATTTTGGATTTTTTCCCTTCTTTTCCACTTTCTATGTAAGCTATAAATTTATGTGTTAATTCTAATCGATTTTAATTCAGGCAGCTTCTGTCTCCCTCTCTCTTTTTAAAGCATCCCAAACCAAACTTATTAAAATGACTCCAATTTGGTTTTGGCCAGGCTGCCTTTGACTTTCTTTTAATGCTGTTTGTAACATTAAGAGTATTATAGCACTGTTTGCAGTGGCTTTGTTGGTCCAGTAGTTTTGAAGAGTTGTGAGAACTTGGTTAT
Organism: Sminthopsis crassicaudata; assembly: GCF_048593235.1. Classification (NCBI taxonomy): domain Eukaryota; kingdom Metazoa; phylum Chordata; class Mammalia; order Dasyuromorphia; family Dasyuridae; genus Sminthopsis; species Sminthopsis crassicaudata. The sequence continues at coordinate 64,551,925 of NC_133617.1, read as the reverse complement.
TTTATCCTTTTTTTCTCCTTATTTCCTCTCATCATCTCTATTTGTTTAAATGTGTGTCCTTCCCTCCAGCAGGGTTCAAGGCGTCCTAACACATCTGATGACCGGCATATCATGTCCAAGCACTCTACTATTTATCCCACTGAAGCAGAGCTACAGGCCATCCAGAAAGTGGTTTCTCATTCAGAACGAGCCCTCAAACTGGTCTCAGATATCCTGGCAGAAGAAAAATCAGAACAAGATGAAGAGGGTGGTGAAAAAGGGTAATTTGAGATCATGGGATATTTGAACTGGAAGGGAATTTAGAATATAGGAAGAATATCAGAATATCTATTCCACCCCTCTTTCCTCTCATGTTATAGATGAAAGAACAAGATCTAGATCTCCTGCTTTTCACTCTACTAGTGAACACTCTAGTGTTTTTCCCACTATTACACATACTTGATACCCATACTTTCTTTTGATTATTAGTGATTATTATAGAAAGAAATTTCTTTAATGTAGTGTTTCAAAATCTATCCTTTCCACAGTATGGTTGGTTGTTCCACCAACACAGCTATAGCACATGGATTTTATGAATTGCTGTGTCCATCCCAATGATAATTAGAATCTCCAAACAAATTGGTGCCATACATTAAAACTGCAGAATGGCTAAATAATAAAACTTTCCATTATAAAAACTCTGCCAAATCAGAAGCAAGACTAAACCACTATTTCTGAGCACTATATTAACTAAGAGTTGAATTATAAGCTTTTTAGGAAGAGATGTATATTTTTGTATGTAGAGATGGACAAAAATTTGATGTGTAACATATAAGCTGAAAGAGTCCTTAGAGACCATCTTGATGAACTTTAAATATAATTTAGCCTAATCCCTGTAGGTTAAGGAACTGAAATACATGTAAGTTATGTGATACATGTTTATGGTCACACAACTGTAAATGGCAGAAATGGAACTTGGACAGAGGTCTTCTGACTTCAAGTCTAGAGCTCTTTCCATCATCCTATACTGCCTTGCATTACTCTTTCCTATCAGCCTTTATTGTCTTCTGCTATTTTTGGTATTTTCAAACTGTTTTCTTTTCCTTATTTCTGACCCCATTTTAATTTTTCAATTAGCATTCAATTAACAAGTACTTATTACATTTTTACAACATGTTTTGCAAAATAATTTCAAGTCTGTAAAAGCACATCTAACATGATTTTTTTGATCACATGGGTATAATTGGGGAGGCAATTGTCAGGAAATAACAATGCTCGATACACTACTTTTATTAACTGAGGACAATACATAGCTTTTGTTAACTTTTGTTAACTGAATGCTAATATTATGCCTTAGCATCAGGAAGAACATTTTGAATTTTTCTTGCTGTTGCTTTTCAGAATCTCAGTATTTTTTTTACATCCCCTCCTGTGATTGTCTCCTTAACAGCAAAATAGATTCTTCATCAAGAATACTGAAAGGTGTGATGCGAGTTGGAATCCTAGCAAAAGGCCTTCTGCTCCGAGGAGATAGGAATGTGCACCTCATCCTTCTGTCAGCTGAGAAGCCCACACAATCTCTCCTCCAAAAAATCACTGAGCAGCTACCCAAGCAACTTTTGGTAAGGTCTTTTTTCATCTATTTCCCTTGTAGAAACAGTCTAAAAATGTTTGTTAATATATTTTGTTACATCACCATAATTTCCCAATATATTCCTCTTTTCCTCCCCTACCCAGAGAATGATCCCTTATAACAAAAGGATAAAAAAGAAAGAGAAAAAAAATTCAGCAAAACTAACTGATGCATCAATCAAGTCCCAAAGTATATGCAGTGTTCTACGTACATAGTCCTCTGCCTCTGCAAAGAAGGGAGGGAAGTACATATTGCTTCTTTGGGGCCAAGTTTGGTCTTTATAATTTTGCAGCATTCAGTTTCAATTTTCTTGTGTATTTGTTTACATTGTTTTAGTCATTGTGTATAGTGTTTTTCTGATTCTGCTAACTTCCTTTTTTTTCTCCTTATTTCCTCTCATCATCTCTATTTGTTCATGTAAACCTTTTCATGTCTGCTTATATTCTTCATATTCATCATTTCTATGGTACAATGATATTCCACAGCATTTATATACCACAGTTTGTTTAACCATTCCCTAATCATCTGACACTTTTTTATATACAAATATTTATTAAATTTATACTATGAGTCAAGTACTATGCTAGCCACTAGGGATATAAAAATAGGAAAAAATATACATGATACCCGTCTTCAAGGAGTTTGTAGTCTTTATATATGTCACTGATAAAAAGTAGAATGTGATAGAGGCAAAGGAAAGATTTAAGAAAATTTGAGAACTATTTTCAATTAAATGGTATCAAGAAGACTTCATTGAGAGAAGATAACAGTTTGTCCTTGAAGAATAGAAAGAATTTCAATAATTAGTGAAAAAATAGAATCTCAGTTAAATCTCTTGAAACCCTTACAACTTTCAGGGCCTTCCAGAAATAATGACCTACTGGAATAACCTTCAAAATTTCATGGTCAACATACTATCCCATGAGATTGGTCCTCTTGAAAATCCAACACACAAAGCAAACATTTTGGGGGGGACACAAGTCAAGAGGTAGAATGAATTGGCCTTAATAAAAGCAAGTAGTAAATCTAATGGTACAGTATAGATTTAGGTCCCTCTTTATCCTAAATCATACTGCTTCCTTCATGAATTTATGATATATGGGATTAAGGCCCCTCTGAGGGACCAAAAACCAAAACCAAAACATGAGTAGGAGAAGAATGGATGAGATCTATAATATTAATAACATAATCTGGATATAGGATCTATATTTCTGAATCATAGAACATAGAATAAAGACCATTTGAGTGCTTTAATCTATAAATGGGGTATTAATATTTCAAAATAACCTTGAAGAGAAAAGGCATAAGGAAAAAACCCAAATTAACACTTCTTAGAAAAGAGTTATATAAATTAGTGTTACTTGCATTAAGAGAGTAGATGGGTAGGGGTGGGAAAGGAAAGAATCTGAGCTATACTTTTATCTGGATAGGAAATGGAAGAGTAAGAATTTAGAAAATAATAAAAAAAGAAGAGAAATTAATCATTAAAGTAATCTCAAAGAACTTGGAATAGGACAGGGTAGTGAGAGGGAAAGTAAAGCTGGAAGTGGGCTAGGATCAAATTAGTTATAAGCAAAAGTAATAGAGAATAATTGTTTATTTACAATAAGATAAAAAGTTAAGAGTAAGGCATAAACTTATGTTATAAGCTTTAATATGAATGGATTAAACTCTCAAATGAAAGAGAATCAAAGGATAGATTAAAAAAATAAAGCCTTAACAACCTACTGTGTATAAGAAGCATGTTTTAAAATACTGATTACCTGCCAATTAAGGCAACGAAGTGGCTCAGTGGATAGAACACAGGTCCTAGAATCAGGAACACCTGAATGAAAATCTGGCCTCATACACTAGTTATGTGGCCCTGAGCAAGGCAGTATATACCCTTGCCTACTTCAGTTTCTTCAACTGTAAAATGGAGATAATAGCACCTAATTTCCAGAGTTGTTGTGAGGATCATATGAAATAATATTTGTTAAACTTTTACTATAGTATCTGGCACATAGTAGACGCTTAATAAATATTTAATTCTTTCATTCCTTACTTTCATAATTAATTAAGTACTTAATTTATGGGCCAGGCATGTTAGGAGCACGTGATATAGAGGCAAAAATATAATAGTTTCTACCTTTGAGGAGCTTATATTCTTTTGAGGGATATATATGCATATATATATACATACATATATACATATAGATATATATACATATATCTATATGTATATAAAAACAAACATTTTTATATAAAATAAATGCATGGTAAATTTTTACCTTGGAAGGGCACTAAGAGTTGTAAAATTTGGAAAGTTTTAATATACTTATTAAGCAAAGTTTTGAAAGAAATAAAAGATTTCTTGAGGATGGAGCATATGAATTTCAGGTATGGGGAAGACCTAATGAAATGGCATGAAAATGGGAGATAGGCTATCATGTGTGGAAAAAAAAAAAAAAAAGTAGTTTGGCTAAACCAGAGAATGTGTGAACATGGGTAATATACTATACAATTGGAAAGGTAGATTGAAACCAGATTGTGAAATATTTTAAAGTCCATACAAAGGAACTTTATTTGTCAATAAGGAGCCATTGGAGCTCGTTTGAGTAAAGGAGTTTAGGAAAATCAGCTCTAGTGGCTATGTGGAGAATGGATTAGAGAGAGAAGAGACTTGAGACTGCTCAGAAGGTTATCGCTGTAGAGTCATCAAGGAGAGCCTGAACTAGAGTGGTGACCCCATGAACAGAGATAAGGGAACAGAGTGTTAAAATGTTGTAGAAAGACAATGTTTGGCAATTAATTGGATATATAAGGAAAGGGAGAATGATGAGTGAAGGATAACGCTGAGGTTGTGAATAATGGTGGTGCCCTTAACGAAAAAAAAGGAAAAATGTTAAGAGTTTAAAGGAAAGAAAATTAGCTAAATTTTGGACATGTAGAATTTCAGATGCCTATGAAACATATATTTTGAAATATCCAATAGACTATTGAAGATATATTGCTAGAACTGAGGAAAGACACTAGGACTGGGTATATAGATTTCATAGTCATTTTTCACTGAGATGATCAAATTCATGGATGTTGATAAGAAAGATCATAGAGAGAGAATAGGAAGAGGTCCAGAACATAGCCTTAGGGAACACTGAGAGTTAGGGGCATGATATATGGATGATGAATCAGCAGTGTGTAGGGAGAAGTGTTTAGATAGGTTGGAGGTGAACAGAGAGAAATCATGAAAACAAAGAAAAGATAGTCAACAGGAGTTAACTTCAAGAGGAGAAGACAGAGTAAAATACTGCAGAGTGGCTAAGAAGTATGGAAAAATGATAAAATTTAGACTTTAGTAATGTTGTAGAAAGCAGTTTCAATTGAATTAAAGATATGTAGAGTAAAATACAGAGATAAATACAAATATAGAAAGAAAATAAGGGACTAGAAGAAAATGTATTTTGCAACAGGCAGTTTAATCAATTAAGTAGTATTTATTAAATATGTATTTACTAAGGTCTAGGCATTATACAAAGCATTGAGGATACCAAAACAAACAAATTAATTAATCAAAGCTATTCCTGCCCTCAAATAATTTATATTCTTTTTTCCTATTCCTTGTCTTTATTTTTTATATTATTAAATTTTATTTTATTTTTCCCCAATTACATGTAAAAAATTTTTAAACATGTGTTTTTTAAAACTTTTGAGTTCCAAATTTTCTACTTTCTTCCTTCTCAATCCCCTTATTGAGAAGGCAAGCAATTCAATATAGGTTATACATGTGAAATCATGTAAAATATGTTTTCATATTAGTCATATTGTGAAAGAAAACATAGAAAAAATCCCTCAAGAAAAATAAAATAAAATATGCTTCAATCAGTATTCCGACACCATAAGTTCTTTTCTGGAGATGGATTGCATTTTCTTCAGAGTTGTCTTGGATTATTGTATTGTTGAGGATAGCTAAATAATTCACAATTGATCATCTTACAATATTGATATTACTTTAAGACCTTACATTTTAATGAGGAAAACAATATGTGTATAAATAGGAACATACAAGATAGATACAGAGTAGCCTTAAGTTAACTCTTGAAGGGAAGGCATTCTCTCCTCCTTTTTCTTAGTTCAAGAGTATCAGAAAAGGCCTCTATAGATGAAGCAATTGATTTGTCTTGAAGAAAACTGGTGATTTTTAGAGGTAGAGATGAGAAGGAAGAGCAGATCAAATATTGGTTACAATCTGTGTAGGAGACTAGGAGATGAGTATTGGATGAGAGCAATAGCAAAAAAAAAAACAAAACAAAAACAAAGCAGAGTATGCTTGGTGAAGTTTAATAGGTAAGAAAGTAAAGGGCCTGATTATGAAGAGCTTTAAGTATTTAACAGACAAGTTTATATTTGCATAACTTTAAAAAGCAGAAATTACAGTTATCATTTCATATAAATCAATGATATAAATTCATTATATTGAGAGAGATAAACATGAAAACTACCACGAATAATGAAAGTTGCAAAGATTCAGGTAACTCTGTGATTGCATTCAAATATATATTCTCTCTATTGATGAAGATCACAATGCATCCTGTGTTTGTCTACTCATAAAGCCACAACAGAGAGTTATACTTATTCTAGGGACTTTTATGACTGCTCTTGATATTGTGAGGTTTTATTTAGCACCTTACTACTAGTGCTGTCAATTAATTACCTTGTTTTTGTCACATGACAATAAAACTCATATTTGGCTGAACAGCTAAATGCATAAAGGAAAAATATAATTGAATTATAGAAAGACAAATAGTGACACCTTATTTGTAAGGGACTTTAATGCTTCTCTTTTAGAACTACATAAGTCTAAAAGATTAAAAATAGACTTTAATACTATTGGAAAAATTATTTTTGAACAGCTTCTGGTGTCCTCTCTGATCATGTTAAAGAATATTCATATTATCAATACCATAATAACTTTATAAAAGCACATCATAAATCAGGGCAAAAATAAAAGTTGTAAATAAATGAATCATGTAGAAATAATAAACATAACATTTATTGATTATAATGTAATCAAGTTGGCATTGATACTGAGAAAATAAACAAATGATACAGATCTAAATAAAGATTAAATAAATACACTTTGAATAATAAGTTAGTCAAAGGACAAATCATAGAAGTGGTAAGTAACTGTTACCAAGAATGATGATAAGACAGCTTATCAAATAATTTTAATGCAACTTGAGCATTACAGAGAAAAAAATATATCTCTGAAACCATATATGACAAAATAGAAAGATATTGATGAATTATGTGATTTAAAAAGAAATTTTAGACAATAAGTTGAAAAATCCAGAAGCAAAAGAAGAAACCTTAAAACTAAGGCAGAATATGTTTAACCTATATGGATAGCTTGTTGTCTATAGAAGGGGGAGGGAGGTAGAAGGAAGAAGAAAAATTTGGAACACAAGGTTTTGCAAAGGTGAATGTTGAAAACTAATTTTGCATGTAGTTGGAAAAATAAAAGGTATTTAATTAAAAAAAAAACTAAGGCAGAAATAGAAAAATGAAAAATGAAAAGACCATAGGTGTGATAGAGCTAAACTTTTTTCAAGACTTAACAAAATCAGTAGACTTTATCCAAAACTGAACTCATCATCCCTTCCCTTAAATCCACTCCTTTTCTTTACTTCCCTGTTTCTTTTAACACTACCATATTTTCAGTCATCTGGATGTGTAATCTAGAAGTCCTTTCCCCCCAATCATATCTAATTATTTCCCATATCTTGTTTATTCTGTCTCCTCAGGATCTGATTGCATCTTTTCTATATTCTTCATGATTAGCCTAATTAAAGCTCTCATCATCTCTTATCTGGATAATAACCTCCTTAATTGTTTTTTTAGCATACCTGAAGTGAATTTTTGTAGTCTTCCAAACCCCTTTCCATTCTATTCTTCACACAGTTGCCAAAACGATACTACTAAAAAACCAGCTTTGTCCATATTACTCCCCTGCTGAACAATCCTCAGTGGCTCCCTATTTTCTTTATAATAGAATAGACACTTCTCTTTTTGGTGTTTAAACCATTCAACAATTTGGCTCTAGCTTATTTTTCCAGACTAACTTTACTTTATTTTTATTTATTTATTTATTTATTTTTAGCATTTTATGTTGTAACTAAACTGGTTTATTTACTTTTACAGCATTCACTTTTCTACTCCTATGCTTCTGAATGTTCTATATCTAGAATAGTCTCCTTCACTGTTACTTATTAGAAACTGTACTTTCTTTCAGTTCTAGGTACCATCATCATTTTCTGATTCCCTTAAGTTTTTGATACTCCACAGAAAGACATTTTACACGATATATGTGTTTATATTGTCCATATAGCTAAATACGTATATATGTATGTATGTTTGTATGTATGTATTGTATATCTTTTTTTTTTCCCTCCTGAGGCTGGGGTTAAGTGACTTGCCCAGGGTCACACAGCTAGGAAGTGTTAAGTGTCTGAGACCAGATTTGAACTGGAGTCCTCCTGAATTCAAGGCTGGTACTCTATCCATTGCGCCACTTAGCTGCCCCCTGTATATCTATATAGTGTTAATTTGAAAATTTGTCCCCAAGTAGAATGTAAGCTCTTTGAGGGCAGGGATTTGTATTTGTGTCTCCAGTGTCTAATAAGTATTCAGCATTTAATAAATACTTATTGATTGATGAGCTGACTTGATTAAGAAAGAAAAACAAGATTATCAAGATAAAAAAGTAGAATGAATTCACAGTGACTAGAAAAGAAATAAAAAATTATCAGAAACTACTAAAAAATATAAGCCAACAAACAAAAATCAGCAACCCATCTATACTGCACTAATGAAATCCAATAGGGAATAATGGAAAGAGGAGTCCAAATAATACCAAAAGTTAAACATACCTTAAAGTGAATTTACCAAAGCATGCTCTAGATGTGTGTGAATACAATTATAAAATTTAGTAAACGAAATTAAAAACAAGTCAAGGACCTCTTCTTCTTTTTCTCTATAGTATCTCACTTGGTGATCTCATCAGCTCCTATGGATTCACTTATCATTTCCATGCAAATTACCTTCTATATCTGGAGATCCAGCCCTTGGCTTTTCCTGAGCAGTAGTCACATATTATCTTGAACTCAAGGTTCCATAGGCTTCTCAAACTTAGAAAGAAGCAACTTGAGAGGTATAGTGAGCAGAGAGTGCTGTGGCCTGAGATTCAGAGAGTGACCTTGGGCAAGCCTTTTAACTTCTTTGGGCTTCAATTTCCTCAGATGAAAAATGAGGAGATTGGTTTTACTTTGGCAAAGGTAACAAAAAAAATAAAATGGAAGTTGTTTAAGAACTTTGGAAAAAAATGTACATTCATGTACAATTGTAGAGCTGTGAATTAGTATAGTCTTTCTGGAAGCAATTTAGAAGTATGCTGAAAAAGTTACCAAACTTTGCATCGCTCATACTACTACTAGGCCTCAAAGAGATCAAATGAAAAAGAAAGGGACCCTTGTGCACAAAAATATTTATACCTCTTTTGTAGTAGCAAAGAACTAATAACTAAAGAGATGCTCATCAGTTGGGAAGTGACTGCTAAATGATATATGAATGCAAGTGAATTCTACTTTGCCATAAGAAATCATTAAGGAAATGGTTTCAGTGAAACTTGTGAAAACATACATGAACTGCTACAGAGTAAGATGAGCAAGTCAGTTGAACAATAACATTATAAAAGATAAACAACTTTGAAAGCTTTAAAAACTCTAATCATCCCATGATTCTAAAGGACCAATAATGAATCATGTTATTCACCTCTTGACAGAGAGAAAATATGTCCAGGAACAAAATGTTAATGTTTTTGACAAGGACATTATGGGAATTTATTTCACTTGACTGAATTTCCTGTTCAAAAGGATTTTCTTTCTTTTTTTTTTTTTTTTTAAGTGGTAAGGGTGAAGGAGGAGAAAAAGATTTTTGTTAAGTGAAAAGAATTAATAAAAAAGAAAATGAAGGCCTGGACTTGATGGTTTCTATAGTCTTTTCCTGCTTTAAATCTATGATACCATGTCCAAAACAACTCATTATCTTCTTCCCAGACTCTTTATTATGATCGAGGGCACCATTATCTTCTCAATCACTCAGGGCCACAACTTTGGTGTCAATCTTGATTCCTCAGTTTGGGAAGATCTTGGAAGAAAATGAGGAAAGACTCATTAAAGGATTGGATTAGCTGAAGGAAAATGATCTCAATATTTTCAATGGATTAAATGCCAGTTTTGTAGAGATTTAGTTAAGTTTATAGATCACACTACTTTTCAATAAGGTTTGAGCACTGACTCAAAGAGAAGCAGTCCTAACTTAACATGTATGAAAAAGTTTAGTTTGAATGGAAATAAAAAAGAATATACTTATTTCTTAGCTATGTGTGGCACCTTTACAAAAACTGACATGTATTAAGGAATTAAAAACCTTCTCAACAAATACTGAAAAGCAGAAATATTAAATACTCCTTTTTGTACCATAAGGCATAACAATATATTTAATGTAGGGATTTTGAAGCATAGGTTAAAAATTAATTGGAAACTAAAACTAATCCTAAAGAATGTTTGAGTCAAAACACAAATCATAGGAAGTCATTTGTAAAAGATAATGACAACAAGGACACAGCAAAATTTGTTGGATGTAACCAAGGCAGAATTTTAGCAAGAATTTTAATGATTTAAAATCTTTTATAGGATTTGGAACATTATTATTGAGCATTTTTAAGATTATGCTACTGTTGTTAAGTTATTGAATAACATTACTTAAGCATATCAGTTTGAAGAAGCAGAAGGATAGAAAATACAAAATTATTTTAAAATCAATCTTTTGTAGACTAATAGGCAATGAACAAGTTTTCAAGAACTTGATCAACTGCCTCATACATACAGTAATGTTAGCCCATGCAGACCCACGTAAGCCTCTTGCCATGCGTTTAGATGCCACCTTGCAGAATTTGAAAGGAGTCCTGTACCAAAAAGGTATTAAATATATGAAATTAGTTGCATTACCAGTATAGTCTTGACTAACAGCAAGATCTACATTACATCTATTTGCTGGTGTTTCTATCTTTGAAGTGGAAAGTAACCGAGAAATTCAAGAACTATGAAGTTGCAAGTGTGGATTGACACAATATACTGATATCTTCTGACCTATGTCAAGTTTGATCCTATCCTCCAGAGATGTATATATAACAGCACCAGCCAACTATACTTTCAATGTACTTTACTAACCAGAAGGACTAATTTGGATGTGGATACTCCATTCCCAAATCAAATGATACTGAAAATGTATTCATATTTAAAGAAGTAGTAATAACTATATGTGATATTCATGGCTTTAAATTATAAGCAAATGATAATACCACTAAAAGTTTATAATTTACATACTAGCAGTTTTTGTGAATGTTGCTGCATTAAAATACAGTCTTTTTTCCTTTCTGCCTGTGGATTATTGACAAAGAGAAAAAATGGCTGATAAGGATTGTGTGCAATGATGTAAGTGAAGAAGGAGACATTCCTGGTGAAGAACTCAAGTGGCAGTCACCTGAAGGCACTTTCCTATAGAGGCAATGACAGAAATTGGACTTGATCTATGCCTATCTATTAACTTATGTTTTAGTATCTGTGAAGCTAGAGAGACTTTAGGCACTTAGAGAGCTAGTATATGAAGGAAGCTTCTTGTTGTTCAGTCATTTCCATCTCATGTGACTCTTCATGACCTTATTTGGGGTTTTCTTGGCAGAAATTCTTGAGTGGTTTTTACATTTTCTTCCTTAACTCATTTAAAAACAATAAATAAAGAAAAACAGTAAAGGAAACTCAAATAAAACAAAACAGGACATTGTCATGTTCTCAGCAGAATATCAGGGAGGATTCAAAATATATAACAATAAATTACTAGTTCAAAAAAGGATACATAATAGTAGAAGAATTTATACTCATGAGTGTCCATCTTTGTTTTGCTTCCTTGTAGGTTTGTTCAGTGCTGTATACTTTTTTTTTTTTACTTTATTCTTTTTTTCCTCGTTCATTTCCCTATCACATTCCCCCCAAAACAGGCTATAGTTAAGCTAGATTATATTTATGTATTTATGTACACACACACACACACACACACACACACACACACACATCCACATCTTTCCTATCCCTGCTAACTCTTTGCTTTAATTCTGCTTCTTAATTTGTCTTGCTATTACTTAACCTTCCCCAACTCAGGATTCTTCCCTTGTCTTTTTTCCTTACCCTTTGCTTTCCCCTGGGCCCCATCCCTCCTCCTTCACCGCCAATTTTTCAAATAAGGAAACTGAGGCAAGCAGGGTTAAGTGACTTGCCCAGGTTCAACCAGTTAGTTTGAGGCCAGATTTGAACTCAGGTAGATAAGTCATCCTGACGCTAGAGGCGCACTATATTCACTGTACCACCTAATTACCTTGAAGGAAACTAATCTCCTAACTATGACTTAAGCCCACAAAAATACTGAAGGAAATAAATAATAGCATGATTTCCAAATTCCCTGCTAAGACATTGAGAAAGTAACAGAGTTTTGTTGAGAAATCTTAGAGTTCATCATATAAAAGTCAGCTGACTGATGGAAATTTATTCCTTAGTTTTTGTGTAAAGACCAGGCAGTTTATCTATTTACAAAATAGTTCAGAATGCTGGAGAGATTGAGAAGTACTTTAAAGACAACTAACCACAATCATTTATTGTCAATCAGTGGGTTAGTTGTATTCCCTAATGACTGAGTAGAAACTGACTCCTCTTAGGCTCCCCAGTTTCTAGAATATGAGAATTATATCAGTGACTCTCTGCATATGTTTGTAAGAATTGGATTCATTGACCAGTCTACCATTGCAATCAGAAAACAGCATTTTGAATCATATCAACAAATACGTAATGATATTACTTAATAGATAAAAAAGTTTTGAAATTATATTCTATTTAAACTCTATTAAAACTCTAAAAATCACTGGCAAGAAAGGATCTTTCTTTACAGTGATAAAAAGTATTAATCTAAAATCAAAATTTTAACATTGTTTGCAATGGAGAAACATGAGAAGCTTTTTCAGTAAATATAAGGTTAAGAATTTTCTTCTTAACTATGACTGTGAAAAGAATTGAGATTATTAATAGCTTCAGTAAAGCAACAGGATACAAAATAAAACCACATACCCACATCTACACCCACACACATAAATTAACATTTCTGTAGCGTACTAACAAAACTAGGAAAAAAAGGTAGAAAAATTCCATTCAAAATAACAAGAAAATGTATAAAATATTTGAACATTAACCATTAATATACACTCAAAACTTAAAATGTTAATATATACTTATATAATTTGATGTAGCATTGTCATGTTGCATATATTAATTTTCTTTATTTCTGTAAGAAGTATTTTATAATCATATAATACATATGACATGATATTAAAACATTACAGAAATAAAGCAAGATTTAATTAGGCAATGTCAATGTAATAAAAATGCTTCCTACATTAATTTATAGATTTAGCCGAAATTGGGCACACACATAAAACTATATAAAATAAGAACATTCATTTGGAGAAAGAAATGAACTAAATCTCATGATAAAATAATGAAAAATAATGAGAATGGATAAAGCATAGCATTATCAGGTCTCAAATTATATTTTGAAGTAATGATTGAAACTACTTGTTATGGTTTTAAAAAAACCCACTAAAATATATCAATGGAACAGACTAAATAAAATCCAAAAGCAACTGAGTGTAGCACAATCCATGAAATGAAACTATAGGGGGACGGTATTTCTTTAGTTAAAAACTATTGGAAAAACTGGAAAGGAACAAAAAACTGTATAAGTCAGCATTTTATGCCATATTCGAAAAATACTACAAATGAATATGCTGTCTAAAAATGGGAGTCATAAAAAATTAGAGGAGAGTGGAAGAAGGCGTCTTTCATAACTATGACAAATTTTTTAATAGTTTTTATTTATCAGATATATGCATGGGCAATTATACAACATTGACAATTGCAAAACCTTTTGTTCTAATTTTTCCCTTCCTTTCCCCCTCACCAGATGGCAGGTTGATCAATACATGTTCAATATGTTAAAGTATAAATTAAATACATATATGTATACATGTCCAAACAATTGTTTTGCTGTACAAAAAAAAATCAGACTTTGAAATAGTGTACAATTAGCTTGTAAAGGAAATCCAAAATGTAGGCAGACAAAATTAGAGGGATTGGGAATTCTATGTATTGGTTTATAGTAATCTCCCAGAGTTCTTTTGCTGGGTGTAGCTGGTTCAGTTCATTACTGATCTATTGGAACTGACTTGGTTCATTTCATTGTTGAAAATGGCCACGTTTCATCAGAATTGATCATCATGTAGTATAGTTGTTGAAGTATACAATGATCTCCTGGTCCTACTCATTTCACTTAGCATCAGTTCATGTAAGTCTCTCCAGGCCTTTCTGAAATTATCCTGTTGGTCATTTCTTACAGAAGAATAATATTCCATAATATTCATATACAACAATTTATTCAACCATTCTCCACATAGTTTCCAGTTTCTGGCCTCTACAAAGTGGGCTGAACTATGGCAAATTTTTAACAAGAAATAGAGGTGATCTTAAAAGAAAATATGTTCCTTTCAATTTACTAAATCTGCCTTGTTCATCTTGGTTATGTAAAATTACTAAACTTTTGCACAAATGAGATAATTGTGCAAATTATTGAGTGGGAGAAATTTCAAATCTTTCTGAAAATGTTTTTTATATTAAAGACTTTTAGACAATTGACACAGAGAAGACCATGAGCTATTTTTTAAGATAAGAAGAAACAGTTTGGGGAGAGCTAGGTGGCACAGTGGATAGGGCAGCAGCCCTGAAGACAAGAAGACCTGAGTTCAAATGTGGCCTCCGACAGGTAACACTTTCTAGCTGTGTGATCCTGGGCAAGTCAGAAAAAAAAAAGAAGAAGAAGAAGGAAAAAAAAGAAAGTTTGTAAAAGAAGACATTCAAGTAATCATCAGCTATATTAAAAAAGTGTTCTAAATCACTAATAAGGGAAATGCAAATTAAAATAATTGTGAAGTTTCACTTTACACTCAACAAATTAATAGAGATGATAAAAGATGGAAATAACCAATGTTGGAAGAACTCTAGGAAGTTATATATGCTAATACATTGTTGATGAATATTAGTTGGTCTGCCTGTTTTAGGAAATAATTCAAACATGCAAGAAGAATCATCAGAGCATTCATACCCTATTGGGAATATACTCCAATGAAATTAAATAAAGGAAAAAAAGATTTTAAAAAAAGAAAAAAAAAGATATATCAAAATATTACTGTCACATTTCAGAGTAGCAAGAAATTAAAATACCAATATCAATATCCATTGATGAGTAATTGAATAAATTGTAATCTGTGGATATGATGACATTATTGTGCTGTAAGAAACTATAAATATGAAGAATTTAAAGAAATACATAAGTTCTTCTATTGTGGTACAGAAAGCAGAACAATAATTGCTATAATAATATAAATGAAAACATTACCAAAAGATAGCTGAGCTCAGATTATATATGATGATGATCACTCTTGGGCCCAGAGAACAGAAAATGAAATAAACTTCTTTTTTGGTAGAGAAGGAAATAGCAAGTATGGAATGTTGCATGAATGACATATGTGATATTTTGTCAGTTGATATTACTTAACTCTTTTTCTCTATTATAAGTCAGTCAATGGATATTAAGTATCTATGGTATGCTAATACTTGTGGGTAGAAATACAAAAAATTAAACACTTTTTTCTCAAGAAGCTTGCATACTAACTAACAAGGGAGACTTTTTTACTCTGTGTGTGTGTGTGTGTGTGTATAAAACCTATACTGGTATACTTGTATGTTTATACATATATAACATTTTGTAGACATATGTTTGTGAATGCAGATTAAATATAAAAAATAAATACAAGGTAATTAGATAAGGATAGCCCTAACAAATAGGGAATTAGGAAAGGTTTCATGTAGGAGGTGATAACTTAAACTCTTGAAGGAAATGAAAAATTCTATGAATCAGAGGTGAAGAGGGAGTATATTCCAAGCATTATAGATCCAATTCAAAAGGACAAAGACAGAAATAAACAGAAGTGTGAAGAGCAATGCCAGATTAGTTTGAATGGATCAGAGTGTGCAGGTGGCAAGGGACTAGAGTGGCATGGAATAATATATAAAGATACTGGAGAGAAAGATTGAATTTGGTTTTGAAGGACTTTAAAAGCTAATCAGTTGGTGAAGTCAAGTGGCAGAATAACAGAAAATATAGCCAGGCTCTTCCAATAGTATTCCAGAAAGACCTAGAAAACAAACTGAGTCCTGATCAGGTAATTCAGGGTGAGAAAGATCAGTGAATCTTATTTAAGTCCAGGCTGGCATAGGAGACAGAAAGGTCTTCAGATATTGGGGATGGGCCAGAAATATCTTGTGGGAAGCACTTTAGCATGAAGGAATAGAAAAAAGGACCAAAACAATGTACCAGGGCAAGAAGAGGTCCTAAACTCATCCTGGAAGACCTCAACTATGAGTGAAATGCAGGAAGAGGTACCACCTTCTGTGGTTTACTACCTATTTCTGGGTCACAGATCAGGAACAGATTGAGGACAAGACCTGTGCCTAAGGGAGCATTCTAGGCTCAGCAAATATTGAGTATTCAGTTCTCTTAAATTATTCTTGCTTTGTAAAATATTGTACTTGTAACTTCTCTATCTAGTGGTAGCTAATAAATTCTGTGTGATCCCTCCTTTCCCCTCCTTTTCCCTTCCCATCTTGTGGGTTCTTGGTACTTGAATTCCTTTTTTTTTTTTTTTCTTAAGGTACTAGCAATGTTTTTTTTCTTTGACCTCTAGTTCAAAGTTTTGGATGTTCACTAATCTGTATACTGAGCCAGGTAGAAGTTCAGAAGCAAGCAGCAATTATGGGGCTTTGACCACGAGTCACGTGGAGTTTTAGTTCCAAACTACATCCCTGTCTGAAACCTCCAGTGAAATAACCAAGGCAGGAATTTATACCATATGAGAGTCTGCAGGTCTATCACAGTAAACTTGTAGGACTTTCCAGGTGACTAATAGTGGCTGAGTCCAGCACTAGTCTTATTGGGACTTTCAGACAGATGTAAGCCAAAAGAAGTGTTTCACAGATCCAAATTAGGATCAGGAAGTTGCAGAGCTTAGACCAGAGGAAGCAGCAATCAGACTTTGTCTTGGATCAGACTACTTTGGGAGCAGTGAAAACCTATTAATCTACAACTTGAGCTCTCCTTGAAATTCCGGAATAATACAACATTCTGTACCTTAAGAAGTCAACAGTGACCTTGGGCAAATCACTTAACCCCAATTGCCTCAGCAAAAAAAAAAAAAAAAAAAAAAAAAAAAAAAAAAAGACAGAAAGAAAGAGAACCCCAAAAGATAAAAACTAATTCAGTATTCTCCTCAGAAGTGTATAAAGCCCAGTCCTAAAGTGAAGTCTCATGTCAACAAGTAGACTGGAGCAAGCAAATAAATAATTTTCCCATAAAGAACTATTGTGGTGATAGGAATGCTCAAGACACAATCCCAAAATATCTGTAAGCAAAGCATCAAAGAATAACAAAGAATAATCAAAGAATAACACAACTTGGGCAGAAATTAATTTATAATTCCTGGAAAAGATGAAGAGTGTTTTTTTAAGAGTTTAAATGTTTTTATAAATGAAATGAAAGCATTCGAAGGGAATATTAGGGGGGAAGTGAGAATTATGGAAGAAAGAATGGGAAAGGGAATTAAATGAATATACCTTGCACAAGAAATTCAAAATTTTATACAAGCAACAAACTCCCTAAAAGTTAGAATATGTCAAATAAAAGAGTAACTTCATGAAACCAGAAATATTAAAACAAAACCAAAAGACTTGGGGGAAGAATAAAATGTATCTCTTAGCAAAAAAATAAAAAATAAGAAATAAATTTTAAAAAAAGAAACTGACTTGGAAACTAGATTGAGGAAGAGAGAGAATTTGAGACTCAGACCATTTTAAAGCCATGGCCAGAAAAAAATAGCCCAGGTATCACATTTTAAGAAATCATAAAATTATCCACATCTCTTGGAATGAAGAAATAGAAATAGAATCTTCTGGTCACCTACTAAAGGAAACCTCAAAATGAAAACTTCCAGGAAGATCATAGAAGTCACAGGAAAGGAAAAATCCTTCAGTCAGAAAGAAATAATTCAAATACCAATGAGTCACAGTCAGGATTACAATGATTTAACAGGCAAAGGAGATAGCCTTATATTCAAAAATAAGTTATCTGGCAAAAACTGGGTTTATTTCTATAGGATAGAAAATGGATTATTAATGAAGTAGAAGATTCCTAATTAATTCCTGATTAAAAGACCAGAGCTGAATAGAGATTTTGAAATACAAACACAGGATTGAAATAATTAAAAGAATGAATAAGGAATTATAAACAAAGATAAACTGGTTATATTCTAGTATGGGGAGATGATAATGTGAACTCTATTATCAATAGGCATAGAAGGATTCTAATTAGAGTGTCTGGGAATGGTTCTGGTATGTTTTGAGGATCTTAAGAAAATTAATGGAAAAGGAGAGGAAAAATAATATGTGGGAGGGGGGAGGAATAAGAATTGATTCTAAAGAAAATTATCTTACATAATCCAAGTGTGCAGATAGAGGTCTATACAAACAAGGAGTAAGGGCTAATTGGAAAGTGGATGACACTTGAAGCTTACTCTCATCTAAACTGGTCAACACATAGAAATGAATATAAAAATACATTTTACTCAGATAAATGGGAGAGAAAGGAAATGGGGGACTTAAGGGGAAGATGGATTAAATGAGATGTTATCTTAAGTAAAGTAGACTCTAAAGCAGATAAATTTCAAAGAGGAACTTAAAGGATAATAACTTGTTATAAGTCTCTAAGTAAGGGAAATGGAATAGAAGCAGATGATCCCAAAACTAAGCACTCAGTCTAAATACTGAGTTCATTCCTTTCTCACCACCCTCTTCTTTTTGTTAAAGAGGGGGCAGAAAACAAAAGGAAAAATATAAGAGACTATGAATGTGAAAGGGATGAACATTCTCATAAAATGGAAGAGAAAAGCAGACTGGATTAGAAAGAAAATCCAACAATAATACTTTATTTACAAGAAATACACTTGAAACATAAAGATGCACATACAGCATAGACAATGAGCTGGAACAAAATCTGTTATCTTTCAGTTCAAATAAAAGACAGTTGCAACAATCATAAACTCAGAGAACAGCAAAAAATAGACCTAGTTAAAAAAGATAAACGTGAGATGAATGAAAAGGCCAAGATATAGGGTTTCTGGGTAATTTATTAATTAAATTAGGTGATAATAAATTGATGGTCTGTGGTTTTGTTAACCAAGACAAAACCAAGAGAAAAGGGAGATGACTAGTGCCTTTTGAACTACTACTAAGTTCTATCATCATATTTATAGCCAAATAGGTTGCTAATCCTTGTTATTAGAAGACCTAAATCACCTAGACTGTCTGCACATGCTCAGACCTCTCTGTAGCACTTCCATTACATGTCATCATACCTTCCATGTGGGGAATTGCTTCTGCTTCATTTTGTTCATGCTTATGGGGACTGAACTCAGTGGCCTTTATTGCAAAAATAAATACTAAAAATATATATCTTGTCTTTAATGAAGTCACAATTTAATGGTGACATGGAACAAACTGTATATATTAATATAACATATACAATACAAAAAGAAGGTAATCCCAGAAGGAAGACACTAGCAGTGGAGTAGAGGGAGAGACAGTAAGAAAGAACTATAGAAAATTGGGGTTTAAACTAAATATTGAAAACAGGCAGCAAATCCAAGAGATAGAGGTGAGAAGAGAAACAATTCAAGGCATGAGAGTTAGCCAGCAAAAAGGCACAATCAGAACACAGTGTTGAATCTGGAAGAAGAACAGGTTGCTAGATTATAGAATATTTGGAAGGGAAAAAGTCTAGGAAGTCTGGAAAGGTAGGAAAGAGTCAGCTTGTAAAAGGATTTAAAAGCCAAATAGGAGATATTATATTTGATCCTAGAGGTAATAAGTGCCTGGAGGGGTGTGTGTGTGTGTGGGGGGGTATAATGATCATACCTATACATTAGGAAGATCACTAGATAGTCAAATGAAGGCTATAACAGGAAAAAAAAGAAAAGAGAAACTGCAATAATACAATAAGATGGTTGTAAGTAAAAAGAAGGGGGCATGTTAAAAAGAAGTGAAGGTAGAAACTATTAAGACTTGATAAGAGGTTTGATTCATGGGGTAAATGGGTGAAGAAAATGAAACAAGCCCTGTCCTCAAAGAGCTTACCTTCTGTTTGGTGGTAAGGAGAGGGATACAACATGTATATAGGTAAATAATAACAGCTAAATTTTATATAGCACTTTAAGGTTTTCAGAATGGTTTATGTAATCTTAGTTAATCCTCACAGCAAATTTATGAGGTAAGTACCATTATTAACCCCTTTTTGTTGATGAAAAAACTGAGGCTAAGAGAAATTAAATGACTTGCCCAGGGTTACATAGCTACTTAACATGTCTGAAGGAGAAGTGGAACTCAGGTCTTCTTGATTCCAAGTATGCTTTAGTACACCACTAAGTTCTATTGATTTCAAGAGGGAAAGAGGGTACTAACATTTGCGGGATTAGAAAAGACCTCATATGGGAGAAGTTACCTGAATTGTACTTTGAAGAAAATTAATGATTTGAAATTAAAGATTAATTAAGGATCTGATGAGTAGACTAAGTTTGTTCCTGAGAGAGAACTGGAAAAAATTGAGGGACTTTAAAGAATAGTGAAAGAAGATATGTTTTATTTTCTTCTGCAAAATAAGTGAGTTGGCTTAGATCATCTCTGAGTGTCACTTCAACTCTGATGCTGAATGTTTTCAGGTCCTTGCTAGGTCTTATATTGTATATTCCAGCTCTAATATATTGTGATCTATGTTGTAATCATAGCATTGGTTTAGTGAATACAAAAGGGACCCTCAGATTTGATTAAGGAGGGAGAAGTATATTTTAAATTGAGGGACTGCTTGTGGAAAGACATGGAGGTAAGAGATGGAATATCATTTATAGGAAATAGCTAGTTCCAGTTTACTTAGAAAAGCAGTTGAAGGGAACTAATAAGAAATAAGACTAATAGATATGAGCTAGATTCTGGAAAGTTTGAAGCATAAGATTGAAAATTTTATTTATCTTAGATGCATTAAAATGCCACTAAAATTTTTTGAGTAGGAGAGTGATATGGTAATACTGTGTTCTAAATTTGTCTGTTATAAATAGGATGGATTATAGAAGGAAGAAAATAGAAGAAGGGATACAAATTAGAAGGCTATGCAATAATGCAGGTGAGAAATGATGAGAATTTGAATTAAGATGGTGGCTATGTGTATGGAGAGAAGGGGTCTGATATGAGAAATGTTGTGAAGGTAGAATTGATCAGACTTGATAACTAATTAGATATTGGTTATTGAGTTAACATATGAAGAGTTTAGGAAGATTGAGATTGCAAACCTGCGTAATTGGAAGAATGGTTTTCCCCTCAATAGAAATAGAAAATTGGGAGAATAAATAGGTATAGGGAAAATACATGGTATGATGAACTCCATTTTGGAAATGTTGTAATTAGAGATATCTATAATGCATTTAGGTGAAAATGTCTAGTAGGGAGTTGGCAAGAGAAATAGTAGAATTGGATTTAGCAGCTATTTGTAGAAAGATGATAACCAAATCCACTGGAAATAATGGATTCACCAGACACATGTGAAAAGGGAAGTGTACCTAAGATAGAGCTTTTTGGCTTAGAGTTAGAAGGTCTATAGAAGATCCAACAAGAGATTGAGAAGGAATTATAAAGACAATCAGGAGAAGTCATTGTCATGAAAACCAAAGAAGGGTAGTTTTATCCAAAATTAGATGGTGGTTTACAGTGTGAAAAGTTGGGGATAGATTAATGGCAGATTCACAAATCCACTAAAAGAGACATTTCTGATTTTAGATGCTGTCATTATTAACTTGAGTCCCTTCCTTATATAGTATTATTTTCCCCTTTGTAATTTACATGTTCTGAGTTTATACGAGAATACAAAATAATTTTGGAGGGTAGAAAAAGTTGTCATATTAAGCCTTTTTTGTGACAATTGTCTATATCACTGAAGTCATGGAATATTTTGACCTTTTAACTACTTTATTTGCTATTCTTCACTTGATGAAATCCTGGTTCAAGGGACAAACTGTTTTACATTTAGAATCTCTTGTGAGTAGAACTATACTCTTCATGGAATCATCAGGGTCCTGGGCTGTTGTTGGTGAAAGAGAAAATTGGATGAAGTAGAGCTTTAAAAGGTGATGATGAATAAGAGCAGATCAAGAAGAAAACATAATAGTATATGAGCAGACTAGGTTTGTTCCTGAGAAAGAATTGGAAGACATTGAGAGACTTTAAAGAATAGTGAAAGAAGATAATCGCTTTATTTTCTTCTTCTGCAAAATAAATGGGTTCTCTTAGATCATCTCTGAGTGTCACTTCAGCTCTGATGCCATATGTTTTCAGGTCCTTGCCAGGTCTGACATTATGTATTCCAGCTCTAATATGTTGTAATCTATGTTGTAATCATAGCATTGGTTTTGTGAATATGAGCCTTTCTGGTGGGATAAGACAGTCTTCTTATATTTTATTTCAAACTTATAGACAGTAACCGAGGATAAGTATGAGGTTTCATCTGACACAGAAGAAGCAAATATAGTTATTGCCTCATGCAAGGAACCAAAAATGCAGGTTACGATTTCTGTCACATCGCCCCTGATGCGAGAGGATACTTCCACAGACAAAGGTGAGGCATATGCTATTTCATTCATAAAAATCACACCATCTTTCCCTTAAAATTCTTTATTATGTAATTTTTCAGAATACTAAAATAATTCATAGTATTAATTGAAAGAGATGTGAAGTCATGACTCAGTTTGAAACTTATTAGCTATATGACCCTAGACAAGTCACTCAATTAGCGTCTCACTTTCCTTATCTGTAAAAAGAGGACACTAATAATATTTGTATTATTTCAGAGGATTGTTGTGAGGAAAACATCTTGTATGTCTTAGGAATCATATTTACTGTGTCCAGTGAGAGGAAGGAAATATGATGTAGTGGAAAGAACTCCTGGAGTCAGAAGATTTGAGTTTGAGTTCCAGCTGTACTATTTATTGCCTGGTTGAGTTTGGACAAGTCATTTAACCTCTTAATCTCAGTTTCCTCATCTGTAAAATGGGAATAATACTTTGTGAGAAATCAAATAGTGTTTCAATGTATTAATGGATCTATGTTCTCATGACTAAGATATTCCCTCTAGTTGTGCAGGTTGTACAAGGCCATTACATTTTTTATATTTGTAAAAAAGCACGAATATATTTATTGTATACATACTTCCAAAGGGGATAAAGGTGGTATATACAATGTACTGGAAGCCTTTTTGAAGGCTTTTGAGAATATGTTGGTACCAGTATAGCATGTGCAGGCTGCCCAAGTGCTATTGCTTGTGTGCTCTCTTGTTTGTTCTCTCTCCCTCCGTGTGTGTGCTATGTACTGTATATATTCCCATCGCTCTTTGGGTTTTGTTCTGATGCTTTTTAAAAGTTTAAAATTTTTATTGAGAAATTTTGTTTCAACACATCACATAGATCTTGAATTTCTCTCAATTGTATATACCTCACAAAATACATTCCTCTAAAACTCTGAAGTAAAATAACATAAGGATAATTTCAACTGATAGTACTTGTAACCTTATACATAGTTACCCATTTATTAAAATAAAGAACTGGTGTATACTTTATAAGTTAGTACCAATGTTGTCCAATACTTTATAATCTCAGTTTTATTTCCAATTAAAATTGCCCTTGTTTTTATAGTTATAATGACTATGTATATTTTAGTGCCTTTTTGTTCACTTTGAATGAAATTTTATCCTTTGGAGATTGTAATATTTCATAATTCACAACTATACTGGAACAACAGAAATGATGTTAAAAAAGAGCTGTTAGAGATGTGAACTGGTCCAACTATTCTGGAAAACAATTTAAAACTATGCCCCCAAATCTATTAAATTAGTCTTGCCTTTTGACCTAAAAACTGCTTACTAGAGTGATATCCCAAAGTGATCAAAGAAAAAAGGAAAGGACTCTTGTTTAAAATATTTGAGCAGCTATTTTTGTGGCAACAAAATTGGAAACTAAGATGGTATTTCATCAGTTGGATAATGGTAAATGAATGTGATAGAATGATGTTGCACTGTAAGAATTGATGAAGGGGATGCTTTCAGAGAATCTTAGGGAAGATTTATATGCTTTCATTGAAACTTAGAGAATAAGTAGAACCAGGAGGGCAATTTATAAGGTAACAATAACATTGTAAAGTTAAACAACTTTGAAAAATTTAGGAACTCTAATCAATACAATGAGTAACCATAATTCTAGAGGACTCATGATGAAACATGCTTCCTGTCTTCAGAAAGGTAGTTGATTGACTCAGAGGGCAGGTTGAGTTTTTTTTCTTTTTGGACATGGCCAATCAAGGAATTTATTTTGCTTGATTATAAATGTTTGTACTGGGTTTGTTTTTCTTGTTTTTCAATGAGAGAAATAGGAAGTAGGAAAGAGAGACTACAAACCTAAAAATAATATTTTTAAAAAATAAAAAGCAAAAAAAAAAATGCCAAATAAATTAAAGGGCAGCCTTTTGGGTTTCAGGAAATATATTTGATAAGCTATGCAATTCCTTAAAAGCAAATGAGCCTGTGACTTGTCTGCTTTCTAATTTTCAGACCCAACTTAGTGTCCATTTTTAGACTGTTCAAAAGACACATATTGATGCCTTATCAGCATCTCAACTGGATGTTCATGTAACTATATAACAATCTAGTCAATGGACTGTCTTCATTTAAGAACTTTTTCTGTCTGGATTATTAGGTTAAGTTCTGTTAAAGTATTGGAGTTTTCATTGAGGAGTCATTGATATTTGACAGCTTAATACAATCATCACAGTGATATCCTAAAATAGGAGATTCTGGAAGACCTCATTAGTTATAAGAAATCCCCCCTCCCTTTTTTTTATTCTGGGCTGAATGTTTCCCTAGACAGTAGCAGATACCTTTGGAGAGCACTTTACCTTTTTTATGCCTTTCTTGATATTATAGAGAAAAAAAAAAGTTTTATCTATTATTACATTTATGAGAAAATCCCATATGTTTTAAACATATACATGGTGGAGATACAATTTTGGAAAAGAATATATAAAGTTGAATTTTGTTTTACTAACTCAAATATTTTGTCATAAGCAGTAAGCAAAATAGGATCTTTGTGCAAAGTATTCTTTGCCCCCTCAATCATTTATGTAGTTGAGAATGAAGTCTGCTATAGCCCACCATTGCTTAAAAAAAAAAACATGTGATTCTATGTACGTTTTATATTTTCATCAAGGATACCCTGGGTACAGGCTAGACCATTCTCATAAAGATTTTATAGAAATATGAGATTGGCTTTTAAATTGTTAGTTACTAACAACCTCTTTCTGGCTTTTTTCCTATTCAGTCAACCATAAGGCTCTATGTAAAATAGGTACTATTATCTTTTGATAATATTAGAATCTCATAAAACTCTACTCTTTTTTTTTATTTTTATTTTATTTTATAATTATAACATTTTTTGACAGTACATATGCATGGGTAATTTTTTACAACATTATCCCTTGCATTTACTTCTATTCAGATTTTTTCCTTTCCTCCCCCAACCCCCTCCCCCAGATGGCAAGCAGTCTTATATATGTTAAATATATTACAGTATATTCTAGATACAATATATGTGTGTAGAACCGAATTTTTTGTTGCACAGGAAGAATTGGATTCAGAAGGTAAAAATAACAGTTTACATTCATTTCCCAGTGTTCCTTTTCTGGATGTAGCTGGTTCTGTCCATCATTAATCAATTGGAATTGGATTAGCTCTTCTCTATGTTGAAGAAATCCACTTCCATCAGCATACATCCTCGTACAGTATCATTGTTGAAGTGTATAATGATCTTCTGGTTCTGCTCGTTTCACTCAGCATCAGTTGATGTAAGTCTCTCCAAGTCTCTCTGTATTTCTCCTGTTGGTCATTTCTTATAGAACAATAATATTCCATAACATTCATATACCATAGTTTACCCAACCATTCTCCAATTGATGGACATCCATTCATCTTCCAGCTTCTAGCCACTATGAAAAGGGCTGCCACAAACATTTTGGCACATACAGGTCCCTTTCCCTTCTTTAGTAGTTCCTTGGGGTATAAGCCCAGTAGTAGTATGGCTGGGTCAAAGGGTATGCACATTTTGATAACTTTTTGGGCATAATTCCAGATTGCTCTCCAGAATGGTTGGATTCTTTCACAACTCCACCAACAATGCATCAGTGTCCCAGTTTTCCCACAGCCCCTCCAACATTCATCGTTATTTGTTCCTGTCATCTTAGCCAATCTGACAGGTGTGTAATGATACCTCAGATACCTTAATTTGCATTTCTCTGATCAATAGTGATTTGGAACACTCTTTCATATGAGTGGAAATAGTTTTAATTTCATCATCTGAATATTGTCTGTTCATATCCTTTGACCATTTATCAATTGGAGAATGGCTTGATTTCTTATAAATTAAAGTCAATTCTCTGTATATTTTGGAGATGAGGCCTTTATCAGAACCTTTAACTGTAAAATTTTTTTCCCAATTTGTTACTTCCCTTCTAATCTTGTTTGCATTAGTTTTGTTTCTGCAGAAACTTTTTAATTTGGTGTAATCAAAATGTTCTATTTTGTGATCAATAATGGTCTCTAGTTCTCCCTTGGACACAAACTCCTTCCTCCTCCACAAGTCTGAGAGGTAAACCATCCCATGTTCCTCCAATTTATTTATGATTTCATTCTTTATGCCTAAATCTTGGACCCATTTTGTTCGTATCTTAGTATGTGGTGTTAAACGTGGGTCCATGCCTAGTTTCTGCCATACTAATTTCCAGTTTTCCCAGCAGTTTTTGTCAAATAATGAATTCTTATCCCAAAATTTGGGATCTTTGGGTTTGTCAAACACTAGATTGCTATTTTTATTCACTATCTTGCCCTGTGAACCTAACCTATGCCACTGATCAACTAGTCTATTTCTTAGCCAATACCAAATGGTTTTGGTGACTGTTGCTTTATAATATAGCTTTAAATCAGGTACACTTAGACCACCTTCCTCTGACTTTTTTTTCATTAGTTCCCTTGCAATTCTCGACCTTTTATTCTTCCATATGAATTTTGTTGTTATTTTTTCTAGGTCATTAAAATAGTTTCTTGGGAGTCTGATTGGTATTGCACTAAATAAATAGATTAGTTTGGGGAGTATTGTCATCTTTATTATATTCGCTCGGCCTATCCAAGAACACTGAATGTCTTTCCAATTATTTAAATCTGACTTTATTTTTGTGGCAAGTGTTTTGTAATTTTGCTCATATAATTCCTGACTCTCCTTTGGTAGATATATTCCCAAATATTTTATACTATCGACTGTTATTTTGAATGGAATTTCTCTTTGTATCTCTTGCTGTTGGATTATGTTGGTAATGTATAAAAATCCTGAGGATTTATGTGGATTTATTTTGTATCCTGCGACTTTGCTAAAATTCTGAATTATTTCTAAAAAACTCTACTCTTATATGTGTTTAAAACACTATTTATGTGGCATAGTGAATAGACCACTGGACTTGGAATCAGGAATACCATATTTAAATCCCACTTCACACATGGATTTGAATCCTATGTGACTCTAGGCAAATTATTTAATTTCTTTGTTTCAATTTTGTCATCTGTAAAACTAGAGGATGGGATTTGATAGTGTCTAAGATTCTTCACTTCTAATACTATAACTCTTCTTCAAAATCATGATGCTACATTCTGTCAGAAAGGATTATTTCTATTGTTTCCAGTTCATGATGAAAAAGTAACCCATTTCTAAGGCTTGTACTAATGGATTGTGGTGATAGTGGCACCTGATGATTAGGTGTATGGATGTTATTTATATGATCATATATATAAGCAAAAGAATATCTATAAGTGACTGAAAACTAGGATGGGGTTTGAAACTTAGGAGTTTATATTTTTTGCCCTGAGGAAAATTTGTTATGTCAACATGTAATAATCACAGGGTCATTATAGGGATTTTAGCAATCATCTAACCTAATTACCTAAGGTGGAGAAACTGAGGCCCAGAGAAGTGATAACCTGTTTAAGATCTCATAGCTAGTAAGTAACATAATTAGATTTTGAATCTAAGCCTTCTGAATTGTATCTTCACAATGTGTGACCTTCCATAGGTATAAAGAAAAAAGCCTAGGATATTTCAAAGACTTGAGATGAAAACTCAGCAGGAAATAATGTGTTCATTTTTGTACCTTTTAATCTTGAAATATCTATGGAACATCCATTTCAAAACACCTACTATACCATTGATCATACAAGACTGGAACTTAGAAGAGCCAGGGATAACCATACAGATTTAGGAATAATTACATAGAGATGATAGTTCAATCCATGATTGATAAGATCATTGAGAGAAAGAGAGAATGTGTGTGTAAAGGCACATGGAAAGAGAAGAGGATCTAGGGCAGAGCCACTGAGTACACCATAGTTATTGAATGTGACATGTATGATGAACTAGCAAAAGAAATTGAGAAGAAATAGTTGAACATGTACTTTAAGGTGCTTTAAAGTTTGCAACAAATATAATATCATTCTGTCCTTTTAATATTATGAAATGATGCAATCATCACCCACAAAGAGAAATATATGAAGGATCTCTCCATCTATCATTCACTTGGACCATGAGCCAAAAATTTGGTCTGTTGTAGAAAATCACCTATGATGGAGTTGTGAACAGATCCAACCATTCTGGAGAGCAATTTGGAACTATGCCCAAAGGACTACAAAATTGTGTATACATTTGATTCATCAATCTCACTACTTAGGTTTATATCCCAAAAAGGTCATAAAAAGGGAAAAGGATCTACATGTGCAAAAATGTTTGTAACAGACCTTTTTTGTAATGCAAGGAACTAAAAAATGAGTATACCCATCAGTTGGGGAATGGCTGAATAAGTTATGGTGTATGAATGCTATGGAATATTATTGTTCTATAAGAAACGATCATCAGAATGATTTCAGAGAGGCCTGGAGAGACTTACATGAATTGATGCTAAGTGAAGTGAGTAGAACCAAGTAGAACATTGTATACAATGGCAACAATATTATATGATAATCAACTGTAATAGACATGACTGTATTCAATAATGAGATGATTCAGACCAATTTCAATGGACTTGTGATAAAGAGCCATCTGCATGGACTGTGGAGTATTTTCATCTTTTTGTTGTTTGCTTGCTTTTTTTCCTCTCTTTCTCATTTTTCCCCTTTTTGATTAATTTTTTGTACAGCCTGATAAATATGGAAATATGTATAGAAGAATTGGATATGTTTAACATATATTGAATTATTGTCTAGAGGAGTGGGGGGAAAAGGAGGGAGAACACAAGAGTTTTGTAAGGGTGAATGTTGAAAACTATCTTTGCATGTACTTTGAAAATTAAAATTTTTTTAAAAAGAAAAAAGAATATCACCTGTGAAAATATGCATTTCCTTTGTCCTGTCTTTATCAATGATATGCTTGATATATTTGTGGATAATTGTTTCAAACATTTATGAAGAAAAGAAGTATATGAGTCTGGGAAAATGAAAGACTGCTTTGTTTGAATAGTGATATTCATTATTTTTTTTCCATTCAACCTTCCTAAATTTGTGCTATTTTTAATTCCTTATATGATAAATTAATGAATTATTAATGAGGTAGTTACTGATATTTATTATCAAAAATTATAGAAATGCTAAAAAACATTTGTTCTATTTTCCATCTTCTTGTTGTCATACTATTTTCATCTAGGAATGTGCTATAGGCAAAATGCTTTAGTTACATCTTTTTTTTTTTTTTCCTGAGGCAATTGGGGTTAAGTGACTTGCCCAGGCTTCACACAGCTAGGATGTGTTAAGTGTCTAAGATCATATTTGAACTCAGGTCCTCCTGACTTCAGGGCTGGTGCACTATCCACTGCACCAACTAGCTGCCCTTAGTTATGTCACATTGTTGGATTGTTGTTGGATTTTTTTTTACTCCACTGGTTTTTGTTGCTTTATTAGACAACATTACTCAGAAACTTCTGCATATCTCTGAAGTGTCTTATGAATAGGTTGATGTGAGGGGTCCCTGCAAATCTGGGAATGAATGAACAAATTATGAAATATGACATAATGGAATACTATTGTACTATAAGAAAACAGGAAAAGGATTCAGGTTTCAGAAACCTAAGAAAACATGTATGAAATGAAGCAGAGTATATTGAGCAGAATTAGGACTCTAAAACTCTGTAAAAAAAAACAGCTTTGGAAAATTCTAAGAAATCTGCTAGGTGCAGTGTGATCAACCATGATTTCAGCAAAAGTATGCCTTCTCTCTCTGCAACCCTTCCCTCAGTGAAAAAGAAAGAAAATTAAGACCCCCTATTATACCTAACATGTTTAGTCAAAGAAAACAAATTTCTTCATTACCATTCCTCTGGAATCATGGTTTATCATTATATTGTTAAAAGTTCCCAAATCTTTCAGAGCTTGCTTATGTTTACAGTATTGTTGTCATTGTATAAATTCTTCTCTTGGTTCTGCTCTACATTGCCTCATATGAATTTTCCAAATTTCTCTTAGCCCAACTCCTTCATCATTTCTTGCAGAACAATAATATTCTCTCATATTTGTACACTGTAACTTACTTAGCCATTCCCCCAATTGATGAGTACCACTGCAGTTTCCAATTCCTCTTAACAATTCTTTCTTCCAAAGCTCTCCTTTCTTTTTTCTTTTTTCTTCTATTTTTTCTTCTTTTTTCTTATTTTATTTATAAAAATTTTTTAGCTTAAAAAAATTCTTACATCATCTCAGGAATTCTAGTTGAATTTCCCAAACTATGTTTTACTTTGTGTTTTGGGGTCACTCTCTTCTAATGGATTTGTATCTTGGGCAGTTTTGTCACTATAAAAATTCTTTATTGTGAGACTCTTTTTGTTTGATCATACTCTCAGTGTCCTTCCTGACTTTGGGCTTCATGTTAGAGTTGGTCTGTATTCATTTCTGGAGGAAATGTCTGGGCTGGTTCTGCTACTGCTTTTGGTGGGTATTGAGCATTATGTTATTTCAATTGTTGTATACAGCTTAGGCTGGGACTTGAAAGCTTTTATTGCTCTCACAGTTCTAAGATCTAGGGCATAGTCCAATTGAGATCTCCCCTTCTCTGATATATGCAAATTCCTGTTGTGGATTTAGGTTTGAGTAATAGGCCTTCCTTGCTTGGAGTTTCAGTAAATTACTGCTAGCCTCCCATACTATCAACCAACTGGCAAGGTTTGTTGTTTTACAATTATAGAATGGGGCATTTCCTTTTGGGCTGGATTCTTTCCCTGGTTATTCCCCTTACTGTTACAGACCAAGTTATAGGTTAGAACTGAAATTCCATTCTGTTTCTGGAGTCACAGCCACATAGTTGCAGTCTGTCTCTGAGCTTGTTTCTTATACACAGCCTACTGATCACAACTACTTCTCATTATGAAAGGCCACCCCCAAGCAGAAGTTCCCATTTCAGTCTGCACTGGATCTATGGCTCAGAAATGGACAATGAGTGGCAGAATTGGTAACTTGAACTTATTACTTTGCACTGCACATGTTTAAGCCCCTCTATTATATGTATTAATATGGCAAAAAAAGGGAAAATGTAGGATGTTGAAGGGGATGTAGGAAAACAGGAATACCATTGTTGGTGGAGTTGTGAACTGATCCAACCATTCTGGAGAACAATTTTAAACTATGCCTAAAAGATTATAAAACTGTATATACCACTGTTAAGTCTATAATCCAAGATATCCAATAAAAGGCAAAAGGACCTTTTTGTACAAAAATATTTGTAGCAGAAGATGGTGGAGAAGATACACGCGACTATGTAAGCTCCTTTCTTCCCTCACAACCAACTAGATTTAATCAGCCTCAGAAATAGCGTTGGACTGATAGAATCCACAAGGACTGGAAGCACGACTTACCAGCTGAAGAGAATCTGGAGTTTCAGCAGGAAAGGTCAGCTCCCAGGGGAGGAAGAAGAGAGGCCAGTGCAGACGGTGGGGTAGTGGCACACTGCGCCAGTCGCGCTGGAGAGGGCTCTGGGATCAGAGAATCCACTGAGATAAAAGAATCTGGCACAGGCTGTTAGCTCTTCTCTGCTTATAAAACAGCAGTTCAGAAGAGAAATATAAGCCACTTTAAAATTTAAAACCAGATTGGATCTTCTGGGATCCGGGGGGTGACTCAGCAGATCTCGGCACTGGTGGGTGTGGCCGACATAGGCAACCCAGGCTTTTACCTCGGGGTAGTTAAGAGATTGAAGAGTGGGCGGGGTGGTAACTCATAGTGCCTGGCTCGGCTGGAGGGGGTGGAACGGAAGTCCTAGAGAAGCGGAACCTTTGAACTAGGGACCGCGATTTCTGGCAGACACTTCCAGTTTGAGCGCAGGGGCTTTTCACATCACCTGCTGCAGACATCCACGTCCCGTCCCACCGGGACGCATAGGCTAGACTTTGAGTTGCCTTTACTGTTCAGTCTCGAACCTCAGGGAAGCCGCTAAAACACAGTGCCCTCAAAGCACAGCAGTGCTGATCACCTCTGAGGCACTTCCAGGGAGGGGGTGGGGAACTCTCTCCCAGAGCTCTCTCTTAGCTCAGGCGCAGGGGCCGCTGCATCCATCCAGTCTGGGAGGAAGCTGGTAAAGAAATAAATAAATAATTTCCTACCCCAGGGACAGACCCCAAAAGATTTTTTAAGTATGAGCAAGAAGCCCCAAAAAACCATAGATTCCTTCTACACAGAGAAAGAGCGGGTATCCAACCCCAAGGAAGTTAACAGCAGAGAGTCAGCAGATAACAACCTAAAGGGGAACGATTCCTGCCCCCCATCACATAACTCTCTTCATGAAGAGACTATTAAAAAGTTAAGAGAGTTTGGAGAAAAATGGGGAAAGGAAAGAGAAGCTATGATAGAGAATAACAACGTTCTGAAATTGGAGTTGGAAAAAATAAAGAATTCACAGGAGATGCAGGGAAACAAAATTAATGAATTGGAAAAGGTAAAAAAATCACAGGAAAGTAGGATTTCTGAATTGGAGAAGATAAAAAAGTCTCAAGAAAATAGGATTTCTGAATTGGAAAAAGAAAATAATTCTCAAAAAAAAATTTAGGGAAATGGAAAAAAATTCAATAGAGCAAAATAACTCATTTAAAAATGAAATTGGGCATTTACAAAAAGAACTAAAAACTGTGAATGAAGAAAATAACTCCTTAAAAGTCAGGATGGAACAAATAGAAATGAATGACTCACAGAGAACCCAAGAATCAGTCAAACAAAACAAAAAAAAAATGAGAAGCTGGAGAACAACGTCAAATACTTACTGGGAAAATCTATAGACCTGGAAAATAGATCTAGGAGAGATAATCTGCGGATCATTGGACTTCCCAAAAACTATGACCAAAAAAGGAGCCTAGATTGTATTTTACAGGAAATTATCAAAGAGAACTGTCCAGAGATAATAGAAACAGAGGGGAAAGTAGATGTGAAAGAATTCATCGAACTCCTTCTGAAATAGACCCTAAAAAAAAGAACACCACGGAATATTGTGGCTAAGCTGCAGAATTACCACACAAAGGAGAAAATCCTGAAAGCAGCTAGAAAAAAACAATTTAAATACCAAGATGCCACAATAAGGGTCACACAAGATCTGGCTGCCTCCACATTAAAAGATAGAAGGGCCTGGAACCTGATATTCCGAAAGGCAAAAGATCAAGGATTGCAACCAAGAATAAACTACCCAGCTAAGTTTAGCATCTTTTTCCATGGAAGAAGATGGTCATTCAATGAAATAGAGGAATTCCATATGTTTCTAAGAAAAAAACCAGACTTAAACAAAAAATTTGATCTACATCCACAAGACTGAAGAGAAACAGAAAAAGGTACACAGAACCCTTGAGAACTATATCTCTGTTGTGGGTATATAGAAAGTACGCATGGATAATTTGATTTTACTGATATAAAAGAAAAAAAAGGAGGGGGTGTAGTAAAGGGAAGGGGGTAGTATCAGAAAAAGGGGAGGGAGTGATAAAAAGAGGGAAACTACATCCCAGGAAGAGGCATAGAAAATACACCATATCTGAGGGAATTTAGAGAGGGGGAGAATCATTGTGTAAATCTTACTCTCATCAGAAGAGGCTCAAAGAGTAAATAATTGTCATATTTGTTTTTCAGAGAATTCTCTCTCACCTCATTAAAAGGGGGGAAAGGAAAAGGGAAAAGGAAAAGGAGAATAAGGGAAGGGACGTGGAGGGAGGGGGGAGGGATACTAAAAAAAAAAGGGAGGGCTGCGCGTCACAAGGGGGGTCTATAAATTGAATATTGGGGAAGGGGTTCAGGGGGGTCAAGGGAAAAAGCATAATCTGGGGATAATATGATGGCAGGAAATACAGAATTAGTAATTTTAACTGTAAATGTGAATGGGATGAACGCTCCCATCAAACGGAGACGGATAGCAGACTGGATCAAAAATCAGAACCCTACAATATGTTGTTACAGGAAACACACTTAAAGCAGGGAGATACATATAGAGTAAAGGTAAAAGGTTGGAGCAGAATCTATTATGCTTCAGGTAAAGCCAAAAAAGCAGGGGTAGCTATCCTTATCTCAGATCAAGCAAAAGCAGAAGTTGATCTAATTAAAAGAGATAAGGAAGGAAACTATATCCTGCTGAAAGGTAGCATAAATACTGAAGCCATATCGATACTAAACATATATGCACCAAGTGGTATAGCATCTAACTTTCTAAAGGAAAAATTAAGAGAGTTGCAAGAAGAAATAGACAGTAAAACTATAATAGTGGGAGATCTCAACCTTGCACTCTCAGATTTAGACAAATCAAACCACAAAACAAACAAGAAAGAAATTTAAAAAGTAAATAGAACATTAGAAAAACTAGGTATGATAGACCTTTGAAGAAAACTGAATGGCAATAGAAAGGAATATACTTTCTTCTCAGCAGTTCATGGATCCTATACAAAAATTGACCACATATTAGGACATAAAGATCTCAAAATTAAATGTAGGAAGGCAGAAATAATAAATGCCTTCTTCTCAGACCACAATGCAATAAAAGTTATATTCAGTAAAAAGTTAGGGATAAATAGACCAAAAAGTAATTGGAAACTGAATAATCTCATCTTAAAGAGTGACTGGGTGAAAGAGCAAATTATAGAAACAATAATTTCACCCAAGATAATGACAATGATGAGACATCATACCAAAATCTGTGGGATGCAGCTAAAGCAGTAATAAGGGGAAATTTTATATCTTTAGAGACTTATTTGAAGAAAATAGAGAAAGAGAAGATTAACGAATTGGGCTTGCAACTTAAAAGGCTAGAAAAAGACCAAATTAAAAACCCCCAACCAAAAATTAAACTTGAAATAAAAAAATTAAAAGGAAAAATCAATAATATTGAAAGTAAAAAAACTATTGAATTAATAAATAAAACCAAGAGTTGGTTTTATGAAAAAGCCAATAAAATAGATAAACCTTTGGTAAATCTGATCAGAAAAAAGAAAGAGGAAAATCAAATTGTTAGTCTTACAAATGAAAAGGGGGATCTTTCCACCAATGAAGAGGAAATTAGAGAAATAATGAGTTACTTTGCCCAACTTTATGCCAATAAATTTGATAACTTAAGTGAAATGGATGACTTCCTCCAAAAATATAGGCTTCCTAGATTAACAGAGGAGGAAATAAATTGCTTAACTAGTCCCATTTCAGAAAAAGAAATAGAACAAGCTATTAATCAACTCCCCAGGAAAAAATCCCC
Source organism: Sminthopsis crassicaudata (assembly GCF_048593235.1). NCBI lineage: Eukaryota > Metazoa > Chordata > Mammalia > Dasyuromorphia > Dasyuridae > Sminthopsis > Sminthopsis crassicaudata. The sequence goes on along the minus strand of NC_133617.1, from coordinate 64,516,142 downwards.
TGGACCAGATGGATTTACATGTGAATTCTACCAAACATTTAAAGAACAATTAGCCCCAATGCTATATAAACTATTTGAAAAAATAGGGAATGAAGGAGTCCTACCAAACTCCTTTTATGACACAGACATGGTACTGATACCTAAACCAGGTCGATCGAAAACTGAGAAAGAAAATTATAGACCATCTTCCAGAGGAGGCCATCCCTGGTCTCATGAGCTATAAAGTACCTTCTCCTTTGAGATTTACCTTCAGGAAAGGGACCTGTATGTGCCAAAATGTTTGTGGCAGCCCTTTTCGTAGTGGCTAGAAACTGGAAGATGAATGGATGTCCATCAGTTGGAGAATGGTTGGGTAAATTATGGTATATGAAGGTTATGGAATATTATTGCTCTGTAAGAAATGACCAGCAGAAGGAATACAGAGAGGCCTGGAGAGACTTACATGAACTGATGCTGAGTGAAATGAGCAGAACCAGGAGATCATTATACACTTCAACAACAATACTGTACGAAGACATATTCTGATTGAAGTGGATACCTTCAACATAAAGAAGATCCAATTCATTTCCAGTTGATCAATGATGGACAGAAATAACTACACCCAGAGAAGGAACACTGGGAAGTGAATGTAAATTGTTAGCACTACTGTCTATCTATCCAGGTTACTTATACATTCGGAATCTAATAATTAATGTGCAACAAGAAAATGGTATTTACACACATATATTGTATCTAGGTTATACTATAACACATTTAATATGTATGGGATTGCCTGTCATCTAGGGGAGGGAGTACTGGGAGGGAGGGAAAAATTTGGAAAAATGAATTCAAGGGATAATGTTGTAAAAAAATATTCATGCATATGTACTGTCAAAAATTATAATTATAAAATTAATAATAAAAAAAGAGATTTAAAAAAAAAAAAAGAAAATTATAGACCAATTTCCTTAATGAATATTGATGCTAAAATCTTAAGTAAGATATTAGCAAATAGACTTCACAAAATCATCCCCAGGATAATACACTATGACCAAGTGGGATTTATACCAGGAATGCAGGGCTGGTTTAATATTAGGAAAACTATTAGTATAGTTGACCATATTAATAATCAAATTAATAAAAACCATATGATCATCTCAATAGATGCAGAAAAAGCATTTGATAAAATCCAACATCCATTCCTACTAAAAACTCTTGAGAGTATAGGAATAAATGGATTATTCCTTAGAATAATCAGGAGCATATATTTAAGACCGTCAGTAAGCATAATATGCAATAGAAATAAACTGCAACCTTTCCCAGTAAGATCAGGAGTGAAACAAGGTTGCCCACTATCACCATTACTATTCAATATAGTACTAGAAACTCTAGCCTCGGCAATAAGAGCCGAGAAAGAGATTCAAGGAATTAGAGTAGGAAATGAGGAAATCAAACTATCACTCTTTGCAGATGACATGATGGTATACTTAGAGAACCCCAAAGACTCTGCTAAAAAGCTATTAGAAATAATTCAGAACTTTAGCAAAGTGGCAGGATACAAAATAAATCCACATAAATCCTCAGCATTCTTATATATCACCAACAAAATGCAACAGCAAGAGATACAAAGAGAAATTCCATTCCAAACAAATGTTGAGAGTATAAAGTATTTGGGAATCCATCTACCAAAGAATAGTCAGGAATTATATGAGAAAAATTACAAAACACTTGCCACAAAAATAAAGTCAGATTTAAATAATTGGAAAGACATTCAGTGTTCTTGGATAGGCCGAGCGAATATAATAAAGATGACAATACTCCCCAAACTAATCTATTTATTTAGTGCTATACCAATCAGACTCCCAAGAAACTATTTTAATGACCTAGAAAAAATAACAACAAAATTCATATGGAAGAATAAAAGGTCGAGAATTGCAAGGGAACTAATGAAAAAAAAAAAGTCAGAGGAGGGTGGTCTAAGTGTACCTGATCTAAAGCTATATTATATAGCAGCAGTCACCAAAACCATTTGGTACTGGCTAAGAAATAGAACGGTAGATCAGTGGAACAGATTAGATACAAAGGACAAAAAAGGGTACATCTATAGCAATCTAATCTTTGACAAAACCAAAGATACCAACACTAGGGACAAAAATTCATTATTCGGAAGAAACTGTTGGGAAAACTGGAAATTAGTATGGCAGAAATTAGATATGGATCCACACTTAACACCATATACCAAGATAAGATCAAAATGGGTCCATGATTTAGGCATAAAGAATGAGATCATAAATAGATTAGAGGAACAGAGAATAGTCTACCTATCAGACCTGTGGAGGAGGAAGGACTTTATGACCAGAGGAGAATTAGAGATCATCATCACAAAATAGAAGATTTTGATTACATCATACTAAAAAGTTTATGTACAAACAATACTAATGCAAACAAGATTAGAAGGGAAGTAACAAATTGGGAAAATATTTTTAAAAGTAAAGGTTCTGACAAAGGTCTCATTTCCAAAATATATAGAGAACTGACCCTGATTTATAGGAAACCAAACCATTCTCCAATTGATAAATGGTCAAAGGATATGAACAGACAATTCTCAGATGATGAAAGTGAAACTATTTCCACTCATATGAAAGAGTGTTCCAAATCACTACTGATCAGAGAAATTCAAATTAAGACAACTCTGAGATACCACTACACACCTGTCAGATTGGCTAAGATGACAGGAACAAATAATGATGAATGTTGGAGGGGATGTGGGAAAACTGGGACACTGATACATTGTTGGTGGAGTTGTGAAAGAATCCAGCCATTCTGGAGAGCAATTTGGAACTACGCCCAAAAAGTTGTCAAACTGTGCATACCCTTTGACCCAGCATTGCTGTTATTGGGATTATATCCCAAAGATTAGCTAAAGAGGGGAAAGGGACCTGTGTGTGCCAAAATGTTTGTGGCAGCTCTTTTTGTTGTAGCTAGAAACTGGAAGTTGAATGGATGTCCATCAATTGGAGAATGGTTGGGTAAATTGTGGTATATGAAGGTTATGGAATATTATTGCTCTGTAAGAAATGACCAGCAGGAGGAATACAGAGAGGCTTGGAGAGACTTAAATCAACTGTTGCTGAGTGAAATGAGCAGAACCAGAAGATCACTATACACTTCAACAACCATACTGTATGAGGATGTATTCTGATGGAAGTGGAAATCTTCAACATAAAGAAGATCCAACTCACTTCCAGTTGATCAATGATGGACAGAAATAACCATACCCAGAGAAGGAACACTGGGAAGCGAATGTAAATTGTTAGCACTACTGTCTATCTACCCAGGTTACTTATACCTTCGGAAGCTAATAATTAATGTGCAACAAGAAAATGGTATTTACACACATATATTGTATCTAGGTTATATTGTAACACATGTAAAATGTATGGGATTACCTGCCATCAGGGGGAGGGAGTGGAGGGAGGGAGGGGATAATTTGGAAAAATGAATTTAAAAAATTGTCTTTATATGTAATTAGAAAAAAATAAAGTGATTGTCTCAAAAAAATATTTGTAGCACCTCTTTTTGTGGTATCTAAGAATTGGAAATCAAAGGGATGCCCATCATTTGGGGAGTGACTAAACAAACATGATTGTAATGGAATATTATTGTGCTATAATAAATGACTAGCAGGGCAATTTCAGAAAAATCTGGAAAGATCTGGATAGAGAACTGATACTGATTGAATTTAGACTGAATCAGCATGCTATTTTTCACATCCTTTCATTTTTTCTTAATTTGAGTCTTTTTTTACAAAATGACTACAATGGAAATGTATCTCAAAGAGAGAGCAAGTGAAGAAGTGAGGAGGGATAGAATTTCAAAACTTTAAATAATATGCTTAAAAATGGGAAAAAATAAATTTACCCATTCTCATCCATTTAAGTTCACTGACATCCAACATATTGATGTTTAATCTTTCCATCTCTTGTTTGACCACATCCAGGTGCTTTGGTTCATATTCTAGGTTCTCAATTCTACGTTCCTATGCAATATTAATTTTTATAACATCACACTTTTCTTTTGTCACCAGTTGCTACTTGGAATTGTCTCCCACTCTTCCCTAGTAGTGTGTTGAACACCTTCTGACCCAAGGGGCTCATCTTCTGATGTTATATCTTTTATCATTTTAATACTATCCATGAGGTTTTCTTGGTAAAGACACTGGAGTGCGTTGTCATTTCCTTCTCTAGTGTATAACCTTTTGTCAGAATTCTCCACTATGACCTGTCTATCTTGGGTAACCTTGCACAGGATGGTTTGTAGTTTCATTGAGCTAGACAAGCCTCTCTGACATGACAAGGCAGTGATCCAGAAGAAGTTATAGTGAAGTTATCAAATATCAAAGTGTACTTTGATTTAGTTTTGAGAAACTTGTCCAATTCTTTGTAGTATTCCTCTTCATTCTCTTAGGACAGATGCTAGTTGATAAATTACTATTATCTTCATGATGATCTTAAATGAATAAATGAAAAATCTTTTAGTATGTGTTTATTATATATCAGGGATACAGTGTGGAGATGCAAATAGAAAAGTGAGTTGGATTCTTGCTTGTAATTTTTTTTAATTGGAAGAGACAGTACATGTAGGAGAGTTCAAAGGATTAGAGGCAATGTTAAGAGGTTGAATAGCGTTAGGGCAGGTGGTAAGGCCCAGGAGCTGGAGGATGTTATAGAAGGACAAATGTAAAGCCTTGTAGTCTTCCATCTTACCAGAGGGATTGTAGTTGTAGATCCAACCTTGTCCAAGTAGGATGAGCAGCATTGCCCATCCTTCAATGTGGGATGTGAAAGGGTAGAGATTGTGAGGTGTGTGACCCATGTCTATTGGGAAGAGTAGAGGGAGGAGAGTAGCCCTGAAGGCTGCAGTATGGCAGCCTTTGTGGGTTTCTTCCCATAGGAATGGGGTTGAGAAATCAGAATTTACCCCTTCCCTCACTCAGGACAAAAAAAGGAAAAAGGAAGCATTGCCCAAAAGATTTGTGGAAAGAGCTTCCCACAACATTAGCACTTCTATGTTTTCTGGCACCCATTGGGAAATAAAGATTGTTTGGGATGAGGAATGGTTCCTAATGGTATTTTCTTATGTTTGTCATAAACACTTTAAACAAGTTGAGCAAGAAGCCTTTCGTGACATGATTTTTATTATTGCCTTTAAGTTCACAATGAGACCAATTCTGTCAACCTTATTATGGGTTTCTCCAACTTAGTTGTAACTTCCTTTTGGTTTCTGGTTTCCATTTTTTAAAGGATATTAATAGTAATATGGTTCAGTTCTAATAATATATTGATTGGACAAAAGTCTCATTTACAGTAGTAAGAGTTAAGTTAATATTTATTTACAGTCTTAAATTATCCACTTTCTGCTTCATCATTTTCATCCTGGATCCAAAACAGGGTAAACCATTCTGATGCCTGGTTTCAAATTTTTTTTTGTTTTAATAGGTGACATTTTTAGTAGCAAAATTCTTTTCCTTTCTTTCCTAATTCTGATAAGCTATATAGATGTTAGAATTTCTTTCAGCAGAATTCAGGTGTCATCAAAATATTTGAAGACCTGGAAGCAAAATAGGTACTTATGCCTTGGGGAATGATTAGACATGAACTTAGTGGAATCTTATCACTCCAGAAAAAGTGATGAATATGAAGAATAAAGAAGCATGAGAAGACTTAGGTGAACTGATGCTTAACAAAGTGATCAAAACCAAGAAAAAATATACACAGTGGATTACATCCATGTAAATGAAAAAAAGTAGCACTGTGTAATTATAATGACTGAGTCTGATCCCTAAATAGAGATGGGAAACTGCACTTTCCTTGTTTTTAGTAGTGTGGACCAAAGATGTGGAACATTCTTGCCAGACTTGTTTGCTATGCCTATTAGTTTTGCTGAATTGCTTCTCCCACTCTTTTAAAAAAATTTTCGTTATAAGGGATGGCTTCCTAGGAATGGACTAAAGTAGGGATATATTTGGAAATGAATGTGATTTAAAGACAAAAGATATCAATACATTTTTAAGCCCTCAATAGAAGTTAATTTGAGATTACCCAGTCAGTGCCTTAAAGGTGACATGGAAAAAGTCCATCAGTAGTAATGAAGACCTGGATTTAAATCCTTCCTCTTTAACTTCATAGCTTTGTGATCATGAACAGGTCATTTAATTTTTCTGAACCTCTCACCTATAAAATAAGAATAATGATTTCCTGTACCAAAATAAAAAAGCTGCATGAGTAGTAGGTAGAAAGCTGGCCTTGAAAATATGAAGACTTGGGTTCAAATCTTGCCTCTGTCATATATTAGCTCTGTAACCCTGGCATTATTCTCCAGATGAGTCAAACTTGAGCCCCCAAAACTCCCAAGTACTACCAAAATAGATTAAAACATAATTGAAAAGTGTTTAATATAATAACTAAAAAATATAATAAAACAATGTTCATTTGTAGTTTTCTAAATCAATATGCTACCGCAGGGATTTGTTTCTATTTGAATTAGACATCACTGGTAGACAACTCTCTAAGACCAAGTTGCATAAATGGTGCTAATTTGCCTTGGTAAAGTTTCCTCCCCCAGAATTCCCTCTTTCAATGAAGCCATAGGTCTGGTCCCTTTACCAGCCACTTTCCCTAACAACAAGAGTTCTTGTTATGCCCAAATGAGATGATTATCGTAAAGTATTTTATGAGTTGTAAACAATTTCACAAATGTCATTTTTTTGATGGATTGTTGGTTTGGTATTTTAATACCATTGGGTATTATTTCCTGTGAAACCAAATATTAAAAAAATGTTCAGCATTTTGTCCAGCAAACAGTTCTTGTGAGCTAGTAAGACAGTATAGATATTTGGATTGGAAAAAAAATATTAGAACCACTTATTTAGAATATTTGGATTACTAAGTTTGGATGTATTTGGATGAAATTTACATTTGTACTATTTATTCTGTTCCTAACACCTTTGCCCCTAAAAAGGAGGTATCTAAAATGATTAACCTTGTAATTTAAGAAACTATTTAGTCACAAAACAGTAAAGACTAATGGACAAGAAAACCACTGGTACCTGCATTTACAAATGCAAGTGTATATTACAAATGATTTTTTGCTATTCTATTACACTAATAGAGTCTATATTGTAAATAGCTAAGTGTAATGAGACTATATTTCCTCAAATTTGTTTTAGCTCAGACTGAGCCCCACTAATCTTTTCTGGGTTAGAGAGGTTTTATTGTTGTGCCCTTGTCTAGAATGTTCTCCCTACACTTTCCTATCTATTAGACTTCCTAGTTTCCTCAGAAGAGTGTCAACTCTTAATAAGAAACTTTTCTTGATCTCTTTGGCTAAGTCTCCCTTTCTCCTCAAAATATTTTGTATTTCATTATTTGTATTATGTATTTTTTATCTCCCATCCTCTCCTCAATACCACTTAAGCAGCTTTTTGAGGGCAGGATCATTTTGTTTGTTTCAGATCTTTTCCATTTTTTGCCAGGTTATCATGTGTAAAATAAGTGCATTGAGTCTCTGAGGTTTCTTCTAATTCTAGGTCAATGATCTTGATTCGGTGCTAGTGGTAGTGAAGAGATGTGAGAATTGAGGTGGGGAATCTCCTCTGGTCTGCACAGGTCCATTGTGAAAGAATTTGCAAACCTGAAAAGTCTGAATGGCAGAAAAGGGAAGTTAATTGTTCACTAAGAAGAAGGCTTTCTTAGTGAACAAAATTCCTAATGAAGAATTTGGCAAAGGTGTGTTAACAGACCCCTGGTTATATGGGCAAAATATTGGCCTGGGGCTGGGAGCTGTCTGGACTAATCAATAAAGGACCATCAGACAGAAATCTCCAATTGAATAAAATCGAAGGCTTTTCCCAGAGTCCGGGAACCCCCTGAAAAGGATCGGGACCACCCCCAAAAGATTTCAGTTTCAATGGAGGGTGATTTGACCAAGATCTCCAATTGAATGAAGCCACTTAACTTGGGAAGGGCTTGCCTGGGAAGGGAAACTTTTCTCAGGGGAGATCCTGAGACCCCAATCTTGCTTCTTTTACAGATTAAAGGGGACACTGTTTCAGGGTTCACCCCCATCAATCTTAAGTGTTGAGTCTGGCTATGTAACAATGTCTGACCCTGAAATGACTTCCACACCCATGACTAGTCATTTCTTATATGTTAAAATGTTTAATCTCTTGTGATATTTAATGCTTACCATATCTATATCCTCCCAGCTCTCTTCTCAAAGAAAATGTTTATAGGACTTGGGTCAATTTTGGTCACTCTTTTTTCTTACCAGAGTCAGAAATAGAAGATGAACTGTTCAGGAATGAGGTCTCATGTTTTTGTTTTTTTGTTTTTATTTGTTGCCATGGCCAAAGAATTCATCTTTGATTGCCAGCCTATTTAGTGATGAGCTTCTTTGAATTTTACCAAGCAGATACTACTAGCAAAACAGATATAGTCTTTTTCTGACTCTATTTAGAGCCTTTCTGTCATGCTGCAAGTCTGTGTGCCAATCTGTATAACCTTCAAGAACACAAGGTTACTTCCATACCATATTGAGTCATTTTCATAAGATTTTAATGCTTTATGGATTATTAACTTGAGGTCTAAGCTAAAGAAGTCCAGCATAAGTTTGTGATAAAGATGGAAATTATCACTGTTCTTCCAAAAAAAAAATCTGTCTGCTAATACATGATTTTGTTTTTGTTTTTCTTTTGTGAAAAACAGAAGAGTCTCGGCCTGATCCTATAGATGTCTTGAGTCAACAAAAATGTCTGGAGTCATTGGCTGCTCTTCGCCATGCCAAGTGGTTCCAGGTAAATGTTTTCTAAGTAGCTGTGAATAATGAATAGGTTAATTCACAACTTTTATTTCTGCTTGAAAGAAGAAAGAAAAGGGAGGAAGGTGATAGTCTTGCTGTCCTGTTGGACAGGTAAGTTCCCTGCTGCAATTATTTGGAAGAGTGATTAGACTTGTCTGAGCTTCAAAACAAGGATTATTAAGATGAAATTATATGAAGGCATATTTTGTCTCATTGTATTAATGTCATTCTAACAAAATTAGCTGGACACTTTCTTTAAAAAATAGAATGAACTCCCACTTAGGAATAATGGATTCCCTTGCCCTTGGGCTCTTCAAGTAGTATCTGAGTAATGCACTTGGAAGGGCTACTATAGAAGTGTTCCAGCTCAATTTTGATTCAGGCTTGGTGGACCTATTTTACCTTCATTTATCATCTCTGGGTCTAAGTTTTTTCATTTGTAAAAGGAAAAGGTTTGGACTCAAAGACTTTCAGTGTCCCTTTGATCAATGAAATTCTTTGTTGGTGGTGGTGCAGTGTTCAGAGAGCTGGCCTGGAGTCAGAAAGATTTCTCTCCCTGGACTCAGATCCAACCTCAGACACTCACTAGCTGGGTGACCCTGGGCAAGTCACTCTACTTGTTTGCTTTGGTTTTCTCTTTTGTAAAATGAGCTGGAGAAGGAAATGGCGATCCATTTTACTATCTTCACCAAGAAAACTCCACATGGGATCATAAAGAGCCACACATGACTGAAAAGACTAATATTCCTTTCATTTCTGAAATTCTATGGTAGCTTCTAGCAGTATGGCCATTAGGAATTCAGAAATGCCTATTTTTAACACTATGCATTGATTTAAATTTATCATACAGTCTTAAACATTAAGAAATAAGTCTTATTTCTATAAATGTACCACTAGAGATCTCCTTTTTAGGAGGATAGTGTACTATTGTCTGACCTAAGAGCACAGACAAGGAATCAAGAAAGCAGAGTTTGTGTTCTGGCCTTTCTTCTTAATAGCCTTGTGATCTGGGGAAAGTCACTTCACTTCTATAAGGCTGTTTTTTTCTCCTTGGTAGACAGAGGTAGTTGGGTTAGAAATACTTTTAATGTTTCTTCGAAATCTAACAGGCAATGAACCATTGAGCAAATGATTTACTTAACATTAATACAATGATCCAAAATGTGTCTTCATATAATTTCATCTTAATAAATACATCTCTCTTAGCCTTGGTTTCCTTATCAGAGAATGTGGTAAGAATTGTGTGAGGTACATGTGAAAGGGCTTTTCACAATGAAGGATCATCCATAACATATCATCAGTCCATCAACAAGTATTCCTTAAGCTTTGTGCTAGATATTATACAGTATGAAGTGAACCTAGAGCTAGTTTTGGAGTCAGAAGGATCCTAGAAGGTGGGGTAGGTTCGGCTTTCAGTCCACTTGTAAAACAGTTTAGTTTAATGTTTGGAGTACTGGATTGGAATCAGGGAGACCTGAGACACATCCTTCGTCATTTACTACTTTATTACCTCTATAACTCTGGGTAAGACATTTAACCTCTTAGCCTCAATCTTTTCATTTGTAAAATGATAATAATAATAGCAACTTCAGGGTTAATGTGAGAATCAAATGAAATAATACCAAAAAGTGCTTTTGCGGAGTTTAAGCATGAGTGATACTGATGATGGTAGTGGTGGTGGTGATGGATTGGGCTTCTTGATAGTCACTTTCTGTGTCTTAAGAAACTAAGACTATAAGTTGCAAAGCAGATGCTGATATGTTCTGGGAAAAGAAGTTTTCTTAATGAGAACTCATTATACCAATGAAATCACAGATCTGGTCCAGAGGTTCTGTTCTAACAGATGTTTAGGACTGCTTTTCAGAGGCTCTTTTTTCATGCACATTAAAGTTTAACAAATGGGAAGTTTCTTATAAGATCATTTAGGAAATGTTTTCTTTTATGGGTTTGTTTTCTATAAGCAAACATTATTGTTTCTTTCCCCAAAGGCCAGAGCTAATGGTCTGCAGTCATGTGTGATTGTTATCAGGGTTCTTCGAGATCTGTGTCAGCGTGTGCCAACATGGGGGGCCCTATCAGACTGGGTAAGGAAATTAAAACTGAAATTCATTTTAAATTCTGTTGTCATTCTAAAGTTAATTTATTCCACTGACAAGAACTCCCCAATATCAGCATAAGAGTCTAGATTTCTATTGGAACAGAAATTTTCTTCTTACTTTTTACTTCAAGTAAATATTATTGTGTCTTTATCAGTTTCTTTATGTTTTTTCTTGTTATTTTGCTCTCTCTTTACCTCTAGGGTGCTTTTAAAAACATGGCTGTGTCTGCCTTAGTATTTCTATATTTCTTAGACCAAGCTAGTAACCAACTTCCTAAGAAAAAGTCCCCAGGACCAGATGGATTTACATGTGAATTCTACCAAACATTTAAAGAACAACTAACTCCAATGCTATGTAAACTATGTGAAAAAATAGGGATTGAAGGAGTCCTACCAAATTCCTTCTATGACACAGACATGGTACTGATACCTAAACCAGGTAGATCGAAAACTGAGAAAGAAAACTATAGACCAATTTCCTTAATGAATATAGATGCTAAAATTTTAAATAAGATATTAGCAAATAGACTTCAGAAAATCATCCCCAGGATAATACACTATGACCAAGTGGGATTTATACCAGGAATGCAGGGCTGGTTTAATATTAGGAAAACTATTAGTATAGTTGACCATATTAATAATCAAATTAATAAAAACCATATGATCATCTCAATAGATGCAGAAAAAGCATTTGATAAAATCCAACATCCATTCCTACTAAAAACGCTTGAGAGTATAGGAATAAATGGACTATTCCTTAAAATAATAAGGAGCATATATTTTAAACCTTCAGTAAACATCATATGTAATGGCGATAAACTAGAACCTTTCCCTATAAGATCAGGAGTGAAACAAGGTTGTCCACTATCACCATTACTTTTCAATATAGTACTAGAAACTCTAGCCTCAGCAATAAGAGCCGAGAAAGAGATTCAAGGAATTAGAGTAGGAAATGAGGAAATCAAACTATCACTCTTTGCAGATGACATGATGGTATACTTAGAGAACCCCAAAGATTCTGCTAAAAAGCTAATAGAAATAATTCAGAATTTTAGCAAAGTTGCAGGATACAAAATAAATCCACATAAATCCACAGCATTTTTATACATTACCAACATAATCCAACAGCAAGAGATACAAAGAGAAATTCCATTCAAAATAACGGTCGATAGTATAAAATATTTGGGAATATATCTACCAAAGGAGAGTCAGGAATTATATGAGCAAAATTACAAAACACTTGCCACAAAAATAAAGTCTAGATTTAAATAATTGGAAAGATATTCAGTGCTCTTGGATAGGCCGAGCAAATATAATTAAGATGACAATACTCCCTAAACTAATCTATTTATTTAATGCTATACCAATCAGACTTCCAAGAAACTATTTTGATAACCTAGAAAAAATAACAACAGAATTCATATGGAACAACAAAAGGTCGAGAATTTCAAGGGAAGTAATGAAAAAAAAAATTAAGTGAAGGTGGTCTAGCTGTACCTGATCTAGAACTGTATTATAAAGCAACAGTCACCAAAGCCATTTGGTATTGGCTAAGAAATAGACTAGTTGATCAGTGGCATAGGTTAGGTTCACAGGGCAAGATAGTGAATAAAAATAGCAATCTAGTGTTTGACAAACCTAAAGATCCCAAATTTTGGGATAAGAATTCATTATTTGACAAAAACTGCTGGGAAAACTGGAAATTAGTATGGCAGAAACTAGGCATGGATCCACATTTAACACCACATACTAAGATTAGATCAAAATGGGTCCAAGATTTAGGCATAAAGAATGAAATCATAAATAAATTGGAGGAACATGGGATGGTTTACCTCTCAGACTTGTGGAGGAGGAAGGAGTTTGTGTCCAAGGGAGAACTAGAGACCATTATTGATCACAAAATAGAAAATTTTGATTACACCAAATTAAAAAGTTTCTGCAGAAACAAAACTAATGCAAACAAGATTAGAAGGGAAGTAACAAATTGGGAAAAAATTTTTACAGTTAAAGGTTCTGATAAACGCCTCATCTCCAAAATATACAGAGAATTGACTTTAATTTATAAGAAATCAAGCCATTCTCCAATTGATAAATGGTCAAAGGATATGAACAGACAATTCTCAGATGATGAAATTAAACTATTTCCGCTCATATGAAAGAGTGTTCCAAATCACTACTGATCAGAGAAATGCAAATTAAGACAAGTCTGAGATACCACTACACACCTGTCAGATTGGCTAAGATGACAGGAACAAATAATGATGAATGTTGGAAGGGCTGTGGGAAAACTGGGACACTGATGCATTGTTGGTGGAGTTGTGAAAGAATCCAACCATTCTGGAGAGCAATCTGGAATTATGCCCAAAAAGTTATCAAAATGTGCATACCCTTTGACCCAGCCATACTACTACTGGGCTTATATCCCAAGGAAATACTAAAGAAGGGAAAGGGACCTATATGTGCCAAAATGTTTGTGGCAGCCCTTTTCATAGTGGCTAGAAGCTGGAAGATGAATGGATGCCCATCAATTGGAGAATGGTTGGGTAAATTACGGTATATGAATGTTATGGAATATTATTGTTCTGTAAGAAATGACTAATAGGAGAAATACAGAGAGGCTTGGAGAGACTTACATCAACTGATGCTGAGTGAAACGAGCAGAACCAGAAGATCATTATACACTTCAACAATGATACTGTACGAGGATGTATGCTGATGGAAGTGGATTTCTTCAACATAGAGAAGAGCTAATCCAATTCCAATTGATTAATGATGGACAGAATCAGCTACATCCAGAAAAGGAACACTGAGCAATGAGTTTAAACTGTTATTTTTACCTTCTGAATCCAATTCTTCCTGTGCAACAAGAAATTCGGTTCTACACACATATATTGTATCTAGAATATATTGTAATATATTTAACATGTATAAGACTGCCTGCCATCTGGGGGAGGGGGTTGGGGGAGGAAGGGAAAAAATCTGAATAGAAGTAAGTGCAAGGGATAATGTAAAAAATTACCCATGCATATGTACTGTCAAAAAAAAGTTATAATTATAAAATTAAATAAAAAAACCCAAAAAAAGTGTTTCTATATTTCTGTTGCAATCTAGGATGTAGTTAATTTGATTAATTTTTATGTTTTATGGTCTTTTTATATATTTTTTATGTTTCATGGATTTTTCTGTTAGTTTCTTAGTATAGTTACAAAAGATGGCTCCAAACAATCATTGGTTTTTAAAAAATTTTTTGTTGGAGATAGGGTATTTTGAATTCAATAGGAAAATAAGTAATTCCCTTTTGATTCTTGGTAGTTCTAAAATAAGATTGGAACATGTTTGCTTAATAGTTTGTTTAAACTGTTATAATAAAGATAATACTTTTTATTTCCATCAGGAAATATTATCTGGAGTTTAGGATGGAGGGAAAGTGCTCTTTGAACTCGGAATTTTTATTTTTTATAACTATATTTTAATATCCAGCCTTTTACACAGACTGGACCATGTAAGTCACTTAACTTCTTAATATCTTTTAGTGGGAAACTCTCTAAAGCTTTAAGTGGTTGAGGTTTTGACCTGCATTGGTAATAAAAATTTCTTCTCCAGGAAGAGAACATTTCCTTCCTCTAGAGAAATCAGAGGTCTAATACCTCTCCTTCCTGTCTTTAGCATTTACAAGGCTCTTTGCATCTGTTGGACAATGCTAGTAACTTTTCACAACAACCCTGTGAGATTGGTAGCACCAATATCATTATGCCAATTTTGTAAATGAGGAAACTGAGACTCAGAGAGATGAAATAATTGTTAGAAATTACAGGGGTGATAGAGCCTCCTTTTCTTGGGTTTTGGAATCAATGCCTTTTTTTTTTTTTTTTTTTTTTTTTTGCTAAGGCAATTGGGGTTAAGTGACTTGCCCAGTCAGGGCAAGGAAGTATTAAGTGTAAATGACTGAAGCCAAATTTGAACTCAGGTTCTTCTGACTCCAAGGCTGGTGCTCTCTTTATTACACCAATTAGCTGCCCTTTGGATCCAGTACTTTTATTCCTAAGTCACAACTGCATCTTCTGTTCATGAGGATTACCTCAGAAACTAGGGTTGTCTATGAATGATCTCATGGCCATAGTCATGATTGTTTGACTATATGGTACTTATAGTCATAGCTCTGACTGCTTCTGGCTACTGTTTAAAGGAGAATACTAGTAGTCACTGAGAAATAATTTTGTTGGTGGCTATCTACCAAGACCTGTATTACTGCTGAAATTCCATTTCAGCATTGGCCATTTTATACCAGGGCCAGCAAAAAACCCTTTCAAACTTTCATCTCATTGTAAACAGAATTGTTAAATTCCTGGGTTCATTTTTTTTCTGTGCAGAAAGAGTTCAAAGTGAATTGAAGCAAAGAAGTATAGAGTCTAAGGCAGTAGCAAAATACCCCAATTAATGGAGGGGTTTGTTGATGCTCTCTCTCTTCAACCGTAATTAGCATTTTTATATTCTCTCCTGTTCTTTCTCTCCCTTCCTCTCTCTCTATAGGCAATAGAGCTTCTGGTGGAAAAGGCTTTGAGCAGTGCATCAGGGCCTCTACGTCCAGGAGATGCCATGAGACGTGTGCTGGAATGTGTAGCCACAGGAACACTACTGATAGGTCAGTGTGTGGTTGGGCTGAAGCCTTATAGTCAGTCACCCCCCCTAGTATGGATGAGGAGCATCTGCTGGATATTGAGGGGTTATAGAGAAATATAACAGGGTCTCACTTTTCAGATGTTTTTGGGGAACAAACCCTCCCACATAAAGTTACTTTCCATTAAAAAAATTGTTTCTAAGGATGTGCAATAATTTTCCTGAAGTGTTCTCTTTATTTCCCTCCACTTTTAAAATAAACCATATTGAACAGAGAGGCAAATAGTGTATTAGAAAGATCTCTGGATTTGGAGTCAGAGGACTTGAGTTTGAATCTCAGCTGTGCTACATACCCTTAATTTATACAAACTTGGGCAAGGAATTTCTCTCTGTGACCCTCCACACATAGCTGCTAAAGTGAATTTTTCTAAAATCCAAGTCTTACAATGCAGTTCACCTTCCCAGTAAGCTACACTGACTCCTTATTGTCTCTAGAATAAAACTCCTCTGTTTGGCATTTAAAGCCCTTCTATCCAAACCATCCTTTCCAGACTTATTACATATTCCTTCCCTTCACAAATCCTTTGATCTGACCAAACTGGCCATCTTATTGAAGGACAGATGAAATGTGACATTTCATTTCTCATTTGCTTGCATTTGTCCCATCCCTGAAGTGTACTCCCTTCTTACTCCTAAGTTTAGAATTCGTAGATTTATTTAAGCCAACAGGGACTATTTCATCAAATGAGATAATATTGGTAAAGTTCTTAGCACAGTGCTTGGCTCATGTAGGCATTATGTAAATGTTTCTTTCCTTTTCCTTATTTTCTTCATCTTTATTTTTGTGTCCCTAATACTGTCACATATAACACACTTATTTATTTATTAAGAAACATAGAGCCATTCACTACTTCTGTGCCAAAGGTTGTATCCTGTAGAACTTTTTGAGTTTTTAATGGCTGCTTTAAAAAAATGTTTTCTGTTTACTTTTCTCACTCTTAGGCCATTATCAGTTGTCAAGGAAGTTGCTACTGTCAGTGGGCCTTTTTGGCAGAAGTATTTTCCCACTCCTTGCATAAAATGCAGAAGTGGAAATACACACACATACACACACACACACACACACACACACACACACACACTTCTAATTCTTTATTCTTAGTGGCTATTGGCTAGGAAGCCAGGCAACCAAACTTGTTAGAATTGTATTAAGAGAGTTTATTCTTGTTTGATATTGTGAATAGGGATTTGAAGGGACATTGTTGAAGTACTATTAGCTTTGTTGAATAGATTCTACCTATT
Source organism: Sminthopsis crassicaudata (assembly GCF_048593235.1). Classification (NCBI taxonomy): domain Eukaryota; kingdom Metazoa; phylum Chordata; class Mammalia; order Dasyuromorphia; family Dasyuridae; genus Sminthopsis; species Sminthopsis crassicaudata. Next base: position 64,499,287 of record NC_133617.1, on the reverse strand, counting down.
CTGCAAATATTTTTGCTCTTCAAATCAGCTTCTCAGATCCCTTTTGTTGGATTCTTTGTTTACTTTAGTTATTACCTAGTTAGTTGAATTTGCTAGAAAGATGGCTTTGAAATTTTGTAATATTTTGTGGATTAATAATATCATTGTTGTGAGTATTGTTTACCTAATCACAGATAGCTAATGTCCCTCTATACCTCATTCTGTGTAATTTTTGTCCGTGCCATTCTATAAATCCTACAACCATTAAAACTCAAAAAGTCTTACAGGTTGGGACCATTCAACATACAAATAAATAGTCCTTTGTACCTCAGTCATTCAGTCAGTAAGCAAGACCTTGCAATTTCTGAGAGGTTCTAAGAATTACTTTTGTCTATCCTCTTTTTTAGCAATAAGTTAAACTTTTCAAAACCTAGTGAAACATTGTTTTTTTTTAGTAGCAATTGTGAATGAGTTAGAAACTTTAATATCTACCTTTTAAAACAATAACAACAAAATATCTCACAGTGTAAACAATGATAGCAGGTACCTCCAAAGATTAACATTAAAAACAATTCTCAGTGATTTTAGGGAAAGTCAATCGATGTCAATACTTCTTGACCCTTTAGCTGAAAGATTCTTTATACACCAACCATTTGTATGGGGGTTGGAGGAATTTGTTATTTATGTTTGCCCCATTATGTCTCTCAACAATTTCCTTTTTCAGATGGACCAGGACTTCAAGATCCATGTGAGAAAAACCAGATAGATGTGCTGGATGCTATGACAAATCAAGAACGAGAGGATGTCACAGCTAGTGCCCAGGTAGGAGGAAGCAATGCTTCAACATATTTTCTTTGAGAGTCAGCTTATTCATGGCTCAGAGCTTGTAATGTAAATGATTGTATCTGAGATTTGGTTTCTAGAATAGATTCAACATGTAATCTTTTGTTAAGTGCCACTCTTGCACTCAACTACCAATAATCAATCCTGGTTCCTATGTCTAAACAGAGAAACTCTGGTAAATATAATATCAATCTTACCTCTGTTTTAAGGTCTTCAGAAGTCCTCCAGCTGCTATCTTAATACAGATGCGGTTTGAGCACAACAGAGCACCTGAGAGTTTTGGAAAACAAGCTTAGACTTTATTCACATGATTTACACCTCACTCTATGACCTCCTGCACTATCTTGGTATCTTTCCCCAAGACTGAGCTCTAGGTGAAGAAGGTGGAAAAAAAGGTCAAGTCCCTCCTCCTCTGAGCTTATAAAAGGTCTATGAGATGATAGGCACAAGCCAATCGATGATGGAGATTTTAAATCCTGTCCCTGACGCAATTTCAGAGTGATTAGGATTCCCACCATGGCTGGAGGTCCCATCCACGAAGGAAGTTCCTATGTACTCCAATCACATCTTGGGACCTCAAGACCATTGGCCTACTACATCCCAATTGCACTTGCCTGACCTCTCTAATGGACCCTTTTAATCTTTATTGGATTATCATTTAAAACATATATATAGCATTTGTTTCTAATGAATGTTGTTAAATTCTTAGGGATAACTTAGTATATAGGAGGATGCGAGTAGTTTGAAGGATGATTTGCTACAGAGATACGTGGTCAATAAATAAAATATTAAGATCTATTGTCCCTTTCTCCTCCCACTTAGAAAATCAGCTTGGCTTAATAGAAGGGAGTTTTAGGATCAGAAGTCAGAAGCTTAACTCCTGATCCTGAATTTGTTGTGTGACCTTTCTAAACCTGTTTTCTCATCTGTACAGTGAGGTTGGTAATAGTTGGTAATAATAAACTATATATCTTAAAAAGTTGGTATTAGAATAGCATTTTACAAATCTTCAAACTTGAGTATGAGCTTTTATTGGGATTTTATTGTCATCAGCAGGCAAGTATGCCATTGTTTCTTTCAATCACAATCACAAAGATACCATCTAGTGTTTGTCAGGTGACCTGTACTCAGAATGGCAAAGATAATAATTTTTAAAAAATGATTCCCTTTCTTAATGTATTCACCTGTTCCTATTTCTCTCTTGATAAAGAATTTCTCATAGGCTCTCATTTGTGGTTTTAAAGACTAAATTAAAGATTTAGTTCATTCTTATTGTGTAGTTTTGGGGAAGAGAATTAATGCTTTCAAAAAGCTGCCTAGGAAGTCATCAGCACTTGCAATTTAATGAAAAAGAGTACCCTAAATGTTCTTTCTCACCAAAAAAGTCTTTGCTTTAGCCAAGACATCATTGTACTAGGTGCTGGATCCAGTGCCATGTGTAATAAGATGCCCCAGATATGCTCCTTCCCTTCCTGAACTCACAGCTTTGATCACAGATATATATGGGTTATATCATATACTCTTTTTATCTCTACTACATATCTGTTTTTAGGGGAGCAGCTCTTGTAGTACTTATGGCTGGCCAGTGTCATGGCAAAAAGAAAAAAAATTCACTTGTAAATAGGCTAGTAGATCTTTTTTAAAGGAATGTAGAAAATATAGATAGGTGGTCATGGAAGATGCCTGTAAAAATTGCCACCCTCCTCCTCTCCAACAGGGCCTAAAGGAGTCCTATGTACTCCTCAGGATTATAGTATTAGTCTATTAATGTTTAAATTAATAGTATGATTCAGTTAGTTCTAATAGTACTTCTGTCACTATTAGACTTGCAGACATGTTAATTTGCATCTCAGTATTGATGCAGAGCTTATCATTATTGGCCAGAAATAGGAGTGTCTGTTTTTATCAGATTAGAAACAAGGATAGAAGTGAGGAGAGTTCATAAGAACAAGACAAAAGAAAATGTGATTCCTTACTTTTAATTAAAATGGAAGTCAGTTTCTAAAATGGAGTTATTCCTGTTAAAAAAGGTTTTTTTTTACAGGTTTTTTATCTTTTTACCTCCATACTGGGAAATGTGTTTTCTTAGCTTGATGATGTAGTTAGCAAAGTGCCTTGGCCTTAAAATCAGAACATCCAGATTCCATTCTCGGCAATGCAGTTATCTAGGTGACCTTGGACAAAACACTTAGCCTTTTAAATTCAGTGAGCCCATTTATAAAAACATGAGAGGGAGGGAAGGTTGGACTAGATTAGGTTTGAATCTAGGAGTCTTCCCAGCTTTCTCTGAATCTATAAGTAACAACTTGAGTCAAGTCATTTCAGATTTTGCTTGCTGAATAAAATTATAGTGGCCAACTGAAAACTCAGAAAACCAATGTGTAAAGCATGTTCGTAGTCATTTATTTATTTATTTTTGTTTCTTCTTGTTTTTCTCCCAGCATGCTTTACGGATGTTAGCTTTCAGACAAATCCACAAAGTACTAGGAATGGACCCTTTGCCACCACCCAAAAGCAGAGTTGGTTCACGCAGCAAGAAACGGCGAAGAGACGTCAGTGATGCAGTGGAAGGAGAGAGTGAAAGGAAGAAAGAGAGGAAGGAGGATGAAGATGATGCCTGAGCACTTACAACTAAGATAATGTTCATATACAACTTTAATTTTATATGTACATACACATGTGTGCACACGTACTCCTCTACAAATGTGTGTATGTATATATAAGTTGTTGTTTAGTCTATGACATTTGATAATTTTAGTGTTTTCCCCTTGAATAACGTATTATAGATTTGTTTCTCAAATTGTGCTTAAATCATTTTAAAAATTGCATCATTCCAAGATTGCCTTTGGGCAATAGCCCCATTTCATGTTGTCCCTTTCTACTTCTTCCCTGATTCCTGAGGAAACCCTCCCCACAGAAAAATAGATAGAAAGATGCAGGCATATTTTTAAATTCTTGTATTTCTTGAAAGCTTTAAAGATGCATCACAACATTTATAGAGGGAAATACCAGATATTGGTTTTGAACCTTAAAATCATTTCCTTTGGCTGTTCCATCCTCAAACTAGAATGAATGTAGATATACCCGTCTTGGGGTCTGGACAGCAGGAAGAGTGGTTTAGAAGAATCAGGGAGATCATTTAACTCTTCTAAAAGAGAAGAAGAAGAAGAATTAGAAGAAGAAGAAGAAGAATTAGAATTAGAAGAAGGAGAAGGAGAAGGAGAAGGAGGACGACAAAAACAAAACAAACAAAAAACAAAAACAAACTTGTGACAGGTATAGAGCTTTGAGCCAAGAGTCATATAAGGCAAACAAGCCAGTGAAGTATTAACATTTACTTGACATGGGCATTTCTTGCTCTTCATTCAATAAAGTCAACATAAAAAGGAAAACAACTGAAAACATCCAACTTACTTGTTCCTCTTAACTTGTTATCATCTTCACAAGTTATAATGGTCTCTGTTATTGAACTTTGTGAGTGAGAATTTATGAGTTTCTTTTTTGAGAGTACTAAGTGTGTTCCATTAATGGCAGTGATGGTAAAGATCAATGTTACTCTATGAATGGGGGTTGATGATTAAGTGAAAGAGTACATAGTCAGCACTCACTTTAAAAATACCTGTTATTTACTTGAGAACCATTTAACCATAGAAATTTTCCATATACCAATGAGTGCCTTCTAGAGAGAGGTGGCCAAGACTCACATAATGAACAACTTATTTTTAATTTTGATTTGAGGTGAGTTTTTCTTCTATTTTGTTCATTTTATTTATGTTGTACTAACTTCATTCTCATTTTTAATATCATCCAATTCTGAAGCTTTTTTTTTTTCACCGCTCTGAAATAGAAAGGCCAGAGAATTCAGTACTTAGTTGGGCAGCTACCCAGGAAGGCCTTTAAATATGTGTATGTGACAAAATGTCTTTCTGACTTGGTAGAAAGTGGGAAGAAGATTGCAGGTGCTAGTGTTGAGGTGGAACCAAAATAGCAAGGTCAGTGAACTGGGGAGGCCTGTAGCCCCACCCTAATCAGTTTAACCTCTTTCTTTGCAGAGGATTTCTCAATTGGTTGCCTTATGGCACTTACCAAGAAAAAGAACACATTTTATTTAGACAGATGTGCTTTATGGTCACTTGAAAAAATTGTTTTATTTTTCAATGTCTTAAAAGGAGAGCCAATTATGGCTTTAATATTTGAATGTCTTTGTAGTGCTACCTGAAAATTTAAAAATGGAAAAAAATAAAATGAAAATTATGCTTCCATTTTTTTTATATGTTGTCCAGTCTTTTAATTGAAGATATTACATAGAAGAAAAAGTTCTATACCTACATATTATAAGTATGATTTATGCAATATTGCTCTGATCAACATTATTTTTCAGTAATACCATTAATACATTATAATATTTGTGCTGAATCATATATTCTCTCTCTACAACTCTTTCTTGTCGACCTTATCTACTTCCAAAGGTTAAATAATTACCTCTATGAAGCTGACTCCCTAATTTACAATATCCAACCTTATTCTCTTTTTTGAACTATTGTTTCTCACATCAACAACTACCTACTGTATGCCACCACCTGGATACCCTATTATCTCTCAAATTCTTCTTTTCCAAAACTGAATTTGTTATTTTCTTCTCTGATTCATCCTTCAAATCTCCCTGTTTCGGGTAAAGGAACTACAATCAAACATCCAAATAAAAAATCCTGGAGTCATTTTTTACTCTTCTTTCTCATCTCCACATTTAATTGTCAAATTCTATCAATTTTTCAAATTAGATTCTTTTACTAATCACAAAGCCTCCACTGAAGTTCAGACCCTCATTTTTCCTAATTGGTCTTCCTGCTTTTATTATTTCTTCTTTCCATCACTGATACAACTACCAACATAGTTTTCCATGATATTTGTCTGCTAAAAAAATTCAAATGGCTTCTGTTTTGACACTTTGTATTTAATATTTTTGCCTTCCTCAATCAGGTTCAAGCTTATTCTGCTTTATTTCATATTACTTCCACATAATATCTACTTTCCAGCTAAAATGAGTTTCTAATTCTGAGTCACATGAACAAGAGACATTGTCTCTTATTCCCATAACTTCTCAACCTCTCCAAAACAGAAATTATGTACCAATAATAAGCAACTTCAGCTGTTTCTATGGTCTAGAACATACAGAATCTCAAAAAAGACTGTTTAAAAAGGCAACTATCCCAAACCCAGAAACTAACAGTGATTGTGAACTTATTCTGCATATCTCCTTGCCTCCCATGCTACCAGCAGCTAAGTTGTACTAGCAGACACAAAAACATGACTGAGGCTTACTCAAAACCTGTTCCTGCAGCCCAGTCCCTAATCTCCTTTCTAAAGTTGTGAAGACCCAGGCTGAAGGCTGTGAAAGTATTTTCAGGCCTTAACAATCAACTTGGCCACAGTCTTTCAAGAGGAAAAGCCAACTGAGGACTGCAATTCAGAAGCACCAGTGCTTTAAAGAGCTGAATTGCTGAGATCAGAAAAACAGACCAGAGAAGGAATAGTAAGGGTGGGACAGGTCATCAACATAGGACACTATGCATATACGGGGCTGGGCCACATTCCACTAAGCATGAAAAAAGAGTACAGGATTACAGTACCTAGCTGGGGTCAGTTCTAACCACATAAAAGTCACTTGGCTTGGAACCCGTCAGTATGGAGCTTGGGAACCATGAATTGTCCAAGGTGAGAGGAGTCTGAGACACTTTGAGATCCAATCCCTAAGGGGATTACCATCAGAGGGGAGGGAGTCAGGAAGTGAGTGATGAGGAAAATGGGGAGGAGGACTGGGAGGGAAGACTTGAAAGTACCTAAGATTTTAGGAAGAAGAAAACTCAAAGATCTTGAACAGATATATAGGAAAAATAGTAACAGAAGGAAATATGGCCTCAAGATCTAGTAAATGAATTCAGGCATTTGAATATATACTGCAAAATAAAGGAAAATGATTCAACACGATGAAACAGAGAATTCTGTGGAATTTGAAAACATAAAACCACAACATATTGTTTCTGAGTGTTTTAAAAGGAAAATAGAATTATGAGAGCAGAAATAATGAACAAAATAGTAAAACTTGACTCTGCAATAGAAGACTTGTCAAAGAAACAAAAGAGAATAGATTGAGAATGCAAATATAGAGGTGAAGAACAATTGAGGAGAAACAAAAAAAACCCCAATAAAATTAAAAGAAAACGTGCTCACTATGTAAGCAAAAGATACTGTTCTCAAAGGCAGGATACATAGAGTCAACCTAAGGATCATAGATGTCCCAGGACATGAGAAGAGAAAACATCATAATGAAGGAAATGATAGAAAAGAATTGTCTGGAACTTCTGAAAATATAAAATTAAATTCCAGTTGAAAAAGTTCACAGATAGCTTCTAGAAAAAAAAAAAGAAGAAAACAAAACCAACAAGGCCACAAATTCCAAGACACATAGTGATTAAATTTATTTTTATTATTATATATTATTTTTCTCAATTTTATTTTATTTTTCCAAATATATGTAAAGACAGTTTTCAACATCCATTTTTGTAAGATTTTTGAGTTCCAAATTTTTTTCTCCTTCCCTCTCTTCCCTCCCCAAGACAGCAAGCAATCCAATATAGGTTATACATGTATAATCATTTTAAACATATTTCCATATTTGTCATATTGTGAAAGAAAAATCAGAACAAAATGAGGGAAATGGTTAAACTTAACATTTCAATTCAGAAACAAGTTCTGCAAGCTATCAGAACATACTTCAAATATAAAGGAAAGAACAATTGAATAATACAACTGTTCAGTACCCACTAAAAAGGGAGGAATGAAATAATATATTCTGAAAAGCAACAGAACTCAAGACACAGCCTAGGGTGACCTGTCCTGAAAATCTGAATTATATGGGACAGAAGACGGACATTCAATAATAGAGAAGAATTTAAAATAATTTTAGAAATAAAAGCAGAATATAAGAGATTATTTGTTTCTTGAACATCCTGAATATCATAAATTGCAGGAGTGAATAAATGTAGACAGTTATAGCAGCAGAAGGACAACAAAAAGATCACTATTTTTCTAAATATATACAACCAGACGGGAAAGTGGAAATTTGGTAGAGGTAACAGTGGAGAAAGGAATAGGGACCATTACAGACAACCTGGTGACACCCTGCCTACAGATGAATGATGCTTTTGTGGGACTACATTATAACATGGGAAGGTAGGTGAAAAGGGGGATGAGAGCAAAGGGATACAGAGGAGGATATCATATGCTAAGGTGAAATCAAGAGTTAAAAATAAGAGAAGGTGACCTTTGTGGTCTCAAGAGAAGAGATGACAGGGCAGTGAATGAGGTGGAGGGAAAAAAGATGGAAAAGAGGGAAAGGAAAGAGGGGTTACTTTGGAAGTATTCTGATGAATACTTTGGATGAAGAGAAATGGTCTGTGAAGGGAAATGAGGATCTTACATGAGGTGAGGGGAAAAGGGAAGGTTCTTGAAAAGTTCACTTGCCTTTGGAGAAATGGAGGAGTTGGAACCCTTGGGGGCACCTAGTGGTAAGGCATAGATGTTTGGAAATTTCCAGGCAAATATAGAAAAGTAAGAGAGGTATATAATCCATGGAGGCGGAGGAACTCTTCCAAGAAAGGGTGTCGTCTGTGACACCTACAATATTTGGCATTGTTCTGAAAATGAGGCACAACGAATAAGAGAAATCTATAGGGGATTTGTTACAAGCATTGTCCTACAAGTCAGTGAAAGCACCTAGAGGGGTTTCACTAGAATAATTGTATTGTGAACTTTGCAGGAAAAATACAGAAGAAAAAATAGAGAACAGATAATTTTAGAAGTCATAAATCAGAGAATAAGGGTGAAAGATAAAGAGATTGAGAAATCTTTGGGAAGGGGCACAAAAAATGAAATGTAAAAAATTAATGAATAAGATTAGTTGAAAGAGAGAAGAAGAAGGGTGAATCTACTGGACTGAGAGGAAAACAGGGGAAAGAAATATATAATTATATTAAAGCAAGAGAGAAGAATTAATAGAGAAAACTCTAAAGAGAAAGGAATAAAAAATGAGATCTTATAAAATAAAGCCAAGAGAAATCATTTGATAATCTCAATAGATGCAGAAAACGATTTTGACAAAATATAGCACCCATTCCTATTAAAAACATTAGAGAGCACAGGGATAAAGGGAGCTTTCCTTAAAAGATTAAGCAGTATCTATTAAAAACCTACAATAAGCATTATTTATAATGGAGATAAGCTGGACACATTCCCAATCAGATTGGGGGTGAAACAAAGATGCCCATTATCACCACTATTATTCAACATTGTATTATAAATGTTGGCTTTAGAAATAAGAAAATAAAAATAAAGGAATTAAAATAGGCAATGAAGAAATAAAACTCATACTTTGCGGATGACATGATGATATACTTGGAGAATCCAAAAATTTACTGGAAACAATTCACACCTTTAGCAAAGTTGTACGATATAAAATAAACCCACACAAATCATAAGCATTTCTATATATTACTGGCAAAGCTCATCAGCAAGAAATAGAGAAATTCCATTTAAAATTACGGTAGACAAAATAAAGTACTCTGGATCTACCTGCCAAGACAAATCCAAGGACTATATGAATTACAAAACATTTCTCACATAAATAAAAAATCTAAGCAATTGGGAAAATATAAATTGTTCATGGCTAGGCTAAGTTAATATAATAAAAAAGACAATTCTTTCTCAATTGGTCTACTTGGTCAGTGCTATGCCAATCAAACTGCCAAAACATTATTTTATAAAACTAGAAAAAATAATACCAAAATTCATCTGGAAGAATGAAAGGTCAAAAATATCAAGGGAATTAATGAAAAAAAAAATACAAAGGATGGTGGCTTAGCAGTACCAAATCTAAAACTATATTATATAGTAGCAGTAATCAAAACTATTTGGTATTGGCTAAGAAATACAGTGGCGGAGCAGTGGGATAGATTAGATATATATGACACAAGAAGCAAGGCTTATAGCAATCTAGTATTTGATAAACCTCCAAACTCTAGATTCTGGGATAAGAACTCACTATTTGACAAAAATTGCTGGAAAAACTGGAAAGTAATATGTCAGAAAATCAGCATAGACCTACATCTCATACTCCATACTGAAATAAGGTCAAAATTGATACACAATTTGGGCATAAGGGATGATACCATAAACAAATTAGGAGAACAAGGGATAATTTACCTATCAGATCTTTGGAGAAGGTAGGAATTTATGACCAAAGAAGAACTAGAGAACATTATGAAGAGCAAAATGGACAACTTTGATTACATTAAATTTAAAAAGTTTTTGCACAAAACCAACAGAAACAAGATTAAAAGAGAAGTACAAAACTGGAAAAAAATCTGTATAGCCAGTATTTCTGATAAAGGTCTCATTTCTTAAAAAGAACTGTGTCAAATTTATAAAAATACACTTCATTCCCCAACTGATAGTCAAAGGATATGAACAGACAATTTTCAGATGACGAAATTAAAGCCTCTTATAGCTATATAAGACAATACTCTAGAGTCTAAATCACTATTGATTAGAAAAATGCAAATTAAAACAACTCTAAGGTACCACCTCACATCTCTCAGATTGGCTAAGATGAGAGGAAAGGATGATGATAAATGTTTGAGGGGATGTGGGAAAACTAGGACAAATAATATATTGTTGGTGGAGTTGTCAAATGATTCAATCATTCTGGAGAACAATCTGGAATTATGCCCAAAGGGCTATAACACTTGTGCATGCCCTTTCATCCAGCAGTACCATTACTGGGTCTGTACCCCATGGAAATCATAAAGGAGAGAAAAGGACCCACATGTGCAAAATGCTTGTAGCGCTCTTTTTGTGGTAACAAAGAATTGGAAAAGGAGTGGATGCCCATCAACTGGGGAATGGCTGAACAAATTGTGGTACATGAAGGTAATAAAATATTATTCTACAAAAAATTATGAACAAATTGATTATAGAAAGGTCTGGAAAGATTTACATGAACTGATGCTAAGCAAAACAAGCAGAACCAGGAATACATTGCACATATTAACAGCAAGAATATGTGATAATCAACCATGAAAGGTTTGTTTCTTCTCAGTAGTTTAATGATCCAAAGGAATCCCAATAGACTTTGGACACAAAATGCCATCTGCAATTAAAGAAAGAACTAAGGAGATTGGATGTAAATCAACACGTGCTATGTTCATTTCTTTTTTCTGTTTTTTAAATATTTCCCATTTGCTCTGATTTTTGTCTCCTAACATAATTCATAAAACAATGTGTATTAAAAATAAATAAACTTTAAAAAAAATGAAAAACAAAAAATAGGGAGGAAGAAGAATGAAATTCAAAATCTTTTAAGGTAAATTAGTTGAAAGCTAATAATTTAAAAAATGAACGCTTCAATTTTGTAAAGAAAATAATTTTATATGCTCCAAATGCATTTGTATCCAAATTGCTAAGCAAAACATCCGAACTTTAAGAAGACATACATAGTGACAATATCCCTCTCTCAGTTTTTTATAAATCTAACAGGGGCAGCTAGGTGGCACAATAGATAGAGCACCAGCCCTGAGATCAGGAGGACCTGAGTTCAAATTTGACCTCAAACACTTAACACTTCCTAGCTGTGTGACCTTGGGCAAGTCACTTAGCTCCAATTGACTCAGCAAAGGAAAACAAAATCTAACAGAAAGATAAGAAAGAGAATAAATAACTGAAGAAATTGCTGGAGAAACTAGTTAGAAGATTTGTGGCATCTTTTAAATGGTATACAAAAGAATATACATATTTTTAAGACCACAAAGAATGTTTGCAAAAATTGATGATGAAATAGGACAAAGATATTGCAAACAAATGCAAAAAGGTTGAAATAATTAATGCATCTGTTTAATGCAATAAAAATAGAAATTGGTCCAGGGAGCAGAAACAAAAGATACAGTTCTGAATAGAAACTTAACTATTAAATTAAAATAATCATAGAAACTACAACTATTTACAAGAAAATAATAATGATGAAACAACATACCAAAATTTCTGGGATGCAATTAAAGCAATCCTCAGAGGGGAAATTATTCTTACAACCACACATTATAGGGGGAAAAAAAAGATCAGTGAATTGAATTTTTTTAAATTAGGAAAATCACCAAATAATATAAGCACAAAAATAAGAGACATTAAAATTAAAGGGAAATAAATAAGTTGGAAACAAAAATTAGAAATTCTAAAATTAAAAGCTGGTTCTTTGAAAAGCTTAATATTAGCAAACTCTTAGTTAATCTGACAAAAAAAGAGAAGAAATTAGAAAAATCAAACCAATAAAACAGCAAATGAACAAGAAGTTGAAGCAAAATAGAATAGAAGAAATAGAATAATAAGAACATATGTTCAACTGTATGCTAACAAAATTGAAGCACAAAAGAAATAGAGAACTACCTTCAGAAATACAGAATATCCAAAGCATCAGAAGACCCAGATAGAGACCTTAAATAATTCAATCTTAGAGTAGGATATAGATGAAGCTGAAAAGGAATTACCAAAGAAAAAACTCCTGAAACCAAATGATTCACAGGAGAATTTTGCCAAAGTTTAAAGAATAGTATCTATATTTCACAAATTATTCTCAAAAATTGAGAAAGCATACTACCCTAATCCTCTTTTGAGACAAATATATTCCTAATACACAAACCAAGAAAAGATAAAACAAAGAAAATTTTGGCCAATATTATTAGTGAACATTGTTTACTCAAACTTATAAACAAAATCCCATCAAACATATGATAATTTATTCAAGTCATTTATCATGATCATATGGGATTTATATCATGGATGCTTGCAAGGATGATTCAACATGAAAACCAATCAATATAATTAATCATATTAAATATCAAAATATCCAAAATCACATTATTATCTCAATTGATGCAGAAAAAGATTTTGATAAAGTACCACACTTTATGCTAAAATTCTACAAATTATTGGCAGAAACGGACCTTTTAAAAATATCATAAAAAACTTGTATCTAAACAAAAAAGCAAACATCTTATGCAATAGAAATAAATTAAAACCTTTTCCAATAGAGGAATGAAGCAAGGGTGACCACTCTGCCTATTATTATTTGACACACTTCTGAAAATGCTAACAACAGCAATAAGACAAGAGAAATGAATTACGTGAATAAAGATAAATAGACTATAAAATTATCCCTATCTGCTCATGATATGATAGTTTACTTTGAAAACTGTAGAGAAATGGCAAAAAATACTAATTAAGACAATGGCTTCAGCAAAGTTTTAAGTACAATATAAATTCTTTAAAAAAAACAACCACCAATATTTCTACATAAAAATATCAAAACACAGGGGCAGCTAGGTGGCACAGTGGATAGAGCACCAGCCTTGAATTCAGGAGGACCCGAGTTCAAATCTGATCTCAGACACTTAACACTTCCTAGCTGTGTGACCCTGGGCAAGTCACTTAACCCCCAGCCTCCAAAAAAAAAAAAAAATACCAAAACACAAGAAGCAATAATATAAAGAGAAGTCTCATTGCAAATAACTATACAATAATAATTTCTATAGCACTTGCCATATGCCAGGCATTCTGTCAAATGTTTTACAATTATTATCTCATTTAATTTTCACAACCATCATGGGAAGTAGATAATATTGTTATCCCCATTTTACAGATGAAATTGAGGTAAACAAAAGTCAAGTGACTTGCATAGGATCACACAGCTAGTAAGTATCTGAGACTGGTTTTGAATTCAGGTGTTCCTGACTCCAGGCTCAGCCCTCTATTTACTATGCCATCTATTTGCCTATAAATGCGTCAACTTCTTGAGAGAATAAACCTCCTGAAGCACACAAAAGGACTTACAAAGTGTTCCTTGAAGAAATAAGTCACCTAAATAGCAGGAGAAATATTTAGTGTTCATAGCTAGGTCATGCCAATATAACATAAATGATAATTCTTCCAAAATATTTTATACTTTTACCATAATATCAATCATATTACTAATGTGATATTTAATAGAATTTGTTAAAATAATAATAAAATTAATTTGAAGAAATAAAGGTTCTAGAATACTAAGGGAAGTGATGAAAAAAAATAAGAATAAAAAAGGAATTGCACAGAATTCTAGAGCTAAAGTGACAATTATCAAAACCATTTGATATTGGTTAAAGAATAGAGAGATATATGAATGGAGCAAACTAGATAAGTGAGTCAAAAACAATAGAACCCAATAACACAGTGTTTGATAAAGTTTGATGTTACCTAGAGAAAAACTCTCTATCTGATAAAATCTGATAAAAACTTCTGGAAAATTAATCTGGAAGAAATTAGGCTTAAACCATCACCTTATACCACATTTTACAATGCATTCTAAATAGATTATTGATTTTGTTGAGTTGTTTCATTTGTATATGCCTTTTCATGACTCCTATTTGGGATTATCTTAATAAAGATACTGGAGTAGTTTGTAATTTCTTCTTTGGCTCAGATGAGGAACTGAAGCAAAGTAATTTAACCAGTGTCACACAGCTAGTAAGTGTCTAGTAAGGTCAGATTTGAATTCAAGTCCTTCTGACTTCAGGGCCAGCATGCTATTTACTAGGCTACCTCATTTCCCCTTAAATGGATATATGACTTTAAAATCAAATATTTTATTATTTACAAAACTAGAAGAGAAACAGATCATTTACCTTCCACAGTTGTGGTAGGATGTATATTCTTAAAGAAGAGATGGAAGCAATTACAAAAGATAAAAATAGATGATTTTGATTACTTGAAACTGGAAAGCTTCTGCAAAGACAACATTAATACATCTAGGATAAGAAAGAAAGTGGTTGAATGGAGAAAATCTTTGCATCAGATTTCTCTGTGAAGAGTTTGGTAACACTGGTAGATCTATATTCCAAAGACATCCCAAAAAAGGGAGGGAGAGGAAAGGATTTATTTGTACAAAAATACTTATAGCAGCTCTGAAATTGAAAGGATGCCCGTCAATCGGGGAATGGCTAAACAATCTGTGGTGTATGATTGTAATGTAATATTATTGTGCTACAAGAAATGACAAGTAGGATGATGTAAAAAAAACAAAATAAAACCTGGAAAGACTTTCAGGAACTGATGCATAATGAAGTGAATAGAACCAGGAGAATGTTGTATACAGTAACAGCAATATTGTTCGATGAAGAACTGTGAATAACTTAGCTTTTCTTAGCGATACAATGATCTAAGATAATCCCAAAGGATTAATGATAAAGCATACTGTTTCCTTTAAAAAAACCTGATATTATTTGAATACAGACTGAAGCGTTCTTATTTTTACTTTCTTTCATTTTTTAATTTTATTTGAGTTTTGTACAAACTAACAAACTGCAAATGTTTTTCATAATTGCATATATATAACTAATATCTGATTGCTTATCATCTCAGAGAGGAAGAAAGGCAAAGGGAATAGAAGAAAGAATTTGGAAACTTTTAATAAAAATGTTTTAGAATTTAAAAAAAAAAAAGAATTTGAAACAGAACCAGCAACACCCAGAGAAAGAAGACTGGGAAATGAGTATGGACCACAATATAACATTTCCACTCTTTCTGTTACTGTTTGCTTTCATTTTTTTTCTTCTCAGGTTATTTTACCTTTTTTCTAAATCCAATCTTTCCTGTGCAACAAGATAATTGTATAAATATGTATACATATATTGTATTTAACTTATACTTTAACATATTTAACATGTATGGGATTACCTTCCATTTAGAGGAGGGGGTGGGGGGAAAGAGGGGAAAAGTTTTTGCAAGGATCAATGTTCAAAATTTATCCATGCATATGTTTTGTATATAAAAAGCTATAATAAAAAATAAAAAAGAATTTGATATCCAATATATATATATATGTATATATATATATATATATATATATATGTAAAAACTAATCAATATATATAAGAATCATAGCCATATAAGACAGCTAGGTGGTACAGTATGTAGAGGACAAGATCTAGAATCATCAAGATTCATTTTCCTGATTTCAAACCTATTCTCAGACACTAAATGGGCTGGTCATATAACCTATTTACCTCATTTTCCTCATCTGTAAAATGAGCCAGAGAAAGAAATGGCAAGCCACTTTAGTATTATAATCTCATGAAGAGTTGGAGATGATTGAAAATGACTGAACAACAACAAATAAGCCACTCCCCAATAGATAAATGGTCAAAGGATATGAGGAAATATTTTTTAAAAGAATTGCCAAGTATTCACAGCCACATGGGGGGAAAATGCTCTATATCACTAGTAAATGAAAAAAATACAAATCAAAACCATCCTGAGGTTTCGCTACATACTCTGAAACTGAGCAAAAATGACCAAAAAAAAAAAAAAAAGGCAAAAGTCAATGTTGGAGGAGTTATGGAAATACAGGCATACTAACACATTGTGATGGAAATACAAAGTGGCGCAATCATTTTTGGAAACAATTTGGAATTCTGCAAATAAAGTGACTAAAAAATTCATACCCTTTGAACTAGAGGCTCCATGACTGGACTTATACTCAAAGGAAATCATTGATAAAACTTCATATGTTCTCTAATATTTGTAGCAACACTTTTGTGATAGCTAAAAGCTGGAAACAAAACAGGTATCCATCAATTGGGGAATGGCTAAACAGATTGTGATACATGATGTAATGAAATATTACTGTGCTGTGAGAAATAATGTGTGATAAATACACAGAAGTATGGAATAATCTCTATGAACTGATGTAGAACTGCTTACTTCATTCATTCAGAAAATAATATATCTAATAACTACAACAACATAAATGGAAAGGATATGATGAGACACCAAAAAATCAAAAGCAACTATAACAAAATTACAAAGATAAAGTAAGACTTGAAATAATGATAAGACATCTCCAATTTACATCTTTGTGGAAGTGGATTGTCCACAGATGTTATACATTTCACATGTCTGTGGACTTTTTCCAATGTGCCAATCAATTGTGCTGACACTTTTTTTTCCCTCTTTAAAAAATACTACTTGTCATATGAAATGTCTCTGTAGTAGAGGAAAGGGAAGTGATTCATGGGATATTATGGCAATGTAAAATCAGCAAAATAGCAGTAAAAACTTACTTAAAAATTAAATGTATGATTAACTGTTCTCTGAAAAGTGCCATCTCCTCCCTCTGTACATTTGCATAGATTCTCCTCCATGACCATAATGCATTTACTCTTCATCTATGTCTAACAAAATCTTAATCTTTATTTAATGTCCAATTCAGGTACTACTTCCTCCACAAAGCCTTCCCTTGATTCGAATTTCTTATTCATTTATTTCTAGAGGGAGGATATGGAAAGTGGTGATTTATTCCCTTGCAAACACTTCAGTAAAACTTTTTAAATTGTGCCAAAATGAACAATGATAAAACTATAGAGAATTACTCATAGACTCTTCTATCTAGTCTAGCACTGTTCAAAAAGACTGCTAAAATGTTGAAGAAGCCCTGAATGGAGATTAGGATAGATGGAAGGCCAGTTATGAAACAGTCCAATTTTAGCCCTGGAAACTTAAGAGGAGATGGTCTTTAAGCAACACCAAGGACAGAGAAGTCCAGGAGCCCAGGAGAAAGATCCAGAGGAGCATTTAGCTAGGCCATACTCTATCCCTGTATTCAGCCAGTGAAAACCAAGCATGTTGAGACAGACTAGGACTAGGACAGCCCAAGAAAGGCCAGAAAATTCCTGAAATGGGTGGGACCTAGTTTTGGCCACTCCCACTGTCACATCATCATTGTTACTGGAGCAGAGTTTAAGCACAAGTTTCCAAAAAAAAAAAAATTTTAAAAAAATAGAAATATGAGTAAACATAGAAGAATGCTGAACATAATGTACAAATGAGTTGGGCTGGGAGACACTCAAGGGAAAAACCCAGCAGAAAATAATTCCACAAGTCTAAAGAGGATTTTCAGAGAGAAAAAAAAGGTCTGGCCCATTAGTATTACAAGAGATTATGAAAAGTAACAAAACAAGTCATACAAAATGGAATGGTTAGAGAAAAAAAATAATGACAAAGAAAATTGGAACATTGATATTCATACTTGAGAATTTAAAGAATTGAAAATTAAAATGGGCCAAATAGAAACTAATGACTCAATTATTAAATTGATAATTAAACAAATATTATAATCAGATAACTGAAAAAAAACCAAACAAGCCTCCCATAATATAAAAAAGACCTAGGAAACAATTCAAACGTGAGATAATTTAAGAATTGTTATACTACCTGAAAATCATGACAAAAAAAAGAGGCTTCCAAAAAGAAATAAAAAATGAATACTTCTAAGATCTCTTAAAATAAGAGTTAAAATAAAAACATAAAAAATCTACTGGTTAGCTCCTGAAATAAACCTCACAGTGAAATCTCTTAGACACATCATAGTCCAAATACACAACTTTAGATCAATTTTTAAAATGCTGAAAACTAAAAAGAAAGCATTCAAATACCAAGAAAATGGTCAGTATCACAAAATAACTTGGCAACTGCCATTTTAAAGAACAGGAAAACTTGTAATACATTATCCCAAAAAAGTTTTCAACCAAAAATAGTCATTCAGCAAAAGTGAGCATAATCCTACAAAGGAACAAGAAGATATTTAGTGAAATAGAAGTTTTTCAAGCATTCTTGATCAAAAGTCCAAAACTAAGTAGACACTTTGAAATGAAAATACAAGATTCAAGAAAAATACAAAGATGCATATATTTGATTAGTTGGAAGTGGTTTTGTGGGAATAAGTTGCTTATAAAGTAATAAGGAAAGAAGAAATAAGGGTTTCTCCAGAACTCCAATGTCTTCATTAATAAATTCTTCATAAAATTAAATAATTAAATAAGACAGAGAAGAGAGTCCAAGGATAGGTTTTGCTCTGTTTTAATGTAAAAAGATGGAAATGGTAGAGATAAAGGACTATGCTAAAGAGGAAAGGAAAGAAGTGTATTATCTCTTATATTAGAGGTGCAAGAGATAAAGCTATTCATACTTGGAGAAAGGAATAAGACCATTGTGTGTCCTATGAATCTCACTTTCATCTGAATAAGGAAAGTTGGACATATGATGTATGTGTATGAATTTAATTGAACTTAAGAGAAAAATAGGTGGGGACAGTAAATGTGAGAAGGTGGAGGTGTTAGAATTCTTACAAGGTGCCGAGTCAGTTATCTAATTTAGCATGGTACTTAACAGTTCTCTAGCTCACTAATGTACTTAGTGTAAAGTTCTTAAATTGTGAGGGACTGGTCATCTGCTCAATTATAATCCTTCTCTGGGAGGAGATCTGTAAAATTTTTTCCTCTGTGCGCAGGTTTCTTGGGAGCTCTGAATCTCCTCCAACTCTTGTCCTTCCTCAAATCAGACTTGTTTCCTTTCAGCCTGCCTGGAGTCAAAAGTCTATCCCAGAGTAGATTCTCTCAGACCCAATGCACCCCTTCTTTTATCCTCCCAGAGAATAGGCATGTGAGAACTCAGTGGGGCATGGGGAAATACTTCCACCAATGAACTTGCTCCTCTTAGAATTCCTAAGGTGTAAACTCCCTTTAAAGGCCCCAACCAAAGGTCTGAGCCAGAGAACTGTCAAGTCAACCTGAGTTCTCACCTTGTAATTGTCCAGACAACCTGAATTCTCACCTTGTCACTGTCCAGATAACCTGAGTTCTCACCTGGTAATCCTAACAACTTAGTACTTATTAGAATTCCACAAGATTCATACCTTTAAGAGAGCATATATAAGGAGAAGCTCCCACAAGCCCACTAACACACAAGTCCACTCTCAGAGGCAGAGTCACATTCATTCCATATTCCACCTTGTGCTGGCTGGAGATTCGGAGGGAGCAGAGACTGAAGCTGGTAGAGGCAAAAGGACTAGCGGCAGGAACCAAGGAGAGAGCTAAGAAAGCTAACCAGGCCCAAGGAAGGAGACAAGACTTAAAAGGAAACAATAAAGGATTTGGACCTTAACTCCTGGCTGAATTTGAGGTGATTATTACACTGAACTGAAACAAAGGCTGCTCCCAGAAGCCCCTCAAGAAACCTGCTCCCAGAGAACATTACAATTTAGAGAAGAACATTACATGGAGGGAGAGAATTTAAGAGGAAAGGAAAAATTAATCAAATTGCTGGAAGAAACATTGTAAAACTAACCCTTTCACATCTAGATTAAGCTTAACAAAAAGATAAACAAAAAAGAAACTAAAGATCTGAATCGAATTTTAGAAAAATTAAATGGGATCAATTTCTAGCAATTACTGAGTGGAAACAAACAAAAGTTTATTTGCTTCTCAGCTGCCATCACCTTTACAAAAATTGATCACATATTGGGGCATAACTTCTGCCTAATGTAGAAAAGCATAAATGCAAAATATCCTCTATTGATCATGATGCTATAGAAATTATGATTCTTAAAGTGTTTTTGAAGGAAGAATTAAAAATTACTTGAAGACTAAAAATTCTAAATAATTGGTGGGTCAAAGAAGAGATCATAAAAGCAATATAATATTTCAATAAAGATAACAATGAAAGCATGCCAAAATTTGGGAGATAAAGATAAAGCAGAGCTTAGGGGAAAATGTATATCTCTAAATGGCTTCATCCACAAGAAAGAAAAAAAAAATCAATGAATTGGGCATAAAATATTAGAAAACATGAGAAATCAACCTCCTCTACTCAACAAAATATCAAAATAGAAATTCTGAAAATCAATTAATGGATTTACAAAATTGAAAGCAAAAAAAATTGAATTAGTAAATAAAACTAGGGTGCTTTTTTAGGACTCACAAACTAGATAAAAAGCTAACCTGATTTTTAAAAATAAGATGAAAACTAAACTGTTCACATAAGACTGAAAAACAATTCAGAAAAAACTATTTGTATTTCAATAAAACTAATAACTTAGATGACATGGATGAATACTTATAAAAATACAAAACATTCAGTTTAACAAAAGAACAGATAGATTATTTAAATGACCCAATGTCAGAAAAACAAATTGAAGAAGCCATAAATTAACTTCCAAAGGGAAATAATTAAGATCAAATGAATTTACAAGTGAATTCTATCAAACATTCAAAGAAAATTAATTACAAAATTACATAAATTATTTGTGCAAATAGGAAAATAACAGATGCTTCCAAATTTTCTCTATGCTGTAAATATGGTCTTGATGTCTAAATAATAAAGAGACTGAGCAAAAAAAAGAAAATTATATGCCAAAGGTGCATAACTTTCAGAAAGTACATGAATGTGGGCAAGAAAATAAATTATATCTTTATTTTTATTAATCTCTGTCTAAAACTTAGCATTCCTTTAATTAGAAATATTTCAGATATTATTTTGATAAGTAGTCCATAAGATTAATAGAATGTCAGAGGAGTTTATGACACTCTGCTTTGGACCAATATATTTAATGAACATTGTTGCAATAATTTGAAATATTAGCAAATAAACTACAACAACTTATTAAAGTGATTATAGGGAGAATCAAGATGCTGAAATAGGAGGAAATAGTATATCTAAGTTCCCCCCTCATAATAATAATACTAATGATATTGATGATGTTACAACAATAATAGCTAATATTTGTGTTAGTACTTTGCAAATAATTCATTTTGTCTTCACAAACACCTTGAGAAAGATGTTATTATTATCCTAATTTTACAGATAAGGAAAACAGAAACAGGTTAAGTGACTTGCCCACATTTATATAACTAATAAGTGTCTGAGCCTCAGATCTTTGTCACTCCAGATCTGTCTATTGTGCCACCCAACTGCTTGTAGTATTACAACTAATGTAACTATTCCAACAATGATTTAAAATAATGATAGACTAAGTAGTGATTGAGAAATTGAAAGAGAAACTACAATGGATCATCTTCAACTAGTGCCTTTGCAAGCTAGTGCCCCAAATTTAGATTCATAGCCAATAAAAAAAGCTCCTCTTTGCCATGTAGTTAGAAGAACAGAAAACACTTACCAAATGTCTATGTATGCTCCAAAGCCCATATGGAGTCAGCCAAGCACTCTATGTAATCTCATAAGGTGTTTATTGACCCTTCTTCAGTAATGTTTGAAGGGGCAGGTCAATTCTCTGAGAGCCTCCACAGCTGTAAATCATAACACTTGAAGGAGTTACAAAGCAGCCTTTACTGACGCAGATGTTCCTTGTGGATTGAGAATGAAATAAATTGGAGGTAGGAGGAAAGAGGAGAGAGGTCAGAGAATGCAACTGCCTTCAGTCTCCTTGTATCATCATCATCATCCTCTCATACGAAGAGATCCATTCTACATGTCTGAGTTAGACTTCCAGCAGCCACTGGCAAGTGGTTCCCATATTATAACATATGGTGTTCCAACGTGGGATATAAGAAACATAAGAAATAAAGAAGCGGCAGTGCTTGAGAGGTGTTAGTGAGTAGGATCTTCCCAGAGTTCCTTCAGTAACCCACGGGGAAGGAAAGGGAGAAGAGACCCTGGAAGACTTTTTAGATGGGGTAATTAAAGGGGCCAACACATCAAAGGGCTGATCCAGGAGACTGATGAGAGACTTATGAAAAAAGCCTGTTATGACTATAGTTCTCTTCTCCATTTGAAAGTTTGCCTCCATGACAGCTCACAAGCTTCAACACCTGCTATAGTGCTCTTTGCATTCCCTAATATGTGGACTCAGATACCTTAGCATGTGGACTTAGATAACAGTCAATGAATAAAATTACTGACCATGCTGTGGGGGAAAAATAATCACAGTCTCATAAAACAAAAAAGGGGGAATTGTTATGGACCATATCTAAGTGAAGGGGCAGATCAATTCTTCAAGAGCCTCCACCGCTATGAATCACCACACTTGAAGGAGTTGCAAAGCAGCCTTTACTTATGCAGGTGTTCCTTGTGGAGTGGGAATGAACTAAATTGGAGGCAAGAGGGAAGAAGAGTGAGGTTGGAGAACTGCAACTGCCTTCAGTCTCCTCTTCATCATCCTCTCACATCACATCTCACATGAGATCCATTCTTTAGGTCTGAGTTAGACCTCCAGCAGCAGCCACAACATAATAAATTCCAAGGGCTCCCTCTTTTTTCTAGGATCAAAAACAAACCATTTTCTTTGAAAGTTTTTCAAACTTGGCCATAATCTATTTTTCCAGCTTTGTTATTCCCCTTCCTACATTTCAAAGTTCCACCAATTTGACTTCCTCACATGTGGTACTCCATCTGCTAGGTCATTCCCCATTCCAGTAACATACTCCCTCCTTGTCCCCACTTTACAGAATACTTCACTTCTTCAAGACTAATGATGAGGAAATCAACTTCATGGAATCTTTCCTGACCTCTTCCCCCAACTGCTAGTATCCTTCTTCTTCAATTATTTTATATTTATTTTCTTCTATCTATGCTTATATTTGCATGACTTCCTTGATTAAATGTAAAATGCCTTGAGAGACCAGGCATTATTTCATTTTCCACCCTTGTATTCTTAGTATAGAACCTGTTATATATAATAAGCACTCAATAAATGCTTACTGACTGATTCATTGATGAAGGTGGAAATTTGGAACCCAATAATTAAGTGGAGTCAAACCTAAATTAGAATGGATTTCTGTGGGTCATAGGTCAACTTAGAAAACCCATTTTGAGTCTGATCCACAGGGTCAAACCTAATTTTACCACTGGCAAAAGAATTAAAATAAAACTCCCAGAAAATCTGGGGAAAAGACAACCCTTGTGATGGAGTACCAAGAGTTCATGATTTTCCTTCCCACCTTGATAGCTAAATAAGCCCATTGATCTAGCAAAAATTTTAACCAAAAAGTTGGTAATAAATTAAAAAGTTAAAAAAGGTGGGATAGAAGAGAAATTAGATTGACTTCAGAACTGAAAATCTACATATCCATTGTGCAGATGGCTCATTATTGTATAGACCTCATTGTTGTATGCCTGTGAAACCTGGACAGTCTACCAGCACCATGCCAGGAAATGAAATCATTTGCATTTGAATTGTCTTAGGAAGATTCTGAAGATCACCTGGAATGAATAGATATGGGAAACTGAGATCCTTTCTTGAACTAAACTGCCATGTACTCAAACTCTACTGCAGAGGGCACAACTCTGTTGGGCTGGTCACATTGTTTGAATGCCAAATATACTCTTGCACTCACAAGGTGGTCAGAAAAAGTGATACAAGGACCATCTTAAGGTCTCTCTTAAGAACTTTAATCAATTGATTGTTTGACATGGGAGACACTGGCACAGAACTATCCAGTATGGCATGCCCTCATCCATCTCAAATGTTCACATGGACTATTTCTGTCTAACCTGTGTTAGAGCATTCCAAACTTGTTCTGATCTTATCAGTCATAGTCGAACATACTGTAATATAATATTAATAATACATATAATAACTTATATATAATAATACTGACTCTAATATAGTGATGTCATTTTGGTTTTCTTCAAAAACCAACCAACCAACCAACCATACTATTATGTTGGAATGTAAAATGAAGAAAGCAGAGTTAAGAAGACTGCCCATAATGACTACAATAACATAAATGGAATGAATAATAATTATAAAAAAACAAAAATGAAAGTAATTGTGAAATTGAAACAGGAAATATGGCCCCAAAAAAGAGATATGAAAAGACACTTCTCCCCATTTCCATTCCTTTATAGATGTAGGAGGTCCACAGATATGCTATATTGCATATACTTCAGACATTTTTTAAATGCAGTGATTAGTTTTGCTGATTTCTCCCTCTTTATCCTCTTTATTTTTCCTTTAAAAATTCCTTGTTATACATATTTGATATTCGGATGTGTTTTATGGAAAGATACAAAGGGAGAGAGAAATTGAGATGATTTTAAAATAAAAGATGTTGTCGAGGAATTTCATAGCTACGTTAGAATTACGCCAATTAGTGGGTTTATAAGACTGGAGGTTAAATAAAAGGAAGGGATGGAAAGGAAAAGTTGAATTTGAGAATGAAGAAGAGTCCTTCACTCACACACATAAATTTCTCACCTCAATGAAGACCATTTTTCCATGAGAGAGGTGTCTAGGTTGTTATCTTTTCTGTTCATCATATCGAGTCTAGATTTAAGGAGTGGAGTCTCTAATTTGGCCCAGGCGTACCAACCTTGCTAATCTGCAACAAATATATACTGTTAAGCAAAATCAAATCCAACATTGGTCATATTCAAAATGTATATATTCTGGAAAGATGGTAGAGTAGGTCAGAAAGCTTTCAGTTCCAAATTTCCCCCATACACATAAAAAGACAGAATTAACTCTTCCCTCCCTAGGAAGAAATACAAGTTCTAAGGGTTTTACTGATTTAAGCCCTCTTTCAAGACAACCAAAGAAAATCACATTCAAGCCTGACCCGAATGATTGTTCCATAGTGAACATCATTGCAATATAATCTTGTCTCTTAATCTTATTTCTACTGGGAATTTTGTGTGAGTGATTTCTTGAAAAATAGTGTTTAGACTACACTTTTAATTTTTTTCGTGTATCCTAATGATTTTAATTATCTTTTTAGCTCTGGGATTTCTATCATCGTTACTCAAAATTTTTTAACTTTTTTCTAGTTGAAATGACCTTTAATCTTCCTTGATGCATGTTGTATAGCTCCTGCTATTTTAGAGACCAGCATGAGAATTTTATTTCCTATTGATTTTAAGCTTTCAGTCAAATTTTTCATTACTTTCACTATATTGTTGATTTCAATGGTTGAACTACATTATTTCCTTTTTGTAGATGGTGAATGAATCTCTCATGACAAATATCAGATTTTTTTTTATCCAAAGCAAATCCTCCTTAATTTCCTTTGACATCTTTTTAATCCAATTTGATATGTTTAGATTTAATTTTGTTTCTGAAATTAATTTACTTTTTTTCTTTCTGATTTATTTCTCTTCCATGTTTTTTAATTTAATAATATCTCTCCTTATCTTTGCCTCCTAGACTTTTTCCTTTAAAAGGTAGCTATATCATCACTTTCTACATGAAGCTTTTTCTGATTCTCCCCAACTCCAAGTGCCATTCCTCTCATACTACCTTGTGTTAAACTACTTTTTATATTGTTGAACTAATTTTTTAATATTGGTATTTTATGTTATGTATACAGCACATGCCATTTATTCTCATTTATGACTGTGGGTCTCCAGAGTATGGTTTCTACTGGGTCACCCCAGGGTTCTGGACTTGTCTTGGAGGGTTGTGAGAAAAATTTTTTTATCACGATAATTCGTGAGTCCCCACTAATATATGTTTCTTAACATGATTGCTTATTGTCTATTACTTAATAAGCCAGGCTTAATTAGCTTCTTGAAAAACATATTTACTAAGGTCATACAGTAAAAATATTTGGTACAAAACATGGTCCCAAAAGTTGGTGACATAATCTCCTCTTTGTATGTGATAACTACTACTATCCAAAGGTGATGATGATAGGTTAGGAAAATGGGTGATCCAAAATTCTCTTTGAAGCTTGGAAGGACCTTTTCCAGCAAAGGGATGGAGAAGGAGAAAAGAAAGGGACAATTTCTTCTCTCTCTCTTCTTTCACCAAGTCTTTTTTAAAGGCTCTTCAGTCTCCCCTTTGCTGCCAAATATTTGATGTACTCTGATTTTCTATCTGAGATCTCAGTTTATCAAACCACCAGAGTACCCTGAAGTCAGGAGGACCTGAGTTCAAATCTGGTCTCAGACACTTAAAACTTTCTAGCTGTGTGACCCTGGGCAAGTCACTTAACCCCAATTGCCTCAGGGGAAAAAATCCATATTGCCCCTTTATGTCTGTCCATTCCATAATCATAATTATGCCCTCAGCCAAACCATTTTACCTAAACAAATCTACATCCTTAAAAATAGTACTATCTCATTATTTTGACATAAAACAGAGAAAGGACAAAAGCAGTGAAATTAATTTAAAAGTGAAATTAATTTGGCAGAGATCTTTGGCCTTTTTCTTGATATTTGTATATGCAGAAGGATTCTATATGAATTACCTGGGGCTGATGTAGGTAAAGTGGAATTGGGGTTTCATTAGATTAAATGATATCTGAAATACTGCTCAGTGTCATTTACTCAATTAGTTGCAGTGCTTATTTTCCTCAGCTCAAGGCAAGTCATATTTGTCTGCATATCTTGAGTTCTTGTCTAGTGTGTTGCAGACAGTACTTGGGTGACAGAAACATATATATTACTAGAATGTTACATATGAAAATTTACAGAAATGCTGAACCAACCTTGTGCCATGTCAGCAAATGCCAATGTTTAGGGAATAGAAGCAAATCAACAAGAGACTCAAAGTTTTCTTTTGGGTCAAAAAGGATTTAAAGGTGGGGAGTGAGATTAGGAATGACCTTTTCTTCCAGTGATAGCTCTTAAGTATCATGATTCAATATTAAGAGTTTTTTTTTTCTTAAACATAAATCTGGTTAAAGATAGAAAAAAGAATTAAGTGAGGAGTTCAAGTTATGTTTTTCCCCCTGGTGAAACTCAAATAACAAAAACAAATAAGAGTTGGGGCAGAACAGAGGTCCTCCTGGGACAACCAGAGAAGATCTGAAGACCCCAGGATGAAGGTTTGGCTAGTGTGAAGAGTAAATGTCTTCAAGGTAGCTCCACTGAAACAGCAAATAGGAGGCCCTGGAACTAGCTGGGTTTGGAGGTGGTCTCACCCTGAACCACAGGACCTTTCACCTCTGGGACAGTGTAGGGAGTTGTGGATCTGAGTCCTACTGAGCAGCAGAGTTTCTCTTGGTCATAATGAATGCCAGACCCATCTATGCTGTTGAGATACTGCCCTGGTCAAAAAGGAACTAGCACACATAGGGTGCAGAAGGAGTGTTGGCTGTGGGAACTTACAGGAAGAAGGAGTTCTCAGTTTTGGGTTCCATGACAGAGGGGAGATTTGAAGGAAACTTGAAACCACTCCCACTCCAGAACTAGAGGTGATTACACTCACAAGCACTTATTAAACAAAACAAAACAAACAAACAAAAACAACAACAACAACAAACAAACAAACAAACAAACAAACAAAAAAACCCCAGCAGGCAAGAGAGAAAAATCCAACCATAGAAAGTTACTATGGGAATAGAGAAGACCAGAATTTATCTTGCCCTAGGATGCTATATATCAACAAGCAAAAGAATCAGAATTGAAATATTATATCCAGCAAATTAAGTATAATGCTGAATGGAAAAGAAAAGTGAATTGTAAGATTTTCAGGATTTTATTGTAAACAAACCTAAGCTCAATAGAAAATCTGACCTATAAGAGCCAACATCAAGGACTAATTTTAAGGGACTCAAAAAGGACAAACAATTTGTGTTTTATATGTGGAAATATAAACTATATATCTAAGATTGTCATTAGTAATTGGATAGTCCAAAAGAAAAATGGAGATAGAGCTGAGTATGGTGTAATTCTAAAAAATAAAACCATGTAGAAAAAGATAAAAATGGTAATTATACTTATATAAATGAAGTGTGAGAGCAAGAGATCAACACAGAGGAATTAAATGGGGAAGATCTGATAGTTCTGAAATCCTATTCACTTTGGGAATAGATTCAAGAAGGAATAATAATACATATGTATTGTTGTTGTATTATGTCCTTAGAAAGACATAATACCTTTCAAAATCTGTAAAGAAATAGAGGGGGAGAAAATAAGATAAGGTTGGGTATAAAAGGATATGTTGATTAATGGGAGTGGGATATATAAATGTATAGATTGAGGGAAAATTAATAAAAAGGGAGGAAATAGGTGTGTGAGAGGATATAGAAAGGATTCTTGTGTGGATGGAGATTAAGTAATAGCAAACTAGTAGGTAGAAGTAAAGAAGAAAAGTTAATGTGTCTAGGAAGTGAGATAGTGTGTATATATGTGTGTATATATGTATGTATACATATATATATTTTATTTATATGTGTTTGTGTTGATTATGTGTGACTGTATATGTATATATGTGTATATATAAACATAAAAATATCCATACTTAACAGTAGCTTGTTTGGGACAGGTGGGGGAAAGAAAGAGGAATAAAAGGAACAAAGTAAAAAAGGAATAGACAATAGAAAGAAATAAGAAATCAATATCAGGACAAATATCAATATAATTATAAATTAGAAAAAAAATAAAATGATAAATATATGCTAGTTTTTAAAGAACCAACATAATGAATAATTAGCAAGTATAAATTTAAAATAAAATAAAATTAATTTTTTCTGGTTAGCAAGGATTTTTTTCTTTTTTTCAATCTTTCTGCCCTCCCTCTGGAAAAAGAATAAGAAAAACAAAATCTTTGTAACAAGAAAACATAGTCAAGCAAAATTACTATATTTATCGTGTCTAAGGATGTATGACACATTTTTCATTTTCTCTTTCAGGAAGTGGGTAGAATTTGTTTTCTGTAATCACAGGTGATCATTGCTGTCTCCTTAAAGTCCTTAAATCTTTCAAAATTGTTCATTTTTACACTGTGTATTGTAGGATTCTGATTTTTAATCCATTCTGCTATAAATTTTTGGTTTATGGGTTAATCCATCCCATTCATATTCAAAGTTATAATTATTCATTGTATATTTTCCTCCATCCTATCTTTCTTCACTATTGTCTTTACCAGCCAGCCTTTTTTTTTCACCCTATTCCTCTTCTAGTTTATTTCTAATCACTACTTCCCTATTCCACATCCTTTTGAAGAATTTCTCCCTTATCCTCTCCCATTACCTTTTTTCCCCTTTGTACTACCCATTCCTCTAAGAATTCCTCTTTTCTTCTTCTCTCACCCTCCTAAATCTTAATTTACACATTCTTCTACACTCTCACTTTATCCTGTTCCCTCACTGTCATATTTCTTTACAAATTTAGAAGACTTTTTTATAACTATACACACACACACACACACACACACACACACACACACACACACACACACACACATATATATATATATATCTACACATATATATTTCCTTCTTTAACCCAGATCTGATGAGAATAGGGTTCCAGCACTACCCATTCTGCATTCTGCCACCATTCCATTGAATCAGTTTTTCCTTTTGTGCCTCATTTATGTGAGATAATTTCTCTTTTTATCTTTTCCTACACTTTTGCTTTTTAGAATCATAAAACATACTCAACTCTTCCTCAATCTTTCTTTCAAACAACCCAATTACAAATGACAATCTTAAGCATATGGTTTACATTTCAAGATATAAAAAGTTTAAAATTTGTCCTGATTGAATCCCTTGAAATTAGTTTTTGATATTTATATTTCTTCTGGATCTTGTATGTCAATTCACTGTATATCCTTTTTTTTTTTTTTCATTCAAGATTACACTCAGCTTTTCTGGGTAAGTTATTTTTGGCCATAACTCCAATTCTTTCCCACTTCCACATATAGTATTTCAAGACCTGTGATCTTTTAGTGTAGCAGCTGTCAGGATTGTGCAATTCTAATTGTGGTTCTGTAGTATTTGAATTTTTTTTTTCTTATTTTTTTATTCTTATATACTTCTCATTTTTTCCTTAACCTGGAGATTTTGAAATTTAATTATTAAATTCCTGTAGGTTTTCATTCTGAGATCTTTCAGGGGCAATTGGTGAATTTTTTTTTCTATTTCTACTTTCTCCTCCTTTTTTTCCCCCAATAGTAGCTTGGTAGTCCAATGACTCTCATTTTCTTTTCTTGATCTATTCTCTAGAACAGTTGTTTTTCTTATGAGATGTTTCACATTCTCATCTATTTTTTCATTCTTTTTATTTTGTTGTAGTATTGCTTGATAGCTAGTGTCATTCACTTTTCCTTGCCTAATTTTAGTTTTCAAGGAGTTGTTTTCTTCCTTAAGATTCTGGATTTCCTAGTATGGTATAGAGCCATACACCACCATATACCAAGATAAGATCAAAATGGGTCCATGATTTAGGCATAAAGAAGGAGATCATAAATAGATTAGAGGAACAGAGAATAGTCTACCTCTCAGACCTGTGGAGGAGGAAGGAATTTATGACTAGAGGAGAACTAGAGATCATTATTGATCAGAAAATAGAAGATTTTGATTCCATCAAACTAAAAAGTCTCTGTACAAACAATACTAATGCAAACAAGATTAGAAGGGAAGTAACAAATTGGGAAAATATTTTTACAGTTAAAAGTTCTGATAAAGGTCTCATTTCCAAAATATATAGAGAACTGACCCTAATTTATAAGAAATCAAACCATTCTCCAATTGATAAATGGTCAAAAGATATGAAAGACAATTTTCAGATGATGAAATTGAAATTATATCCACTCATATGAAAGTGTTCCAAATCACTACTGATCAGAGAAATGCAAATTAAGACAATTCTGAGATACCACTACATACCTGTCAGATTGGCTAAGATGACAGGAACAAATAATGATGAATGTTGGAGGGGATGTGGGAAAACTGGGACACTAATACATTGTTGGTGGAGTTGTGAAAGAATCCAACCATTCTGGAGAGCAATCTGGAACTATGCCCAAAAAGTTATCAAACTGTGCATACCCTTTGATCCAGCATTGCTGCTATCGGGCTTATATCCCAAAGAAATACTAAAGAGGGGAAAGGGATCTGTATGTGCCAAAATGTTTGTGGCAGCTCTTTTCGTAGTTGCTAGAAACTGGAAGATGAATGGATGTCCATCAATTGGAGAATGGTTGGGTAAATTATGGTATATGAAGGTTATGGAATATTACTGCTCTGTAAGAAATGACCAGCAGGACGAATACAGAGAGGTTTGGAAAGACTTACATCAACTGATGCTGAGTGAAATGAATAGAACCAGAAGATCGCTGTACACTTCAATGCTATATGAAGACGTATTCTGATGGAAGTGGATATCTTCAACATAAAGAAGATCCAACTCACTTCCAGTTGATCAATGATGAACAGAAACAACTACACCCAGAGAAGGAACACTGGGAAGTGAATGTAAATTGTTAGCACTACTGTCTATCTACCCAGGTTACTTATACCTTCGGAATCTAATACTTAACGTGTAATAAGAAAATTGGATTTACACACATATATTGTATCTAGGTTATACTGTGACATGTGTAAAATGTATTGGATTGCCTGTCATCTAGGGGAGGGAGTAGAGGGAGGGAGGGGATAATTTAGAAAAATGATTACAAGGGATAATGTTATAAAAAAAAATTACTCATGCATATATGCTGTCAAAAAATTTTATAATAAAGTGACTTTGTTTTCAATAAAAAAAAAAAGGAAAAAAAAGATTCTGGATTTCCTTTTCCATTTAGTTGATTTTCTTTTCATAGTTTTCTTACATTATACTATGTTTTTTCCCCTAATTTTCTCAATCTCTTTAATTTTTAAAGTCCTTTTCAAGTTCTTCCAAGATCAATTGACATTGCTCTTTGGGGTAGAACAGGCTTTTTTTTTTTTTTTTTCTTCAGTATCTCCCTCTGAACATGAACCTTAGTTTACTCTAACTCTAGTTACTCATAGTAACTGTCTATGATTGGGTTCTTTCTCCTTTGCTTGTTCATTTTAATTTTAATTGTTTTATTTTTGTAGCTTATTCTTATTAATATCTCCAGTCTTGGGGTATAAGCTATGGTATCTCTGGCCTCAGGTTCTTTTCATTGTTATTTGTTGAGCCAACCCTGCCCATATTGCCACTCCTTTCCCCCTCCCTGCCACAACTAGAGCCTCCAGGTACACTATGTTGGAAAATGCTCTTCCTCCCTGAAAAGCCTCCAGTGTCTGTAACTTTCAGTTCTCACCTATGTCCTGGAACTGAAACCAAGAACTCAGCTCTCTTGTTAAGTGCTCACAGTTGGCAGCATCCCTATCCCATGGCTTCTGTACTCATGAGGTGTGTGCTGGTTCCTTCTCAACTTAAGCCCCACTCCCAACCAAGTCTCAGCAACATGACTGGACCTAGCATCTCTCCTCAGAAGAAGGTCCTTCACTGTTCTCCATTCAAATTTCTGATCCCTCACAGTCTATAAGAGAAGATTTTCTTGGCTGTGGCTGTAGCTGAGGCTACCTTCCCATCCCCATGCCCATGTTTCAGTGGAGGTGTTTGCACTTTATCCAGGCTGAGCCTCTGTCCTGAGATCTTTCCTCTGATGTTTTGTAGTTGTCCCAAAAAGACCAACTCTTGTTTATTTTTGCTTCTCTAAGTTCGTCCTGAGGCACTAGCTTGTTTTGTTTATGGAGGAAATTTGGAGAGCTTAAAATTTTCTGATCTACTCTGTCATCTTTCCAAAATCCTCTTTCTAGGAGACCAGTTTTCTAAAAAATATGTTTTAATTTATTATGTATTTTCAAACATTCTTTTCTTTTAAAATTTTGAGATCCAAATTCTTTTTAAATTATTATGTATTTTTAACATTATTTTCTTTTAGAATCCAGCCATTCTGGAGAGCAATCTGGAATTATGCCCAAAAAGTTATCAAACTGTGCATACCCTTTGACCCAGCAGCGCTACTACTGGGATTATATCCCAAAGAAATACTAAAGAGCGGAAAGAGACATATATGTGCCAAAATGTTTGTGGCAGCTCTTTTTGTTGTAGCTAGAAACTGGAAGATGAATGGATGTCCATCAGTTGGAGAATGGTTGGGTAAATTGTGGTATATGAAGGTTATGGAATATTATTGCTCGGTAAGAAATGACCAGCAGGAGGAATACAGAGAGGCTTGGAGAGACTTAAATCAACTGATGCTGAGTGAAATGAGCAGAACCAGAAGATCACTGTACACTTCAACAACAATACTGTATGAGGATGTATTCTGATGGAAGTGGAAATCTTCAACATAAAGAAGATCCAACTCACTTCCAGTTGATCAATGATGGACAGAGGTAGCTACACCCAGAGAAGAAACTCTGGGAAGTGAATGTAAATTGTTAGCACTAATATCTGTCTGCCCAGGTTGCATGTACCTTCGGATTCTAATGTTTATTGTGCAACAAGAAAATGATATTCACACACATGTATTGTACCTAGACTATATTGTAACACATGTAAAATGTATGGGATTGCCTGTCATCGGGGGGAGGGAATAGAGGGAGGGGGGGATAATTTGGAAAAATGAATACAAGGGATAATATTATAAAAATATATATATAATAAAAAATTTTTAAAAAAAGTTTTACAAAAAAAAACAACATTATTTTCTTTTAAAATTTTGAGATCCAAATTCTTTTAAAATTATTATGTATTTTTTAACATTATTTTCTTTTAAAATTTTGAGATCCAAATTCTCTCCCTTTCTCCCTTTGCCTCGCCCTTCCCTATCACCTGAGAAGGCAAGCAATATGATATTCATTATACATCTGAAATACAAAACATATTTTCATATTGCCACATTTTTTAAAAAGTAAGAAAAATAAAGTGAAAAAATTATATTCAATTTGCACTGAGTTTATCGGTTCTCTCTCTAAAGGTAGATAGCATTTTTTTTTTTCGTCATGAGGCCTTTGCAATTATTTTGGATTATTACATTTGATCTGAATAATCAAGTCTTCCACTGTTGACCATCATTACAACATTGTTATTTCTAAATAAAATGAACTTTTTATCCTTGCTTCATTTTACAACAATTCACAAAGGTATTACTATACTGTTTATTAAAACATTCCCTCATCATTTCGCAGTATTCCATCACAATCATATGCCATAACTCATTTAGTCATTCCCAGCTGAAGAGCAGTCTCTTGATTTCTAACTCTGTCACCACAAAAAGAACTACTATAATATTTTTGAACATATAGGTTTTCTTCCTTTTTCTTTGATCTCTTTAGGATACAGACCTATTAGGTATTACTAGGTCAAAGGGTGTTCCCAATTTTTATAGTACTTTGAGCCTAATTACAATTGTTCTCCAGAATGGTTGGACTAGTTTACTAATCCACCAATAGTTCATTAGTGTGCCTATTTTTCCCTCATCCCATCCAGCATTTGTTACCTTTGATAGATATGAATAATTTTAATGCGCCTTTCTCTAATCAATAGTGATTGAAAACAGTTTTTTTTTTCATATAACTATAGATGGCTTTGATTTCTTTTTCTGAAAACTGCCTGTTTATATCTTTTGATCATTTATCAGTTGGAAAATGGCTCTTATTTTTTATAAATTTGATTCATTTTAAACAATATGTATTTGAAAACAAGGCCTTTATCAGAGAAACTTGATGTAAAAATTTTATTATTACTTTATTGTCTATGGAATCTTTTAGCAAAATGTAGTTTCCTTGATTAGCCTACTTCTAATTAAGTCTATTTTTACTTTTGTTTTGTCTGAGATGCTTGCTATCCTAATGGTTTTTTTTTAGTTCAGCTGAAACAGATTAGATTCTGCTCCATCCTCTATTTTACCATGTTTTAACTGTCTCTTGTAAATAACATATTGTTGAATTCTGATTCATATTCCATTATTCTCTTTTATTTTATGAGTGAGCTCAACCCATTCACATTCACAATTATGATTACTAACTGTGTGTTCCCCTCCATCTCATTTTCTTCTGTTTCTTCTTCTCACTCTCTTTTTATTCTGTCCCTCTTCAAAAATTTATTTTGCTTTTAACTACTGCCTTCCTTACCCTAACTGTTGTCCCTTTAATCATCTCCACCTCTTTCTCTTTTCCCTTCCATTTCCTTATTGGGTATGTTACATTTCTATCTATTCCTGAGTGTGTGTATATAATATATCCAATTCCAGTGAGAACAAGGTTCAAGCATTGCCTGCCATTCCCCTATTTTCTCCTTCATTATAAAATTTCTTCCTTGAACACCTCTTTTATGTGAGAAAATTTCCCCATTCTACTTCTCCTTTCTCCTTTCTTCAGTGCATCCTTTTTTCTTGCCTCTTCTTTTTTTTTTTTAGATCTTTCCAACATAATTGATTCATATCCATGTCCTCTGTGTTTGTAAATTCTTTTTAACTGCCCTAGTAATGATAATGTTTTTACAAAATTACAGGTATCATATTTTCATATAGGAATTTAGTTTAAATTTATGTCACTCTTTCATGTTTGCCTTTTTATATTTCTCTTGACTCTTCTGATTGAATGTCAGATTTTTTATTTGGTTCTGATATTTTCATAAGGGATCTTTAAAAATATTTCATCAAATATCCATTTCTTACCCTGAAAGATTTAACTCATTTTTACTTGGTAAGTGATTTTTGGTTATTATCCCACCTTCTCTGCCTTCTGGAACATCATATTCCAATTCTTCACTCCTTTAATGCGAAGGTTGCTAAATCTTGTATAACCCTGACCATGGCTCTCAGATATTTCAATTGTTTGTTTCTGGATGCTTAAAGTATTTTCTTTTTGACCTGGGAGCTCTGAAATTTGGCTATAATATTCCCAGGAATTTTCATTTTGGGATCTTTTTCAGAAAGTGATTAGTTTGTGCATACCCTTTGACCCAGCAGTGTTTCTACTGGGCTTATATCTTAAAGGAGGGAAAGGGACTCACAAATGCAAAAATGTTTGTGGCAGCTCTTTTTGTAGTGGCAAGAAACTGGAAAATGAATGGGTGCCCATCAATTGGAGAATGGCTGAATAAGTTATGGTATATGAATGTTATAGAATATTATTGTTCTGTAAGAAATGATCAACAGGATGATTCCAAAGAGGTCTGGAGACTTACATGAACTGAAACTAAGTGAAATGAGCACAACAGGAAATCAATATACATGGCAACAACAAGACTATATGACTATCAATTCTGATGGATGTGGCTCTCTTTAACAATGAGATGATTCAAAACAATTCCACTTGTTCAGTGATGAAGAGAGCCATCTACACCCAGAGAGAGGATTTGGGGGAACCAAGTGTGAATACAGCATAGCATTCTCACTCTTTCTATTATTGTTTGCTTGCACTTTGTTTTCTTTCTCCTTTTTTTTTCTTCTTGATCTGATTATTCTTGTTCAATAAGATAACCGTATAAATAAATAAATATATATATATACATACATAAATATATTGGATTTAACATATATTTTAACATCTTTAACCTGTATTGTACTACCTGCCATCTAGGGTAGGTGGGGGGGAAGAAGGGTATAATTTAGAACAGAAGGCTTTGCAAAGGTCAATGTTGACTATGCATATGTTTTGTAAATAAAAAGCTTTAATAAAAAAAAAGGAAAGTGATCAGTTTTTCAATTTCTATTGTACCATCTAAATTTAAGATATTGGGTAAGTTTTTCTGGATTATTTCTTGAAATATGATGTGGCTTGATTGTGGCTTTCAGGTAGTCCAATAATTCTTAAAATTTCCCTCCTTAATCCATTTTCCAGGTTATTTGTTTTTTACAATGAAATATTTCATATTTTCTTCTTCTTTTTTTCATTCTTTTACTTTGCTTTGTTGTTTGTTAATGACTCATGGAATCATTAGCTTCTATTTGTCCAATTCTGTTTTTTAAAGTGCTAATTTCTTCAGTATTTTTTTTTTGTGTGTGTGTGTATGTGCCTCTTTTACCAAGCTGTTAATTCTCTTTTCATAATTTTCTTACATTGCTCTCATTTCTTTCCTCAATTTTTCTTCTAGCACTCTTACTTTTTTATTTGACTCTTCTAGGAATTCTTGCTGGGCTTGGGTCCAATTAACATTTTTCTTTGAGGCTTTTTTGGAAATTGTTTTCACATTGTTTCCTTATGAATATATGTCTTGATCTTCCCTGACAGCATAGTAGCTTTTAATGGTTAAAATCTTTGTTGTTTTTTCATTTTCCATACTATTTATTGACTTTTAACTTTATGTTAAAATTGGGCCTACTCACTTGGGGGAAAGCACTATCTTAAGCTCTATTGTCTTTTCATAGTTAGTTTTATGGGTCTTCGTATTTATAGAGTTTCCATGGTTGTATAATTTTGGAAGGGGTATGGTTACTGGTCTTCTGGTCTGCACTCTGATCTTTAACCAAGCAGGGCTCCTGGTACTTTGCAGCCACAAGTATTAGTACTGTCTTTGCCTTGGGACTGTGACTAGGGTATCTGCTCCCTTATGACTACATTCATTGTTTTTCTCTGTCCTGGCACTGTGACCCAGAACTGTGTATGGACAATAGAGATGCCAATCAGAGACAGTTGTACCCAGCGCTAGACTCTATAATCTTTTTCTGGCCAATTGTCTGACTCCCTTATTATCTCTGGGTTTAGAGCTCCCAAAGTTGCTACTGTTGCTGCTGCTGTGCATGTAGGCTCTGGACTGTTTCCATCAGAACTGATCATTGCATAATCTTGCTGTTGTTGTATACAATGTTTTCTTGGTTCCACTCACTTCACTAGCATCAATCAGTTCATGTAAGCCTCTCTAGGCCTCTCTGAAATCATCCTGCTGATCGTTTCTTATAAAACAATAATATTCCATAGCATTCATATACCATAACTTATACAACATTTCTCAAGTAATAGGCATCCATTCAGTTTCCAATTCCTTGCCATTACAAAAAGGGCTGCTACAAACATTTTTGTACATGTGGATGCTTTTCCCTTTTTTATGATCTCTTTGGGATACAGGTCCAGTCGAGATACCACTGGATCAAAAAGTATGCACATTTTGATAGCCCTTTGGGCTATGCCTTTTTGGGCATAGATCCACATTGCTCTCCAGATCAGTTCACAACTCCACCAACAATGGATTAGTATCCTAGTTTTCCCACATCCTCTCCAATATTCGTCATTATATTTTCCTGTCATATTAGCCAATCTGAGCGGTGTGTAATATTCTCTTTTTTGATTCGGTTTCCTTGGAGGTCTCTGGGAGCAGCTTTCATTTTCAGTTCAGTAATCACCACAAGTGTAGCCAGGTGTTAAAGTCCAAATCCTTTATTATGTCTTTCAAAGTCTTGT
The DNA here is from genome assembly GCF_048593235.1 of Sminthopsis crassicaudata. NCBI lineage: Eukaryota > Metazoa > Chordata > Mammalia > Dasyuromorphia > Dasyuridae > Sminthopsis > Sminthopsis crassicaudata. The sequence continues at coordinate 64,460,483 of NC_133617.1, read as the reverse complement.
CTCCTTTCCTGGGGCCCTGTTAGCTTTCTTAAAGGCCTGTCTCTCTCCTTAGTTCCAAGAGCTTGAGCTCCTGCTGCTAGTCCTTTGTAGTCTCTGCTTCTGCCAGCTTCTTGAGGCCCTCCTGAATGTGTCTTGGTTTCTGTAGGGAAGGCAAGAGGAACACCACCATGGTCTCTGTCTTCCTGTTTTGATTCTGGCTGAGTTTATCTGAGATTATATGCTATCTTATCAAAGGAGTGATTCTTGTTGAACTATAGTATGTACTAAGAACATGTACTGAACTAGAGAACTGCTAAATAACC